>NC_030859.1:9950143-9969367 GCF_000208745.1 Theobroma cacao | reverse complement strand
ACACACATATATATATATATATATATATATATATATATATATATATATATATATATATATACATATATACCCATCATCATCATCACACCATTCCATCATCATCATCACCAGCTCATGCGGACTCCCTACTTGCACATGGCTGGGTCATCACCGGGTTATGCGTACTCCCTACTGGCACATAGTCGGGTCATCCTCGGCTTATGCGCACTCCCTACTCGTACATAGCTGAGTCAATATAATTACACAACATTATACTCAAGCATATATGTATATCAACATAATGCAGCCACATAGAAATCCATAATAATCACATTTCATAACATAAACCTTTTCTCAAAAGCTTGTTCCCAAGGCATTCATTTTCATGAAAAAATGTATAAAATCATTCAAACACTTTGTAAAATCCATCATATTCCCAAAATCAGTTTTAAAGGTAGTCCACTCACCAAATGATTGTAGAACCTTTAGTTGACTCAAATTCCCTTAATGATCCAATTGGAATGATGGTGCTTCCTTAAAAACCTAGGATCATATTAACATAAACAATAGATCAATTTACACACTATGAACTCTAAAAGCTATCTCTTAGCTAGTTTTCAATTGCCACTTTAAATGGCTATCTATGTTCACTATTTTAATCACTAAAAAGTAATGAACATACTAAACAATAAAACAGCTCATAAATCACAATTACTAGCCATTTTCTGCAGCTAAAAATTAAACTTGGTGCATCACTCACCCTAGGGTTCCTTTGTAGTTAGATTCTCTTCCAATAGCTTCCAAATCAATGGAGTGATTCTCTCTTTCTCTCTCTAGAATGCCCAGTTAGTGAGAGAAAGTATGAAAACAAGATATTTCAAGGTTTTTAAAGTGAGAAGATGAAATAGCACATGGGTTTATGGAAGGGTGCACCAAAAGCATGAAAATTGGAGATAGAGAGAGAAAGTTATGGAAGTTTGAAAATCAAGCTTCCATGGAGTTTGAAGAAACGTGAGAGAGGAGAAGGGAAGAAGAAGACCAACTGCTGGAAAATTCAAGAAGTTGCTGGAAATTCAAAGGTATTTATAGGCAATCTTATCATTTCCTTTAAAATTACGAAAATACCCCTCCACCAATTAACTTACTAGAAGTTGCTGGAAATTCAAGGTATTTATAGGCAATCTTATCATTTCCTTTAAAATTACGAAAATGCCCCTCCACCAATTAACTTACTCTCCTCTAGTCTTTTATGCAATCTTTTTGCTCTTTTAACACTGGGACAATATCCATAATGGTCAAACATGCTCGGGTTCATAAAAACTTAAAATTTTAACCCGAGGTGAAAAATGATAATTTTGCCCCTGTTATGAAAATTGTTGAAACTTCTAGTTTTCTTCATGTTTTCATCAGCATACATCATTTATACTATCTTATGCCTATTTAGGCCTTAAAATATCATTAAAATTTCTTCTGGAAGCTTATTAAAAAAAATGACGAAACTACCCTAGCTCATATTATTACATCTATACTTAGTTACAAGCCTATAGAAGTTGGGGTATCACAACTTCAACTCTCCCATCATGCTTATCTCAAATTCACCCTGTATTTCTTTGCAAAGTTCTTGCATAAAGCTTCATTAGTTGCATCAAATATAATATCATCCACATATATTTGCACAATAATCAAATTATTTAGATATCTCTTAATGAACAATGTAGTATTGATGAGACCTCTATCATATCCTTTTTCAACTAGAAATTTTGAAAGCCTCTCATACCAAGCTCTAGGATCTTGTTTCAATCCATACAATGCTTTGTGAAGCTTAAAGACATGATCAAAATTTTCAAAATCTTCAAAACCAGGTGGTTGTTCTACAAAAACCTTCCTTTTGAATTAATCCATTTAAGAATGCACTTTTTACATCCATTTGGTACAACTTAAAATTCATGAAGCATGCAAAAGCTAGCAACAACCTTATGGCTTTAATCCTTGCTACGGGAGCAAAGGTTTCATCATAATCTATTCCTTCTTCTTGGTTGTTTCTTTTGGTACCAGCCTAGCTTTGTTTCTAACTAGATTTCCTTGTTCATCTACTTTATTTCTAAATATCCATTTAGTACAAACAATAGAATGATTTGAAGGTCTAGGTACCAATGACCATACATGATTCTTAGTGAATTGATCAAGTTCTTCTTGCATGGCCATTATCCAACTTTCCTCATTTTCAGCTTCTTCAAAGTTTTTAGGTTCAATTTGAGATATAAAGGCTGAAAACTCATAAGTTTCTTTAGTTGCATTCCTAGTTCTAACTCATTGTGAAATGTCACATATTATTTGGTTTTATGGGTGGTCTCTTACAAATCTCCAACTCCTTGGTAGATCATCATGTTGATTTTATGCTTTTTGTAGATTTTCTAGAAATGGAGTTTCATTTTCTCTTCTAGATGAGCTTTCTTCATTATTTTTATTGTTCTCTAAGCTCATTTCCTCCATTTGTTTTTCTAAGATTTCAATATCATCATCATCATCATGAACTTCTTTTTGTGAAGCATTTGACTGATCAAAAACTACATGGACTGATTCTTCAACGGTTAGGGTCCTTTTGTTAAAAAGTCTATAAGCCTTTGACTTTAATGCATATCCTGAAAATATTACTTCATGACTCTCTGCATCAAACTTCCCTAAAGGCTGTTGTCCATTGTTCAATACAAAGCATTTACAGTCAAAACTCCTAAGGTGAGAAATATTTGGTTTCCTACCTTTGTAAAGTTTATATGGAGTCTTTGAAATCAAGGGTCTTATTGAGACTCTATTAAGAATATAAGCTACTGTATTTACTACCTCAGCCCAAAGATATTTAGGTAGGTTGTTCTCACATACCATGGTCTTAGCCATTTCTTTTAATGTTCTGTTTTTTATCTCTACAACTCCATTTTGCTGGAGTTTTTTAGGTGCAGAAAAATTGTGATCCAACCCCTTTTCGTTGCAAAATTTTTCAAACTCGTCATTCTCAAATTCTCCTCCATGATCACTCTTTATGCTAACTATGACTAGTCCTTTTTCATTTTCTACTTTCTTACAATAACTTAAGAATGCTTGTAGAGCATCATTCTTATGAGCAAGGAAGTATACCCAAGTATATCTAAAGTAGTCATCAACTATTACAAGGCCATAAGATTTACCTCCTAAGCTAGTTGTGCTTATTGGACCAAATAGATCAATGTGCAACAATTCAAGAGGTCTAGATGATGACACTATTTTCTTAGTCTTAAAGGATGTTCTAACTTGTTTTCCTAATTGGCGAGCATCACATATCCTAACTTTTTCAAATTTCAATTTCGGCAGTCCAGTAACAAGATTTTTCTTTATTAATTTAGACATAGTATGCATGCTCACATGTCCTAATCTCCTATGCCATAACCAGCTATCATTCTCAGCATTTGCAACAAGACATACTTAACTATTCACATCAAGGTCTTCAAGAAAAATTACATACATGTTTTTCAACCTTTTTCTTATAAATGAGATTTTATTTGTACTCATATCAATCACTTCACACTTAGTTGAATCAAAACATACTTTAAATCCTTTATCACATAATTGACTAATACTTAGTAGATTATGCTTTAAGCCTTTAACTAGCAACACATGACTAATTTGAGTTTGGGAGCTCTTACCAACCGTACCTATACCATGTATTCTGCCTTTTGAATCATCTCCAAAGGATACGGTTCCTCCCTTTCTCTTATCCAACTGAGCAAACAACATTTCATATCCTATCATGTGCTGTGAATAGCCACTATCCAAGTACCAAGGCTATTTCTTCTTGAGTTGAGCTTTTGAACATGTCTCTTTTAAGTCCAGCTCAACCTACAAAACAGAATTTCAGTTTTTCTTTATAGGTACCCATACTTTAATGGGTCCTTGAGTGTTAGTTGTAGCAAAGGATCCCTTAGGAACCTAAATTTTCTTAACTTTCTGCACTTTTCTTTTCTTAAAATAATCATATGACAAATGACCACGTTTACCACAATTATGACATCTAGGTAATGCTTTAGCTGAATATTTAATGTGGTATGCATCTCTTTTTGAAGATTCATTTTTCAAACATTTAAGAGTTGTATTTTCATCAAGAGTTATTTGCAAAGCTTCAGACTTGCTTTCCAACTCTAGTTTTAAAACCTCAAAGTCTGTTTTTGAATGTTCTAACTCAATTTGTAAAATATTTCTTTGCTAAAAAACAAAAGTAAACTCTTGTTTGATTTGCTCCAAATCATTTTCAAGAAATACAGCCTCTTTCTTTAATGATTTATATTTTGAAAAAAGCTTTTCAAACTCATCATAATGGCACTCATACTCATCCTGTAAATCATCATAAGAATTAATGCAGGGGGATGAGGGTACCTCTGTTTCATCCTCTTGTGCCATTAAATAGATGTTTGCTCTTTCCTCAGATTTTTCATCATCAGTTTCAAAGCTTGATGTGTCACTATCTGACCATGCAGCAGCCACCATTGCTTTTGTGAGACCTTGACCTTTATAGACTCGTAAAGCGAAGTATACGCGATATCCCTGATCAAGGGTAATTTTATCATTTTCTTAGTAAGCCCATAAAAGTAAGATTTTAAACAACATTATGGCCTAAGTAGGCCTAAGGCATAAATGGATAGTGAAATTAGGGGTAAAATGAAAGAAAACCAAAATTTTGATGATTTTCACAAAAGAGGCAAAATGGTCATTTTTCACCTCGGGTTAAAATTTTAAGTTTTCATGAACCTGGGCATATCTAGACCATTATGGACCTTGTCCCAATGTCAAAAGAGCAAAAAGATTGCATAAAAGATTGGAGGAGAATAAACTAATTTATGGAGGGGCAATTTGGTAATTTCAAGGGAATGGATAAGCTTGGGCTATAAATACCTTCTCCTTCTAGCAGCTTCTTGAATTTCCAGTAGCTTGTCTTATTTTTCTTCTTCTCTTTCACGTTGCTTCCAACCTCCATGGAAGCTTGATATGGAGCTTGCATAATTTTCTCTCTCTAGCTCTAGTTTTCATACTTTTGAGCCCTTTTGACTAGAACCCTTGTATTCTTTCACTCTCTCACTTCAAAACCCTTGTTAAATCTTATTTTCATACTTTCTCTCACTAGTTGGGTGTTCTAGAAAGAGAAAGAGAAAATTACCCCATTGATTTGGAAGCTATTGGAAAAGAATTTGACTACAAAGGAGCCCTAGGGTAAGTGATGAACTAAGCTTGATTTTTAGCTGTGAATAATGGCTAGTAATTGGGATTATGAGCTATTTTATTGTTGAGTATGTTCATTCATTTTATAGTGATTAAGATAGTGAACATAGATAGCCATTTAAAGTGACAATTGAAAGCTAGTTAAGAGATAGCTTTTAGGGTTTATAGTATGTGAATTAACATAATGGTGATGTTAATGTGATGGTAGGTTCCAAAAAGCCCCATCATCCCATTTTGACAATTAGGGGAAATTAGAGTCAGTGAAAGACTCAACAACATACCAGTGAGTGGACTTGCATTTCAAAATTATTTTGGGGAATATGAATGATTTTGTCCAACTTGTCTTTGAAAATGTATCTTCGAAACAAGCCTTTGGTGAGTGATTTTATATTATGAAAATGTGCTATACAATGGGTTATGTGTTATCAAAATATGATAATATGCATGATATGCATTGGGTGCTTATTTGTATATTGATGTAGACCCGGCTATGTGCGAGTAGGAGTGCACATAAGCCGTTGCTGACCCGGCTATGTGTGAGTGGGAGTGCACATAAGTCGTTGTTGACCCGGTTATGTGCAAGTGGGAGTGCGCATAAACCGTTGCATATGAGATGATGATCCTTTGTTGAGCACGGACTTCTTCCAATAAGTGATTTTTCTCCTGTGGGGTTTACATGAGGGGTTTAATAAGATCAAAAACAAATTGCATTGTTTTGAAAAGAATGCATCATGATTTCGTTAAACATTCCTTATGGTATGCTTGTTCCCTTTCTTGTTCACTCACTAGGTTTATACTCACCGTTTTCAACTTCATGTTTTCAGATCACGAGGCAGCTGGTAACTAGGACGAGATGTCCTCGTAGACTTGTATCCATCTTTTGGTAGGTGTCTCGGCATTCAGTAGCTGTACATTCTGTGAGACCCTAACCTTTATAGGCTTGTAACTAAGCATAGATGTAATAATACGAGCCAAGGGTAGTTTCGTCATTTTCTCTAATAAATTCCCAAAAGAAAGTTTTATAATATTTTAAGTTCTAAATAGGCATAAGACTGCATAAATGACATATATTGATGAAAACACGAAGAAAACTAGAAATGACAATAATTTTCATGGTAGGGGTAAAATGGTCATTTTTCACCTCGAATTAAAATTTTAGGTTTTTATGAATCCGAGTATGTTTATACCATTATGGACCTTGTCCTAGTGTCAAAAGAACAAAAAGATTGCATAAAAGATTGGAGGAGAGTAAGTTAACTGGTGGAGGGGTAATTTCGTAATTTTAAGGGAATGGATAAATTTGGCCTATAAATATCTTGAATTTCCAGCACCTTCTTGAAATTTCCAGCAGCTTGTCTTCTTCTTCTTTCTTCCCTCTCACGTTTCTTCAGTTCCTCCATGGGAGTTTTCTTTAAGCTTCCATAACTTTCTCTTTTTAGCTTCAATTTTCATGCTTTTGGGCACCCTTCCATAAACCCTTGTGCTATTTCATCCTCTCACTTTAAAACCCTTGATAAATCTCATTTCTGCACTTTCTCTCACTAACTAGACATTTTAGAGAGAGAAATAGAGAATTACCCCATTGATTTAGAACTAATTGGAAGAGAATTTGACTAAAAAGGAGCCCTAGGGTAAGTGATGAATTAAGCTTGGTTTTTAGCTATAGAAAATGGCTAGTAATTGGGATTTATGAGCTGTTTTGTTGTTGACTATGTTCATTACTTTTTAGTGATTAAGATAGTGAACATAGATAGCCATTTAATGTGGCAATTGAAAGCTAGCTAAGAGATAGCTTTTAGGGTTTATAGTGTGTAAATTGACCTACTGCTTATGCTAATGTGATCCTAGGTTCTAAGGAAGCCCCATCATCTCATTTGGACAATTAGGGGAATTGGAGTCATCTAAAGGCTCTACAATCAATTGGTGAATGGACTGCCTTCAAAAGTTGTTTTGGGAAATATAATGTATTTGCCACCCATTTGAATGAATTATCAAGTTTTTCATAAAGACAAGTGCCTTGGGAACAAGCTTTTGCAAAATGGTTTTATGTTGTGATATGTGATTGCTATGGATTCATGCACTATTGTAGTATGAAGATATATAAATGTGTGTGTTGTGCATGATGAATGATATTGTGTATAATGACAGTAACCGTGTGTGTGCATGATGTGGGGGGGATGCACATGCCAGTGATAATGGTGGAGTAAGAGATGGATGATGATAGTGCTCGTGTGCACGATGTGGGGGGATGTACACAATGGCACTGATTGTGCACGATGTGGGGGGATGCACACGATGGCGCGGGCTACGTGCACGATGTGGGGAGATGTACATGAGCTGGGTGTGATTATGATGATGTTGATGTTTATCTATGTAATTATGCACATATATGAGAAATTTGATACATTGCACTTTAGGAATTTTCATGTGCTGTATGTTTATTTTGTTGGTTTAGCATATGGCCTTTTTGTTGAGTGAGGGGAAACTTTTCTCTTGTCGCTCTATTTTCCCTGCAGCGAAATTCATTCTCGCTGCAGCGAGAAACTCTCCAGTTTGAGAATCTTCACCAGAACTGGTTCTCGCTGCAACGAGAATGTATTTCGCTGCAGCCAGATAGTCACTGTAGCTTCTCGTTGCAGCGAAAACGAATCTCGCTACAGCGAAAAACTCTCTGTTTCATCAGTTGAATTTCACTACAGCGAGAAAGAATCTCGCTGCAGCGAGAAACCTTTTGTTTTTGGGTTACAATTTAGCTGCAGCGAAAAACCTTATGTTTTTGTCTCCTATCTTGTCCAATTGCTGCCCTATTTTTCACTTATTTGCTACCATATCTGGGCATGGACTTCAAGCATTAAGGACTAAATGAGTTAAGTTTAAAATGAGGTAGTTTAGTGAAAAACCCTTGGCCAGTTAAGAAACCCACGTTCGGCTAATAACTCAATTCCAACGTTGCTGCAGCAAAAATTCATTCTTGCTGCAACTACGCTGCAGCGAGAATGCCTTCCCGTTGCAGCGAAGATTCGTCGTTGCATTTGTCTTGTTGGTGTATCATTGTAGCCTTCATTCTTCAAATTATTTGTTATGTATGGGTTCCTCATTACCAATTGATTAATCATATAAGGGTTTAATGAGGGGTTTTTAATATGAATGAAATTAAATTGCATTGTTTTAAAACAAAAGCATCATGATTTGAAATTCTTCCTTATGGTTGCTTGTTCCCTTCCTTGTTCACTCATTGAGTTTATACTCACCATTTTCAACTTCTTGTTTTCAGATCACGAGGCAGCAAGTAACTAGGACGAGGTGTCCTTGTAGACTTATATCCATCTTTTGGTAGGTGTCTCGGCATTCAATAGTTGTACATTCATCCGAGTCCCTCCGCTGGGAGTCAAGTCTTCTTTTTGAGATGTATAGGCAAACTTGATGTAAATTATTGAGATACATGTTGTAGGCAATGTACACTTAATTGGTATGCCAGTATGAGTTGGCAAATGTTTAATTTTATTTTGATCCTAAGTTATGAAATATGACTTAGTAGTTATAATAGGATGATGAACACGACAAATTAATAGGCTTGCTTGGGCTTAGTGGACTACGTCCATTGGGCCCATGCGCTGGTCATGGCCTGAAATTTGGGTCGTGACACATTCATCTGAGTCCCTCCGTTAAAAGTCGAGTATTCTTTTGTTGTGTATAGACAAACCTAATGTAAATTGTTAAGATACATGTTGTAGACAACATATATACACTTGTTAAGTATGCCAGTATGAAGTGGCAATGTTTAATATTATTTTGATTCTAAGTTATGAAATATGACTTAGTAGTTTATGATGGAATGATGAACATGTTAGATTAATAGGCTTGCTTAGGCTTAATGGACTACATCTATTAGGCCCTTGTGCCGGTCATGGCCCGAAACTTGGGTCGTGACAGCTTTCTTGGATTTCTTATTTTTCTTGGGGGTTTCATCTTTCAGCAATAGACACTCGGACTTGAAGTGACCAGGTTTCTTGCATTCGTGGCAAATCATCTCCTCTTTTTGTTGGAGTCATTTTTGTTCCTTATTTTCCATGAAGCACCTTGGTCTTTCCTAAAACCTCTTCTAGTTAGCCTTTGATTTCTTCTACTCATTAGTTTTTTGAATTTTCTTGCAACTAGAGCTAAATCTTCATCATCATCACAGGAAAGCTCTTTCAACTCTTCTTCAAGAATGTTGGCTTTAAGTGCAATGCTCTTTTCTTTTCCTTTGCTTCCCTTCGATCTTCTTATTCTTCTTCCTTAAGCTCTAGCTCATGAGTGAGAAGAGAACCACATATCTCATCGAGAGTGATGATGTTCAGATCTTTAGCCTCTCTAATGGTAGTCACTTTTGGTTTCCAAGATTTTGGTAGGCATCTAAGTAGTCTCTTAACTACTTCATGTTCAAGGATAGGCTTGCCTAGCTAACTTAATTTGTTTGTGATGTTTGTAAACCTATCAAACATGCTGGTGAAGTCTTCACCAGGCTCTATTTTGAACATTTCATAACTATGTGTTAAGAGAGCAATTTTGGACTCCTTTACTTGAGAAGTCCCTTCACGGATTATTCTAAGTTTTTTCCACACTTATTTAGCTATTGTACAGCTTGAGACTTTGTTAAATTCGGTGGGGGTCAAGGCACAATGTAATCTGTTGATGGCCTTAAAGTTTATTTGAACTTTCTTAGTTTCAGCCTCAGTCCATTTAAACCTTGGCTTGGGCATCAACTCATTTGTTACTACATTCACGGTTGAGGGCATAAAGGGTCCATCAGTTATGACGTCCCACATTTCATAATCTATGGCTCTAATATAGATTTACATTTTATTGCTCTAATAGGGGTAATTAGAGCCATCAAATAGAGGTGGTTTGTTTATTGATTGTCCCTCAGCAACTATGGTTTTCTGTTGAGCCATTTGGATCTTCCCAAAGGATGTTAAGCTTTAAAAATAGGGAACTTGCTCTAATACCAATTGTTGGTCCTGTTAATATGCGCTAGAGGGGGGGTGAATAGCATAATTTGGCTCTTGACAAGATGAAGAACTAATTTTCAGAACCTAAGAAAGTAAAAACAGAGTATAAGGTGCACAACAATTTAGAGTGGTTCGGTCCAAGACCTACATCCACTACCTTGATTATCCAACCAAGGATTTTTCCAATGATTCACTAAAAATCCAGTGAAATTCACAAGCTTTCACCAAGCTTTTACAATGGCTTGTCGTAAGCTCAGCCAAAACCTTTACATTAGTTTTTCACGAGCTCAACTAAAACCCAAAGTGGTTTTCCAAGGCTCAACCACAACCTATAACATTCAAGCTTTCCCAAGCTTGAACAACCACTTAGAGTGACTCTTTCACTTTAAGTATACAAGAAGAGAAGTTAAAGAAAGTACCTATGATCAGAAGTTGATCTGATTGCTACAAGGTTGAGTGCTAAATACAATGACAAAGAGTAGGCTTTTAAGTGCAGACAAGTACAATGAAGCTTTTCTGGTTTTTCTTCTTTCTAAAGCTCAAATCTCATTCAAGGCTTCAAAAAACTTATTTCTCATTGTTGGAAGACCCTTTTATACTTGGAGATGCAACTCTGATGGCAGTTTGACAGTTTATGGCCGTTGGAAAAAGTTGAGGATGAGTTCTAGTCGTTAATCTGTCTTGTAGTGCTCTGGTTCAAATAACAAACAGAAAGCTCTTAGTCGACTAACTTGGTTGACTAAGTTGATTCTGTTTCTAGTTTGTAAATTCTTGCAGAGGGCACTTAGTCGACTGACTTAATTGACTAAGTTGGTTTTGTTTCTCAAACTCTTCAGCCCGCCATTGCTCCAATTTGAATTTTTGGTCAACCAATGTTCTTCCTTGTTTAACCAGCAAGCTTCCTCCTTGTTATTTAGTTACATCTTGTTGATTTTATTCTTCTTTTTCTTTCAAAAATACTCTTTGAAGAGTTAAGAAATTAATTTCATATATTAATTTCCTGCACACTCAAGTAAAGGTATTAGACACAAATAAATGGGAATGTTTTATTATCATCAAAAACTAATGGAGCCAACAATCTCCCCCTTTTGATGATGACAAAACACTCTTTGATTAACAACATAGTGCCATTTTAAATTCTTTTTAGTTTTTTACAGGAATTGAGGATTGCTCCACCTAAGTATAAGCTCCTTCTTAGTGTGTGCATATTTTGCTTATTTTATTTTAGCCAATTTTATTCTCATCATATAGAAAATGATATCGTATATTTAGAGAATATATATGTGCAGCAATATAGAGTGATTTGCATCCAGAATTTTTCAGCTACAAGTTTTGACAGATTTTTATCTATGTTCCAGCAGCTGTCAACAGTCAATTGATTTCAGATTCTGTCTACATCATCCACATTTCAATTGATATGCTATATGCTTCATCTATAACTTATTCTCATCAGACATTATATAAACATCATCTATTTAGTATGTAAATCCATATTAGCATATTAGCAGCAGATTTTGTTATGACAGTCAAACTATTAAAACATCAATAAACTTTAGTTTACAATAGTTAAATATCATAAACATATCAGCATTCATGTTTCACATACATCCACATAAATAACAAAATTAGAGCTGAGTGTTTAAGTGCCACCAAGGCATAAATAACAGTTGATTAAAAAGTATTTCGAAAATGCCCCTGGACTATTTTTGCTTCCTATCTCCTATTTCTCTAATTTCATGCTCCCCTGGTTCTGCTTTCTTTCCTTTCCTAAGTTCTTGGTTCCTCTACCCTAACATTTTTTTATTTTTTAAACATTATTCTCTAGTTCCTACTCCTCTGGTACCATACTACTCCCTCTTTTTGTCAGCATCAAAGAAGAGGGATTCTACTCATCGGATGAAGCAGAGGGTGAGGATTCAGTTCCATAGAAAGGGTTAAGAGGAAATGGAGAGGGTTCTCGGAGAGGAGATGACTTTCTAAGAGAGGATTCAGGAGAAGATTTATCTGAAACATGAACTGGACTGTGAGGAGAAGAGGCTGAAACTGGTTTGGACTTCTCTGCCAATCTAGAAGACTTTCTTCTTTTAAAAAAAGCTGTCTTGGTTACCATAGTCTTCCTTTCTTTGGTTGGTTGTTTTGCCTCAGCTGGTGGTGTTGTGGTGGCTTCTGGTTTCCCTGTTTTTGCCTTTAGTTTGGGAATTGAAGTAGGTTTCTTTCGTTTTCTTACATTTGCACCATCCTTCTGAGTTACTGTCTTAACAGTGTCTTTTTCAGCTTGTTCCCCTCTGACCATTTGATGAAAAATGTCCATAATGGAAACTTCTTCTGAATTTAGAGAAAAGGCATGATGTTTCTCAGTTTCTGCACCAGTTACTTCAGTCCCTTGTTCTGAGTCATTTTTGCTTTGAGGTTCAGGGAAGGGTGATTTGGCTGGCTGTTCAAGTTCTTATGGGGAGTCCTCAGTTTGCAGAACAAGATTGACAAACTTGTAGGTAGAGCCTTCAGCATGAGTACCAGAACTTGTAAACTTCTCTGCTAGCTCTGCTGAACCTTCAGCACCTTGCTATGTAGGTGCAATGCTAGATGTGGTAGAATTGTCTGCAGCCATAGGTTTAGACGTCATGTTTTCTTTCTCCTTCAGCTTGTTTTCCAACTCAGTGATTTTATCTTCCATTTTTTGTAGCTTCACTCTTTGGTCAGTCAGCTTACCATCAATCCTCATAAGCAAATTAAAATCATCTCATTCGAAAATATGGAAAGAGCTTCTTCAGGTTGAGCAGGCAGACTGTGATATTTTCTTGGGCCAGTTTTGGAGGTTTTGAAATACTGTCAGTGTTTATGAGTGTAACGACTGCTCTTTGATCGCTACCAGCGTCTGAGTCTTGTAGGAGAACCTGTCAAGTCCCGAACAAGCCTTAATTGAAAATTTAAATATTACTACTTATTCATGCCACCTATCTATGAAACTACTTTGAACCATATGACTCTTTGTAATAAAAATTTAACATAAATTGAAATAAGCCATCTTGGCCTTTATCTGTCATAATCGTAAAAATACACTATAGTTTATAATTTACTAACTGCACATCTACATTGACACTATTTACCAATACATCATACTATGGACGACTTGACCTCTAGTAGTGGAGGAACTCGGAATATGGTGCTATGAGATGCCTTTACCTATATGCAGTAGACAAAATGTGCTGATGAGCGTATGCTAGGCCGATCACTATCTGCAAAAGGGAGATAAAGAGGTGAGTCTCACAAACTCAGTGATCATCGGTTCCGTGAGTAGGGCGTAGATGGGAAACAAGTGTAAAGCAGATAATTTGAATAATAAAACCAAAATATAAAAGGATAATCTTATGAAACCAAATCACAAGTAGGGTATTTGTGCCTTGTAGAAATGATGCTATAAATCATAATGCAATGCTTTCCTTGGTAATTGATGCAGAAAATAAGCATAGTAAAATAATTTTCAATGCTCGAAATCATTCTTTTCCTTTAAAAGCACAATAGTCGTATAAATCATGCACGCTCCCAAAATATTTGGCATGTAAAAATAACCATGTACATTCACGTATATCAACTCAAAATCAACTTATAAAGCGCTAAAAGCTTGCAAGCAAGTAGGGGAGTTGTGAAAAACATTAACTCCCCACCATGCAAAAGAGTACGAGTCTAAAACTCTCAAAGCTCTCAAGTAGGTAAACATAGTAATCACTTGTGGACCTACTCCCACGTAATAACAATCTGGGAGCCCTGTTCCATCGGATTCCCACAACCATGGTAGTCTTGACGATGTTGGCCAGCATCAGAGAAATCAGGTGGTCGCAACCATGTATATCAACTTGTGGCCTAGCCACATATATCAACCCGTGGCCTTTCCACATATATATCACAAACCATGGCCTCAGCCATGTCTAACAGCCCGTCGGTGACCTAAAGGTTCTCTAGCTAGAGCTCACTTGTGCACAAAGGTCACACTATCTCTATGTGACATTTGGCCTACTCTCGACACTCTCGGTTTGTCAAAACCGTTTTCAAAACCAAATCAAGTTTTCTAAGACTTTTGCTTTAAATCATTTAAAAACAAGGTTCCATAACCTTTCAAATTGCTTTTCACATTAAAAGGCATGGTGTAAACACTTGTATAAAGATCGGACTTAAACCGACTCTCAAAAGTTTGCATTTAAACCATTTTGACAAGTACATTTAATCATGCATATCACACAAAGATACAAGGCATAGATTTTTTTTTATGCAAAACAGTGCAAAAAGGCTTGTTTCCCGATTTTTAAAACTCTTTACATATATGTATATAAATATATATATTCTACACGAACAATTTCCAAATCAACTTGCATCCACAATTTCCTATGGTTTCTACCAGCTCATGCTTTCCATAATAGCAGTGCATAAATCATTGTGAATCCATTTTAAAATCGCCTATTAAGGCTATTAACTCATGCTATCCACAATTACATTTAGAGAAAATCGGTCACATTTATTGAACGTATAAGAATATATATAGTATAGATCTTTTGAAATAGACACACCTTACTCACTTTACAATAGTGGGACACTACGTCACTTTTGGTTCGGGTGCGTCTCTAGCTAATGTTACTTGCCAGTCACCCGTTACCAACTCCGATACGCCACCACGGCAAACCTTCCTCACTTGAACACTTCCTAGTAGCAAGTTAACTCAATATATTTAGTGAATGTCACAACAAATTCATTCATATTTGCTGCCTTATGTACCACATTCTTAGTTTTATGCTTTTATATCACATCCCATTTTCTTTCTCATTCAAACATTAATCATCGTTTTAATAAATTATGTCATGCTAGAATCACCACTCTTTCTCACTTAACCTTTGCATATTCACATACATCTTGACATATTTTTACCAAAGGAATTCATATCTTTTGCTTGCGTAATTCTTTATATTATATGTACTGGCAACTTATTTATAACATTAAGTGCCCATTTCAACCTTTCTAAGGAACTTTCATCCAAGTTCATGTTATATTTTCATAATATTAACCACATTTATGGAAGCAACAATCATTCCAATTTCACTCAATTATTTCCAAGTTTACATGCATCATAATTGTCTATCTAACTTCCAATGCTTTATTTCTCAATCCTCCATTCACATTATTCCTCTTTCTTTCTTTCAAACAACATAACAAGTAAACTTAACATTTCCAACTAGCTCATGCATTTTAGATTCTTTCAACGACCATTATCCTTCACAATATGCCTTTCAAGATTCCAATCAACACAATAAAAGCCATTTTCTCAAGATCTCTCAACTATACCTAAAGCATTATTCATTTTTACCTTAAAGGTTGCTTGATCTACACATGCGCTCCAACATTCCTCCAAAACTCCGATTACCAAGCTGCCAACATGATTCACAAATTAGTTATTCAAAAAATCTTACCATCCATAGGCATTAAAACACATTGTTATGCTTATTGGTTCTCTTTCACTTAAATCTATCATGCATCCACGGGTTTGATGGCTTGCATGTCACTAAATCTCCTCCAATCAAGCCAATATTTGCCGCCACAAAACATTCCTTATAGTCACCAACTCATTTTCAAAGAACATTCAAACTAAAACCACAATCCTTACCTTATTTCTCTTGTATCTTGAAATCAAGCTTTACACCTTCATCAACACTCCACGGCTTTCCTCTTGAATGTTGAAGACTCTTTGGTTGATGAATAGCACAAACCTACAAGATAAAGGATGGAAACCTTATAGTTTCACCTAAATCCTCACAACTTGAGCCTTTCCCTCCTTTCTCTCTTCTTCTTTCCCTTTTTCTTCCTTTCGAGTGGAACTTTTCAAAACTTTCTCTTCTTTCTTTTTTTCTCTAAATGGCTGGCCCTCTCTCAACTTCTCAAGGCCAATTCATAATTCTTTACTCCTTGAAATTGGTATTTATATGGCCACCCATTCAACCAATCACAATACATGTACACATTCTCTTTTTGTTTTCATTTGGCCATTTTGCCAACCAATGGTTCTTTATGCACCAATTTCCTTTCCTCTATATTAGTCCATTATCTATCCTTATTTTCTTTCTAATCCACCACCTTCACTATCCCATCTTTTCTTCCTTTATTATTTATTTCATGCATTACCTTATTCCTCCAATCCTATTCCATGCACCACTTTTATCTTATATTTTATTTGGTCATTCATTAATCTATTTAAGTCACATGCATCCCACATCTTTCTTTCTTTATTTGGCCACCTAATGCACCAATCTCTTTACATGCAAATAGATTTAGGCCTATCCTTCCTTTTACTTCACATGGTGGGGGTCCCACATGTTCCCCACTAACTTTCTCCTTTTTACATGCTATTGTTTGTATGTAATAGTGAATTTACATGCACATCTCATTATCCCACATAATCTAACTTTCCTTGGTTAGTTAATTTCCATTTAGATTCAAAAATTGTAATTGCACATAAATCCTCAACTTTTCCTTATTTACCATTCAACCCTTCATACTTTTCATCCTTTATAATTTGGTCCTTCAATCATTTCTTTTAAATTCTAATTTCCTTCTATTTTTCTTCTGTTACACTTGTACAAATAAAATATCAAATTTGCACTTCACCAAGGTGTCACCATAATATTTAAATATATACTTACCCGTTCTTATTTTATTAAATAAAGGCACGCGAGCCCCACTTATGTCGTTTTTCTTCTCCCCCACTTAGATTAGCCATATAATCCTCCTTCATGACTAATCTCGACAATAGATAAAATATTAATATTGTAATATTATTTTATTCATAAAATATTTTTTTATTCCAAAATTCACCACTTGTCTCCTTGGGCCCCAAAGTGTCTCACTTTGTCCCGGTTCACTTCCAAATCTCCTTTTAACTCTCTAATCCATCCACAATCAAAATATTATTATTTAATTATTATTTTCTCGCGTGTGAAATATTTTATTTCAAAATATTCTTTTCACCGATCATCGCTTTTTGGCACTTAAATTTACATCAATTGACCCTTCGTCTTATCGATAATGTCTTATTGGCTCTTGTACGAGGTTACGGGGCGTTACAATGAGATTCATACACTTAACACGTTGACTGCTCAAGTAACTACTTTGACAAAGAGATTTGACACAATGAGAGTTAATGCTATCCAAAACTCTTTTATAACTTGAGATTTGTGTGGAGATAGCCATTCAAGTGATCAATGTCCATCTAATTCTAAAGCGGTTTGGTTTGTGGGGAATTTCAATTGGCAACAGAATAATCCACATTCCAACACTTATAATCTTAATTGGAGGAACCATTCTAATTTTTCATGGAACAACAACCCTAGGCCTTAAAATCCAAGACCAAATAACCCTCATAGCTTTCCACACCAAGCTAGATCTCTTGTCCTTAAAAAAAAAAGCCTACCTTGGATGATATTCTCATGCAATATATGGCAAAGAAAGATGCCTTCATTTAGAGTCAAGCAACTTCATTAAGAAATCTTGAAACTCAAGTTGGACAACTTGCTAGCTCCATCAATGACCTTGCCAAGTGATATTCAAGCTAATCCTAAAAGTAAGAAATAATGCAAGGCAATCACTTTGAGGAATGGAAAAGAAGTTGAAGGGTCAAGTAAAAAGGCAATTGAATTTTCAAAAGAACATGTTGTTAATGAAAAGGTAATTATTGAGGAAGGGGTTGAAGTTGGAAAAAAATGATAAGAAAGCTTAAAATTAAATGAAGTCTCAAGCAAATTATCCTCCACGACCCTTCCCATAAAGATTGCAAAAACAAAAGCTTGATAAGCAGTTTGAGAAATTTCTCAATGTTTTCAAGAAACTATACATAAATATACCTTTTGCCGAAGCTTTGGAGCAAATGCCAAGTTATGCCAAGTTTATGAAAGACATTCTTTCCAAGAAAAAAAATGGGTGAGTTTGAGACTATTCCTCTTATAGAAGAATGTAATGCAATTCTCCAAAATAAATTGCCACCAAAACTCAAGGAACTTGGTAATTTTACAATTCGTTGCATAATTGGTAATTTGTTTTTTTGTTAAAGCTTTAAGTGATTTAGGTGTAAATGTTAATTTGATGCCATTATCGATCTTTAAAAAACTTAGTTTGGGGGAATGCAAGCCAACTTCCTTGACACGTCAACTTGCTTGTCGTTCCTATGTTTATCCAAGAGGAATCATTGAAGATGTTCTTGTCAAAGTAGACAAATTTATCTTTCTAGTTTATTTTGTGATTCTTGACATAAAGGAAGATAGGCAAATTCCAATCATTCTTGGAAGACCTTTCTTGGCGACAGCTAGAGCTCTAATTGATATAGAAAAAGGTGAGCTTACTTTGAAACTTCAAGACCAACAATTAGCATTTAATATTTTTAGATCTTTAAATTTCCTATGGAATATGAGGAATGTTTTTCTGTGAATATGGTAAGTAGTTTAACAAATTAGGTATTTTAAGAAGAATATCCTAGTGAACCACTTGAAGCATGCTTAATTGCTAATTCTTATATGGATGATGTTCAATTTCTTGAATATTTAAATTTGTTCGATGCTCACTCAAGATTAAAATCTAATCATCAATTTAATTCTTTAGATGTTACAGCTTCTTTAATGCCAACTTCTAAGCCTTCTATTGAAAAACCACTGTCACGACCCAAATTTCGGGTCATGACCGGCGCATGGGTCCAATGGACGTAATCCATTAAACCCAAGCAAGCCTATTATTTATTTTACTCATGATTCTATTTATTATCACTAAGTCCTATTTCATGACTTTGAGTCAAAATAGTGATATACATTGCCAACTCGTACTGGCATTACTCTTTTAAAATTTACATTTAAGTTCATCTATACATAACAAAATAATACTCGACCTCCAGCGGAGTGACTCGGATGGATATACAGCTACCGAATGCCGAGACACCTACCAGAAGATGTACACAGATCTACAAGGACACCTCGTCCTAATTATC
>NC_030859.1:9925939-9947734 GCF_000208745.1 Theobroma cacao | reverse complement strand
ATGGTAAAATGACCGTTGTCCCTAATCGGTCAATTTTCTGATGGACTCCAAACTGGACCTTGACCTCCAAATCACTATTCTAAGCCATTCTGTTGGTTTTTAAATTTTCAAATTCCTCTTAGCATTTCTATTTGAACTAGTTCAAGGGCTCGCTTTAACTTAGTTGTACCACTCGATACAATACTGTCTTTTAATCGAGCTTGACAGGGTCTCACAACCACCTACCTTGGAACTTAAACCTTTGCCAACACATTTGAGGTATACTTTCTTGGAAACTCTTTTGCTCTTCCAGTTATTATTTCTGCTTCTATCACCTAAGTGCAGGAAGACAAGCTTTTGAGAACACTTAGATTGTTCAAGAAAGCTATAGGTTAGACCATAGCAAATATTAAGAGAATGAGCCTTTCCTTATGTATGCTTAAAATCCTTCTAGAAGATGACCACAAAGCCACCATTGAACATCAAAGAAGACTTAATCCTATCATGAAAGAAGTAGTCAAGAAAGAAATCATTAAGTGGCTGGATGCTAGAATAATTTATCAAATCTATGATAACACATGAGTAAGTCTAGTCCAATGTGTAACAAAGAAAGAGGAACAGTGACTAGGTGGAGAGTTTGCATGGATTATCGCAAGCTTAACAAAGCTACAAGAAATGATCACTTTCCTCTTCCATTCATTGATCAAATGTTGGGTAGGTTGCCTGGGAAGGTATATTATTTATTATTGGATGGTTATTTTGGGTACAATCAAATTGCCATTGCCCTTAAAGATCAAGAAAGACTAACTTTACATGTCTTTTGGTACCTTAGCAATTAGAAAAATGCCATTTGGATTATGCAATGCCCCTACCACTTTTCAAAGATGCATGATGGCCATATTCACAAACATGATGGAACAATGTTTGGAGGTATTTATGGATGATTTTTCTATTTTTGGAAATACTTTTTATTAGTCTCATGAATCTTTTTAGGGCACTCAAGAGATGAGAAGAAACAAATTTGGTGTTGAATTGGGAAAAATGCCACTTCATGGTGCAAGAAGGCATAGTTTTTGGACACAAAATTTCTAATAAAGGTATTGAGGTAGACAAGGCAAAAATTGAGACAATTATAAAGCTTCCACCTTCAACAAATGTCAAAGGTATTAGAAGTTTTCTTAACGATGCTGGATTTTATATGAGATTCGTCAAAGATTTTTTGAAAATTTCAAAACCTCTTTGCAACCTGTTGAAAAAAGATGTGCCATAAATTTGATGAAGCTTGCCTTATAGCATTTAATAAGTTAAAAAAAATATTGATTTTTGCACCAATCATCATAAGTTCAGATTGGACTCTTCCTTTTGAGCTCATGTGTGATGCAAGTGACTGTGGTGGGCGTTATTTTGGGACAAAGGAAAGATAAAATCTTTCATTTAATTTATTATGCTAGCAAGACCTTGAATGAGGCACAAAAAAATTACATAACAACAAAAAAAGAGCTTTTGGCTATAGTTTTTGCTTTTGACAAATTTTGCTCTTATCTAGTTGGGACAAAAGTGATAGTCTAGAGAGATCATTCAACAATCAAGTATTTGATTGCCAAGAAAGATGCTAAGCCAAGATTGATAAGATGGATTCTTTTACTACAAGAGTTCAATTTAAAGATTCATGATAGAAAAGGAAAAAAAAATCAAATAGTAGACCACCTATCAAGATTGGATAATGAAGTTCAAAGTGGAGACTCAACCTCAATCAAGAATACCTTTCTGGATGAACAACTTCTTTAAATTGGTAAGAAATCACTTCTTTGGTATGCTGATTTTGTGAATTATCTAGTAAGTAATATTCGTCCTCCTAATTGAAATTTTCATCAGAAAAAAAAAATTTTACATGATGTTAAATATTAGGTTTGGGATGAGCCTTTCTTGTTTAAGCAATGCAAAGACCAAATTCTCAAAAAGTGTGTCCAGAGGAAGAAATCCAAAGTGTACTTCAACATTGTTATTCTTCAGATTATTGAGGGCACTTTAGAGGAGATAGAACTACTGCTGAAGTTCTACAATCAGGTTTGTATTGGCCTACATTGTTTAAAGATGCTCTGAAAATGCTCATTATTTTGTTTTACGATGTGATAGATGCCAAAGAGTGGGTAATATATCAAGGAGACATGAGATGCCTCTCAACATCCTTGAAATGGAGATTTTTTATGTGTGGGGTATTGATGTCATGGGTCCATTTATACCTTCACACAACAACAATAATTACACCTTTGTTGCGGTTGATTATGTCTCAAAATGGGTTGAAGCAGTAGCTCTTCCTACCAATGATTCCAAGGTGGTGATGAGTTTCATAAAGAAAAATATCTTCACTCAATTTGGCACTCCAAGGGCAATCATAAGTGATGAGGTTAGTCACTTTTGTAACAAATATTTTGATGCACTTTTTGCAAAATATGGTGTTAAACACAAGGTTACAACTGCTTACCATCCTTAAAATAATGACCAAACGAAGGTGTCTAATAAAGAAATCAAGAGGATTTTGGAGAAAACATTGTGTCCATCAAGGAAAGATTAGGCAGGAAGATTAAATGATGCACTTTTGGCATATCAAACTATTTATAAGACTCCAATTGGCATGTCTCCATACAAACTAGTCTTTATCAAAGCTTGTCACCTTCTATGGAGCTCAAGCATAATGCTTATTAGGCCATTAAGAAGTTCAATTTTGATATGCAAGTGACTAGTGAGCAAAGGCTTTTGTAATTGAATGAACTTAATGAATTTAGACTTCAAGCCTATGAGAATGCAAACTCTATAAGGAAAAGACAAAATAGTGGCATGACAAGAAAATAATGGATTGTCCCTTCGAGCCTGGCCAGTATGTGTTGCTTTATAATTCTTGCTTGAAATTGTTTCCAAATAAGTTTAAATCAAAGTGGTCTATGCCATTCACAACCACTAAATTGTTTCCACATGGAGCAGTCAAAAGTGGTGGGAAACGATGGTCTAACATTCAAAGTTAATGGGCAAAGATTGAAGCATTATTGGGGAGGCAAAATTGATTGCCAAAAGTCTTTAATACATTTCCTTGACACTGCTTAAGTCTAAAATAGTCAAGCTAATGATTATAAAAAAGTGTTTCTTGGGAGGCAACCTAATCATTCTAACTTTCTATTTATTTTAAATTATTTTTATTTGCCTATATAGCATTTGTTTTCATTAATTATTAATTCTATTTTTTTGTAGGTATTTAAAAAAAGGGTACTGGATGCCGCGACGTGGAAGGATAATGTTACGGCTCCTTGGCAACATGAGAACATGGAATCACAAAGCAGCACATCTTGTAGATTTTATAATGCAAGTGTAAATATTGCAACAAGTAATATAATAGAAAATAGAGTGTCGAATCCCACAGAGAATTGTACCAACTTTTTCTAAATACTAAAATTAACACAACCTAGTCTTATTCAAACAACCAAATTAATGTGATTAAATAAAAGTAAAACTATAACTAAATAATAACTGTAACGACCGCTCCTCTATCGCTACTTGCATCCAAGACCTCCGGGAAAACTCGCCAAGTCCCGAACAAGCCTTAATAGAAATTCCAGTTAATTCACTATACTTGTTCACCAATCCATGTTACGACTTCATATTTATGCCATCAATTTGTGAAATTACCTTGAACCATATAACTCTTGTAATAAAACTTGAACATAAATCGTAATAAACCATCTTAACCTTTATTTACCATAATCGTAAGAATACAATAAAGTCCATAATATTCAACTGCACATTTACATTGACACTATTTACAATTAACTTATGCTATGGCTGACCCGACCTCTAGCAGCGGAGTGACTCAGAATAATGGGCTAGGAGATGCCTTTACCTATTCGTGGTAGACAATAGATGCCGATGATTGCACGCTAGGCTGAACGTTATCTGTAAAAGGGAAATAAGGGGTGAGTTTCACAAACTCAGTGATCATCGGCTCTGTGAGCAGGGAGTAGATGGGAAACAAGCTTAAGGCAAATCATTTGAATGATAAAATCGAAATAAAAATAGTAATCTTAGATAAATCAAATTGCAAATAGAGTGTTTGTGCCTTGTAAAATGATGCCGTAAAATCATCATGCAATATTTCACTTGGCAAAACAATGCCAAAATCACTTGTAGTAAAACATAGTTCAATCATAGAAAGCATCAATTGCTATCAAAGTACGAGAAACAGTATAAAAGTATGCACGCTCCCAGAATGTGTGGCATATAAACAAATCAACTTATAAAGCCACATAAACCAATTCATGATCGTTAAATAAGCATTGAAAGCTTTAATTCAAATAAAGGGAGCTGTAGAGAGAATCTTAACTCTTCACCATGCAAAAGAGTACATGTTGAAAAACTCACAAGGCTCTCGAGTAGGAAAGTATAATATCAACACGTGGACCCACTTCCACACAATAACAATCTAGGAGCACCGCTTCAACCGGATTCCCACATGCCATGGAAATCTCGACGATGTTGGCTGACATCGGAGAATCAAGCGATCGCAACCGCGAATATCACTTGTGGCCTAGCCACATATAACAACTCATGGCCTTGCCACGTATATCATAGACCATGGCCCCAGCCATGTCTAACAGCTCGTCGGTGACCTAAAGGTTCTCTAGCTAGAGCTCACTTGTGCACAAGGGTCACACTTAACCGAAGTGACATTCGGCCTACTCTCGACACTCTCGGTTTGTCAAAATCCTTTTCAAAACCAAATCAAGTTTTTTGAGACTTTTTCCTTTAACTCGTTTGAAATCAAGGTTTGATAACCCGTCAAATTGCATTTCTCATTAATTGGCATGGTGTAATCATGTGTACAAAGGTTGAAATAAAACCAATGCTCAAAACTTGTATTTAAATCATTTTAACAAATGCATTTAGCTATGCAGATCACACACAAAAATACAAAAGATGAATTTTGATGCAAACATCGTAAAAAAGCTTGTTTCCTAGTTTTTAAAACACTTTACATATATAGATTATCTATAGGCATATCCAAACCAACTTTCAAAACAACTTGCATCCACAAAATACCTAGGATTCTACCAGCTCATGCTTTCCACAAATTTGCATTTAAAATAAATCATCACATATATATATTATGGAAATTTAGAAATCGACACCCCCTACTCACCTTACAATAGCGAGACACTTCGTCGCTATTGATTCGGGTGTGTATCTAGCTATTTCTACTTGCCGGTCATTCGTTACTTCGTTTGGCACGCCACCACGGTAAACTTTCCTAGCAACAAATTAAACTCAATATGTTTAGCGTATATCATTTCCACTTCTCTTTTTGATTCAATCATGAATCCTCATTCTACTAACTTGCATCTTAACACATTTTTGCTAAGGTTATTCGTATCCTTTGTTTGCGTAACTCTTTAGATTATAAGTACCAGTAACTTATTCATAACTTTAGCGCACATATTAATCTTTTCCAATGATATTGTAATACCCCGTACTTTGATATGGTGGCTAATAAAGCTTCTCGGATGCCAATTGAGGTTAATTAAAATGTTTAAAAGTGATGAAAAGGTGAAAGGAATAGTTTGGAGAAAAATATTTTGCACTTTAAGAAATAACAATTGAATAATAATATTTTTATTGAGGATTAATTGGCGAGATAAAAAGTGTTTCAAAAATGAATCAGGGCATAATAAGACATTTTGGGTGCCAAGGAGACACGTGAAAAATTTTAGAATAAAATAATATTAAAATATTAATATTTTATTCAGTTTCAAAATTTTCCATGAAAGAGTTTATGGTCAATCGAAGTGGGGGAGAAGAAGAACGAGAAAATTTTAGAGAAAAATGATGTTAATGGGGCCCGTGTATCTTTATTAAATAAAGCTAGCGCGGGTAAGTAAATATTTAAATATTATCGTGATACCGCGTTGAACTATAAACTTGATATTTTATTGGTACAAGTGTTAAGGAAGAAAAATAGGAAGAAATTGAAATTAAAAGATTGTGGGAGGACTTCATTAAAAAGGGTGAAAACCTTTGAAAGCTTTGACCCTTCATCCTTATCCCATGGCTGGCCATCATGTCCAACACATCATCTTCCTTCTTCTCCTCCTCCCAACGCCATTTTCATCCTCCACCATAAAAATCAAGCTTTTTCCATTTTCTTTTCCTTCATTTCTTTTCATTTCTTTTCTTTTATGACTTCTTTCTTCTTCTAACTTCTTGGGCACCAAACCTGCAGCTTCTAACTCCATTTTTCAGCACAACCAAAGCCTAGGAGAGAGAAGAAAAAATCTCTCTTTCTTTCCTTTATTTTCTATTTCTACTCCACCATCACCAATACTTGATTTTTCAACTTCAAATCTCCATTTTTAAGGCTAAAAGGTATATATTTTCAACTCTTGGAATTTATGAATTTATGGGTTATATATTCAGATTTTATTTCTTAATTTCTTCAAATTCTTTGTCTTGGAAGTATTAGGTTTTTGTTGATCTTTATGCCTCCAAGCTCACCAAGGTAAAGAAGCTTTAAATTGGAATAGTTGGTATGATGGGTTTAAAAATTAAACTAGAATACTAGGTTAAAAATTAGGCTAGAATGTAGTTTATCAAGCGTATGCTTATTAGAATTATTAAGTTTGAATTTATTATGTATTTGAAGCTATTATTGTTTATTAGCAATTATAGGTTTTAATGGTATTTCGGGACTACTAGGATTAAGATCTTGTTAGGTGGCATTGTTAAGGTGAGTGAACTTGCATTTAAAATTGTCTTGGGATAAATGCACATGTGTTTGAATGAATCATTTGAAAACTTTATTTGTCTTTGCTTTAAAATGTGCTTGGGAACAAGCCCTTGATGAAATGTCTTTACGTTGTGAAATTGTGCAATGTGATTAACTCATGTGTTCCTATATTATGCTATATGTATAATGTGATGAATTACGTATTTGAAATATTATGTTGAATTGCCAATTGATTTGTGGCATGTGATGTATTGTTATGCAAAGATTCTTGTTACATGTTGTTACATGTGCCATGCATTGAAATGTAATGTTGAATGATAATTGTAACTGCGCGTGTGCGGTATAGGAGTGCACATGTCGATGATGACGTGTGATTCCAGTTGTGTGTGGTATGGGAGTGCACATGAGCTAATGACCGATGGGTGATGATTCCAACTATGTGCTGTGTGGGAGTGCACATAAGCTGATGATCGGAGGATGATGATTCTAGCTATGTGCGGTGTGGGAGTGCACATGAGCTGATGACCGGTGGCTATATACATGTTTACACATACCATAGAAATGTTAAAGAAAATATTATGTGATTGCGTTGAATGTTGAAAGTTGAACTTCCTAAATGTTTTCAAATGAGTTGAAACAACAACACGAGATCGAGTTTTGTTCATAATACACAAGTTTGCATTGTATTTAAACGAGTGCATCATGTTTTCGAAAAACTCTCCATATCGTTTGCATGTTCCTTTCCTATGTTCACTTACTAGGTTTATACTCACTCTTTTTAACTTCATGTTTTCAAATTTGGAGGTAGTTGGGACCTAGATTGAAGTGTCCATTTGTATTTGCCATTTGGTAGGTACTATGGCATCTTGTAGTGGCACCCATGCCCAGAGTCACTCTGCTGATAGTCAAGGTCTCTTGCATGTGTATATAGTTACTTAAATGTAAATTATGAGATTGTTGTGCACTCTGTATGTTGATTGATTAACCATGTCATTTAGGGTTGATGAATGATAACCCTATTTTGGGAACGTTATATATATATATATTCTTGGTTCTCACGGTCTAATTTCTAAAGAACATTCATTAGAAATTACGAGTAGTAGATCTTAAAGAAAGAGAAGCTTGCTTGGGCCTTGTGGGCTATGCCTATTGGCCCCTTGCGTCGGTCATGGCCCAGGAATTGGGCTGTGACAAAGTTGGTATCAAAGCTCTAGGTTTGGTTGAGTACTAGGGATTCTTGTGTCTGTCACCGGAGTTGTTGGAGTCTGTGTAGAGTCTTGTCCTTGGATTGTGGGTGCACAACACAAGTCAAGGACTAGAGGCTACATAGGCCCCTAATTCATTAGAAACCTACATATTCCTATGATGTATAAATGGCTAAGCAATTGATGCTTGGTGCATATAGGTTTGAAGGTGTGCCTGTTGCACACACCATGTCTTGAAGAGACGGTAGTCCAGATACCCCGCACAGTACTAGTGAGGGATTGCTAGATTCTATTGCTAGGAGCCAATGACGCCTTGATCCAGGGAGTCAGGAAAGTGGCCAGTCCCGGATTCCTATTGGATGGATCCCATCAGATTTGGAAATCTTATTTCACTATAGGGACAGTCTAGAAAGTAGTGAAAGCCTTGAAAGTGAGGACAACTTTGATATTTGGGAAGGCGCGAACAAATTACTTGAGGAATGGTATAAGGAAAAGATGAAAGAGGCAATTGCAAAAGGAGATATTCGTCCTAGGAAGTTATCTACTATCTGACATTTTCCTCCTGGATGTGGAAGAGGTGCTACACTTGTGAGTAGGGAGGAATGCATAAGAATACAACAAGCTTGGATTAAGGATAAAATGGGAAAATCTCAAGAGATAGAAGAGGATCCATCGATGTGCTCGGATCAAGGCAACAGTGATCCTAATGACACTTAATATATTTGTTGAACTTTGTATTACTTTAAGTATGGGTGAATGCGGTGTAAATTAAGTAGTAGTAGTAGCTATCTGTATAAGGGATTTGAAAGTTTGGCTTGTATTTTATATGACTCAAGTAGGGTATGAAGTAGTTGTTTAAATGACTTGGGAGGTGTCAAGATTTTCACGTATGACGGATGTAGATTAGCACCATGACGATTAAGGAAAGATATACACCCTAGTGGGATGATTGGTCTCCTTAGGCAATTATTGAAGGTTGACGTAGGAAGTCGTTAATGATTCGAGCAACTACAGGACCTGATGATAAATATGTTTTGCAGTACTATGAAATGGTTACCAATAAACGTGATGGACTGTTGAGTGGTAACCTTGGTTTTTAGCAAGATATAAAATGCCGTTTGAATTGATAGTGTTTATTGGTAATTATCATTTATCATAATATGCGGGTTTTTGTCATGATTTTGAATATGAAAATGAATAAATAAAGTCCTAATTTATGGGGCAAGTTGTATCAAGGACGTTGATTTTCACGTATAAGAGAGTTCAATGTGTCATAATTGCATGGGATATCATGAGATAGTGTGGTAAGGCCAACAGTCAATCGTAGGATTGTGAAACTAGAAATCTTAATTACAGTCACAATTTTGAAAGGATGTGGGAGCAATCCATGAGATTATAGGTGATACTTTGGATGGTTAGCGTGCTTAATGTCGAGGATTGTAACCTTAGGTATTGAGGGAATTATAACCCGACATTCTTATGGATGAGAAATTTAAGGGGTATATGCTAGATAAACAGGAAAAGGGTTAAAAAGATAACTCATTGGTCAAGTGTATGTAGTGTGCAAGTAGGTCCTGAAGAGTTGTGTAGTGCATAAAAGAAGAAAAAGGCATGTAAATCTTTTAAATTGTTTCTTATGAAGTATGATTAATGGCAAGAATGGAGGCACATGGTGCCATGACATTATAAAATGATAATTTGACACAAATATAGACCATTGGAGGTAAATTATGGAACTTAGGAAAGATGAATTCTTGATTTGTAAAGATTGTGAGTATAAGGTGTAGAAAAAGATGAACTATTTTCATGGTCATTTGTACTAAAATGTCAATAAACTATTTGAGTTACAAGACAAAAGAGACAATTAATTATGGATGATAAGAATTGTGGGATGCCATAAATAGTGACTAATTGTGTGTGTGGCGTTATATATATTGTGAAGTCATTACACAACATGGAAAGGATGCCCTAAGGTTGGACTTAATGATTGATGATAAGTGTTAAAGGATAAAATGAGTTGAAAGTATTGACTTGGCCTAGTGCATATGATAAGCAAAGAGAATATATACATGCTTATGGGAATTGTGATATATGCCTAGAAGAGAAACCAAATGGTTGAGGATGATTGATGTAGTGACCTTGAATGCAGAAAAATAGCTTTGATGAGGAAATTTTTAGTAGTCACAGAGCTACAGCGCTGATTGCCTAGCGCTGCAACACTAAGAACATTCCATGGCTAAGAAAAAAAAAGCACGAGTGAATTGTAAGTGGCTTGATGATACATTTACAAGCCAAATTATGTTCATTACTCTTGATGTTGAGCGTTGTTATTTGGAGTTTTAAGTGTGTTGGAAAAGTGTTTATATGAGGAAATTGAAAGGTTTCTTTATTGCCTTATATATTGGCATGAAAGAGAAAGAGAAGTTAAAGAGTTCTTGAGATGGCCACATTGAGGTAAGTTACCTTGTGAAGCATTGAGATGGACAATATGTTGACTAAAGTTAAATCCTAAGAAATAAAGGAGACAAAAGATTAAACCTTGTTAAAGGCTGATGAAGAAGTGAATGAAAATTTAGATAAATTTATGAGATGTTGACAAGGGATATCAACACCAATTGATGAAATTGTGAATAAAGGATTACAAGAGTGGCATAGCAAATGAGTTAATATAAAGCAATGCTATGAGGATTTACAAATCTTGTCTTGACTTAGTTGAATGAATAGGATTAGCAACAACACAAGGCTAATTATGTGCCATGCTAGAAACCGATGAAGATAAATTGAAGTATGAATAGATGAGCATGCACTTAAATATCTTGGTGAATAGTTGCATGCCTTTTTGGAATGATATGCTCAGAAGGTTAAAGAACTAATAAATGATTAAGTGTTTCAAGAATGCATAAACATCGTTGAAAAGGAATTACCAATCATACATGGCAAGTACAACATCTGGAAATTTGAAACTTGTTGAGGAGCCTAATGGCTAAACCACGGGTTATGTGATCATATACAATGAGACATAATTTTAAGATAGGTATCCCCAAGGAAATACTCAAGAGGAATCCTACAATGAATCTTATGAAAACAAGCATTAAGTTACATGGTTACAAAAAGGAAGCTGTAAGCTGAGAGTGATACTCACATTGACATTGAGAGGTACTTGAGAAGAACCTTGTTTCTAGTCTTGTAATTTCAAGTACATATGGTCAATTGGCTAAGGGAGAATGATGTTATATTTGTGTGAAAGAGTAGTGCACAAGATGATTGAAGGTAGCCCTGATAATGAAGTCAGATAATGAAAACCTCCTAATGTATGATGGAAAATGGAATTCAAAAATGCTTGAGGCATGCATGATTCGAATGAGTCTAAGTCTTAAGTGACTGGTTAATATCGAAATGCAATAAGGATATAATATATATGTTAGAGGTATGAAAAATAATTGAGAAATAAGGATGACTTTTAGGGATTGTGGTATTGCATAAGATGCAATGATCAAGTAAAGATGAATCTTTGAAGGATCAATGAGATTATAAAGCATGTACACATACTGGATTACAATTTAATGAAAATGACGTTTAGCAGTGAGATGTGATTAATGACATTACGATGCAAGGATATAGAGTATAATGAAACTTAAGCATATAATTGGAAATGATAAGAAATGAGTATAATCATGTGAATGATGTGAAGCTGTGCATAGGCATAATGAGAATTCGTATGGATTACGTAAAGGATAACTTATAGTAAGACACAATTGGAATGATAATTTAAATACCTACAGACGGTAATCTGAGATTGATTATACCCTAATGCTTGTAGATTAAATATGAGAGTGTTGACATGCACTATGAAGATTATTATATTGAATCTTGGTTATAGATGGGAATGAATAAAAGAGAAATTTAGTCTGAAGGCACTTGAATACAAGGAGTCCCACACATAATAAGGAATGTTGATATTTAAATGTGCGTGTACATACATATGTGTGGAGTCAATGATGTGCCCAACTAAAGCGAAGAATTATTCTTAGTGATTCGAGATTCGAACTCAATATAATTGATGAGTTGTATAGATAGTATAACGATAAGAAATCCCATCGAAAGTTAAGCTATGTTGATATAAGAAATTTTGGAGAAATAGTTAAAGAAATGATATCAAGGAAATGTAATCTATAGCGTGGTTAAGCCATACAAGATGGACCAATATGATTAAGGAGATTGAAGTTGCATAAATGCAAGATAAACATGATGTATGTGGGAATAATTGAGGGCATTAACCTCCTTCCCAACGTTGAGAATATGTAAAAGAATGAATATGGCATGTTTATAATGCGGCAAGCTATGTAATAGTGCATAGGGATAAGATGAATCAATGAATGTCGAGAAGTTTGACAAGGAATGAGGTAATAAGATGGTGATTAGGTATACACAAGTAAGTATAAACTGTGATTAAAATCGGTATGGTTGAAATAGAGTTATGGTTCAAATTCAATGATGGTGATAAAGGCATACTCGACATTTTAATATAAGAGATAATATTTCTGAAGGTTACCGTCGATTTGATTCTAAAAGATGATAATAGACATAACTGAAGTATTCTAGTTGAACTAAAGGTAAACGAGGTGAATAACTCAAAATTCCCTATAAAGGGAGGAATGGAATAAAATCATAGAGTAAGATTGATAACCTGACACCGACGTGAATTCGAGGACGAATTCTATTTAAATGGGGGAGACTGTAATACCCCGTACTTTAATATGGTGGCTAATAAAGCTTATCGAATGCCAATTGAGGTTAATTAGAATGTTCAAAATTGATGAAAGGTGAAAGGAATAGATTGGAGAAAAATATTCCACACGCTAAGAAATAACAATTGAATAATAATATTTTTATTAAGGATGAATTAGCAAGATAAAAAGTGATTCAAAAGTGAATCGAGGCCTAATAAGACATTTTGGGTGCCAAAGAGACGTGGAAAATTTTAGAATAAAATAATATTAAAATATTAATATTTTATTCAGTGTCAAAATTTTCCATGAAGAAAGAGTTTATGGTCAATCTAAGTGGAAGAGAAGAAAAACGAGGAAATTTTGAAGAAAAATTATGTTAATGGGGCCCACGTGTCTTTATTAAATAAAGCTAGCGTGGGTAAGTAAATATTTAGATATTATGGTGATACTGCGTTAAACTATAAACTTGATATTTTATTGGTACAAGTGTTAAGGAAGAAAAATAAGAAGAAATTGGAATTAAAAGATTGTGAGAGGACTTAATTAAAAAGGGTGAAAACCTTGGAGGGTAAAATAGTAATTTTGTCATTAGTTTGGTCAAAGCTTCCTTTTATCCTTATCCCATGGCTGGCCATCATGTCCAAGGCATCATTGTCATAGCCCAATCTCGGGCCATGACCGACTCATGGACCCAGTAGGCACAACTCACTAGGCCCAAACAAGCCTTCCTATATGAATCTGTACATTAGTCCACTATCATTCATAGTTCTTTAAGATCTATACTTAATAGTGTTCGAATGCTAATTTCTTTGAAGACAATTCGTAGAACCTAAGTAGATACTCGCACTGGCATCATAAATTAAATTATACATAGATAGTTTGTCAAATGTATCTTAACAATTCACATTAAACATATATGTGCATATACAAAGACCTTTGTGGCATTCCCACCGAGGTGCAGCTAAAATGGTTAGAGGCGTTCCCTTTGGGGGAAACAAATGGCCTGGGTTCGAAACTCACCGTGGGAGCCTACAACGCTCGATAAAGCGGGAGTGAGGGGTACCAGGCGTGACAATACCTTCGAGTGGGTCCCCCGGTGGGAATGCCACAACTTTGATCGTCAACAGAGTGACTCTAGGCGATCTACCAAAAAATAGATAAGAGGAAGCACCTCCGCCTAAGAATCCAACTACCTTTGAATCTAAAAACTAAAACATGAAGTTGAAATTAATGAGTATAAACTCAGTGAGTGAACTTAGGAAGGGAACAAGCAAACGAAATGGAAAGATTTTGAAAACACGATGCACTTATTTTAAGAACAATGAAATTCAGTTTAATTTCTTGTAAAGCCCTTAATTCAACCCTTGATTATTTAATCTCTTAAGGTGAAGGATTTATAATCCACAATGGAGTTGAAAAGAGTGAAAACTACAGCAAATATCCAATCAAGACAAGCAAAATATAAGGTTTTTTGCTACAGCGGAAAGGCATTCTATAGCATATAGTACAATCACATTTTTATTTTCACAACTTGTCTATAACATATATATATACATGTACACCATCGCCGCCTTACTCAGCTCATGTGCACTCTGTGAGACCTCAACCCCTATAGGCTCATAACTACGCATAGGCGTAATAAACCGGGCTAGGAATAGTTTCGTCATTTCCTCTAATAAGTTCCCAGAAGGAAGTTTTCTGATATTTAACGTCTAAATAAGCATAAGACCGAATAAATAATGTGTAATGATGAAAACACGAAGAAAACTAGAAGTTTCAACAATTTTCACCACAATGGGCAAAATGGTCATTTTTCACCTCGGGTCAAAATTTTTAAGTTTTGTAAACCCGAGCATGTCTAGACTATTATGGACTTGTTTTAGCATCAAAAGAGTAAAATGATTGCACCAAGGATTGAAGGAGAACAAGTTAATGTGCTAAGGGTATTTTCCTAATTTCAAGTGGAATAGATAAACTTGAGCTATAAATATCTTTTTTTCCAGCAGCTTTTTAATTCTCCAGCAACTTCTTCTCCTTCTTCTTTTTCCATCTCACGTTGCTTCCATCCTCCATGGAAGCTTGCTTTGCAACTTCCATAACTTTTTCTCTCTAGCTCTAAATTTCATGCTTTTGCCCACTCTTTCATACAATTTTTCATGCTCTTCCACTTATACACCTTAAAACCCTCAAAAAGTCTTTGTTCAGCACTTTCTCTCACTAGTTGAAAGATTTAGAGAGAGAGAGAGAGATTTTTCACATTTGTTTGGAAGCTATTGGAAGAGAATTCAACTACAAAGAAACCCTAAGGTGAGTGATGAACTAGGCTTGGTTTTAAGTTGTTGATAATGGCTAGTAATTGGGATTATGAGCTATTTTATTGTTGAGTTGTTTATTCATTTTTAGTGTGATTAGAGTAGTGCAAGGAATAGCCATTTGATATAGTTGGAAGCCAATTAGGAATGACTAGTAGAATTTGAATTAGAAACTAGCTTTTGGAGTGATATTAATGTAAATTGGGTTGGTTGTGATGTTGTGTGTGTATAGGTTCCAACAAGGCCTCACATGTCCATTTGGAGTATTAGTTGAGGTTAGAGTCAAGCAAAAGAAACAACAAGACCGGTGAGTGAACTTGCATTTCAAAGTATTTTTGGGAATGTGAATGTGTTTGCACAAGACATTAAATGATTTTATCAAACTTTTCTTAAGAATGGGTGCCTTGGGAACAAGCCCTTGATAAATTATCTTTGTGTTGTGATATGTGGCTACTATGGATTCATATACTGCTACATTATGTTGATATATATATACGTATGAATATATTAATGTGTAATGATATTGACTCGGCTATGTGCAAGTAGGGAGTGCGCATAAGCCGATGATGACTCGGTTATGTGCTAGTAGGGAGTGTGCATAAACCGGTGATGACCCAGCCATGTGCGAGTAGGGAGTGCACATGAGCTGATGATGATGAGATGGTGAGCTGATGATGATGGGATGGTGTGCATGATGGTGATGGGTGTATATATATATACATATGTAAATATGTGTCTTATAGGAAGTTTATGAGTAATGGTATATGGTTGTAATGCATGTGAAATTTGGCATGATGAATATTGAGAAATTCCCATTTTCTTGCAAATTGATCTTTATTGCAACACCAAATGGTTTTTTGATGCAAAGGAGGCCCCTTTTTCACTTAGGTGCCTTGCTTCTCGCTGCAGCGAAAAACATTCTATTTTGGCAGTAGAAAACTCGCTGCAGCGAAAATAAATCTCGTTGCAGCGAGAAACTGTCGGGTTTTGGTGCAGTACATTCATTTTGATGAAGATTTTGACCACCTTCACGCCCGAACTGGGAAAAGTAGTAAACATCAAAGTTGTATCCCTGCCTCTTATCGTTCTAATGATTCAAAAATCAGGTCTGGACTTCTGTAGTGGGAGATATGCCAAAAAATTGAAACACATGCAAACTAGTACTGTTTCTCGCTGCAACGAGAATGAACTTCGCTGCAGTGAGAAACATTCTGTCCTATATGCTACCCTATTCAGTTTTTGACATATTTTTCACCCATTTAACTTCATGGATTGATCATGGGTTGTTGCAACACTATGAGGTTATTAATCAAAGTTTGAAATGAGGGGTTTTTAGTAAGAAATTAAATCAATTGCATTGTTTTTGAAACAAGTGCATCATGATTTTCAAATTCTTCCTATTGATTGCTTGTTCCCTTCTTATGTTTACTCACTGAGTTTTATACTCACATTTTTAAAATTCATGTTTTCAGATTTGGAGGTAGTTGGGACCTAGATTGAGTTGCACACATATGCTAGTTTTCTTGGTAGGTACTATGGCATCTCAGTAGCTACATCTTCACTGTGGTCACTCCGCTGGAAGTCAAGAGTCATTTTATTTTATGAGTACGTTCATGTAATGTAAAATACTAAGATACATGTCTTAGACGAAATATGTATGTTTTAAAATTTAATGCCACCATGAGTTGAAATGTTAACATCATTTTTGGTTTATATTAATGAAATTCTTGATTGCTATAGCCCATTATTGAAGTGATTATAAGTTGGAATTATGAAAGGTGACTTGAGAATAGTTGATGGGATGTTAAGCAAGATTACATAATAGGCTTGCTTGGGCTTGGTGGGCTATGCCCATTGGGCCCATGCGTCAATCATGGCTCGAGAATTTGGGCTGTGACACACTCCCTACACGCACAAGGCAATAACATCATGTGCACTCCCTACACGCATATTTTAATATCATCATACGCACTCCCTACATGCACATTTCAATATCATCACACGCACTCCCGTCCACATCACTACAAACATGTGCACTCCCACACTGCACACCATCGGCACCGTCACGTGCACCCCCACACCGCACGTGCAGGGTTATAGCTATTATACAACATTATCACTTAAAGCATAACACACATGTCCACATAATATAGGAACACATGGTTTCATTATATCACATATTTTACCACATAAAAACATTTCATCAAGGGCTTGTTCCCATGCACGTTTTAAAGAAAAGTCCGATAAAACATTTCAGGTGATTCAATTAAGTACGTATGCATTTATCCCAAAACATTTTAATGCAAGTTCACTCACAATATCTTTGTTGATGCTTTGACTTTAACTATGTCTAATGCTCTAAATAGAGAAGTGGAGTCTCGTTGGAACCTATCACACACAATAGCATCACACCAACTCAATTTACATATATACTATTTCAAAAGTTGTTTCCTAAATCAAGTTTTACTAGTTATTCCAAACTAGCTTCCAATTACCATTTAAGTAGTCATTGTTCACACTAGACATGATTAAATAACCTTCAACAATAAATCAGCCCACAAACCTAATTATTGGCCATCATCAACAGCTCAAAAATCAAATCTGACTCATTACTCACCTTAGTGGCTTTATAGTGGAATTCTTTTCAAGAGTTCTTCAAGCTATCAAGGAAAGTCTATCTCTCTCTCTCTCAAAATGTTCAGCTTGTGAAAGAAAGTACAGAGGAAGACCTTTTAAGGGTTCTTGAGGTGTAAAAGTGAAAAAGTATGAAAAACCCTATGAAAAAGTGTACGAAAGCATGAGAATCGGAGTTAATTCAAGAAAGTTATGGAGGCTTTAAGGTTTCTTTTCCATGGAAGGGGGAAAACATTAAGTGAGGGAAAAGGATGCGAAGAAGAAGAAGAATCTGCTGGAAGTGAGGAGAAGGTGCTGGAAGAAATGAGATATTTTGTCATGACCCAAATTCTGGGCCATGACCGGTGCATGGGCCCAGTGGACATAATCCACTAAGCCCAAGCAAGCCTACTAATCTGACATGTTTATCATTTCATCGTAAACTGCTAAGTCACATTTCATAACTTAGAATCAAAATAATACTACACATTGCCATCTCATACTGGCATACCAAACAAGTGTATATACATTTTCTACAACATGTATCTTAACAATTTACATTAGGTTCGTCTATACACAACAAAACAATACTCGACTTCCAGCGGAGGGACTCAGACGAATGTACAGCTACTGAATGCCGAGACACCTACCAAAAGATGGATATAAGTCTACAAGGACACCTCGTCCTAGTTACCAACTGCCTCGTGATTTGAAAACATGCAGTTGAAAACGGTGAGTATAAACCCAGTGAGTGAACAAGGAAGGGAACAAGCAACAACAAGGGAGAACTTCAAATCATGATGCACTTGTTTCAAAACAATGCAATTTAGTTCCACTCATATTAAAAACCCCTCATCAAGCCTTTAAATGATTAATCATTTGAAAATCATAAATCCACACATAACGAACCATTTGAAGAATGAAAGCTTCAATATTATGTAAGCAAGTCAAATACGACAACGAATCTTCGTTGCAGTGGAAAGGCATTCTCGCTACAGCTACGCTGCAGCGACGTTGGGATTAAGTTATTAGCCGAACGAGGGTTTCTCAACTGGCTGAGGGTTTCTCACTAAACCTCCTCATTTTAAACTTACTTATTTAGTCCTTTATGTTGGAAGTCCATGCTCAAATATGGTAGCAAAGAAGTGAAAAATAGGGCAGCAATTGGACAAGATAGGAGACAAAATAGAGAGTTTTTCGCTACAACGAGATTCAATCTCGCTGCAGCAAAATTGTAACCCAGAAATAGAAGGGTTCTTGCTGCAGCGAGATTCTTTCTCGCTGCAGCGAAATTCAGCTAATGAAACAGAGAGTTTCTCATTGCAGCGAGATTCTTTTTCGCTGCAACGAGAAGCTACAGTGACTATCTCGCTATAGCGAGATTCTTTTTCACTGCAGCGAGAAGCTGCAGTGACTGTCTCACTACAGTGAGAACCAGTTCTGGTGAAAGCTCTCAAACCAAAGAGTTTCTCGCTGTAGCGAGAATCATTCTCGTTGCAGTGAGATACAGGGCACTAGTGTAAAATTTCCCTTTCTCCCAAAGAAAACCACCCTGCTGAAATGTTCAAAACCAATAAGAAATACGTAACAATTTCCCAAAGTTTAACATACCGAATTTCACATACATTACATTCATATACTTAACTCATAAATTTCTTATAACACACATGTTTATGTATGTATACATATATACGTATACCCATCATCATCATGCACACCATCCCATCATCATCATCACCAGCTCATGTGCACTCCCTACTCGCACATGGCTGGGTCATCACCGGGTTATGCGCACTCCCTACTCGCACATAACCGAGTGATTCTCGGCTTATGCACACTCCCTACTCGCACATAGCCGAGTCAATGTCATTACACAACAATATATTCATATATATATATATATCAACACAATTTGGTAGTGCATGAATCAATAATAGTCACATGTCACAACACAAACCATTTCTCAAGAGCTTGTTCCCAAGGCACTTATTTTTAAGAAAAGTTGTATAAAATCATTCAAACACTTTGCACAAAACAATTACATTCCCAAAATAGTTTTGATAGGCAGTCCACTCACCGATTTATTGTTGAGCCTTTAGTTGACTCTAATTCCCCTAATGATCCAATTGGAAGGATGGGACTTCATTAGAACCTAGGATCACATTAGCATAAGCAATAGGTCAATTCACACACTATGAACCCTAAAAGCTATCTCTTAACTAGCTTTCAATTGTCACTTTAAATGGCTATCTATGTTCACTATCTTAATCACTATAAAATGAATGAACATACTCAACAATAAAATAGCTCATAATCCCAATTACTAGCCATTATTCATAGCTAAAAATCAAGCTTGGTTCATTACTCACCCTAGGGTTCCTTTGTAGTTGAATTCCCTTCCAATAGCTTCCAAACAAGTGGAGTAATTCTCTTTTTCTTTCTCTAGAATGCCCAAATAGTGAGAGAAAGTATGAAAATAAGATTTTTCAAGGGTTTTAAGGAGAGAGAGTGGAAGAATACAAGGGTTCTAGTCAAGAGGGCTCAAAGGTATGAAAACTAGAGCTAAAGAGAAAAAATCATGCAAGCTCCATATCAAGCTTCCATGAAGGTTGGAAGCAACGTGAAAGAGAAGAAGAAGAAGAAGACAAGTTGTTGGAAAATAGGAGAAGAAGTTGCTAGAAGAAAGTATTTATAGCCAATCTTATCCATTCCACTTAAATTACCAAAATGCCCCTCCACCAATTAACTTACTCTCCTTTAACCCTTTATGAAATCTTTTTACTCCTTTGACACTAGGACAAGGTCCATAATGGTCTAGACATACTCAGGTTCATGAAAACTTAAAATTTTAACCCGAGGTGAAAAATGACCATTTTGCCCCTATCGTGAAAATTATCAAAATTTTGGTTTTCTTTCCATTTTACCCCTAATTTCACCATCCATTTATGCCTTAGGCCTACTTAGGCCATAATATTGTTTAAAAATCTTACTTTTATGGGTTTACTAAGGAAATGATGAAATTACCCCTGATCAGGGATATCGCGTATACTTCCCTTTACGAGTTTATAAAGGTCAAGGTCTCACATATTTATCCTAAAGTCAATCAAAGTTTCACAAAATTTACAAAAATGCCCTTTTTTGTTCTTATGGTGCAGTGTCTTCACTTTGACAAAGATTTTGACCACTTTCTGATCAAAACTAGGAAAAGTGGTAAACATCAAAGTTGTATCTCTACCTCTTATATTTCTAATGGTCTAAAAATCATGTCATTTGTACTCCTGTAGTGGGAGATATTCTTGAAAAACCCAAACATATGCAAATAGAAAAATAGTTAATTATGCACCTTTCTTCACCAATTGAAATTATTTTTGATCCTACTCTTATAAAAACATAAAATAATTATAAAAAACATAAAACTAGCATCATTAACTCAAAACAAACAGTTAAACATAAATTAAACTAAACTAATAAAATAAATAAAAATACCTAAATTCAATCCTAAATCTAGTCCAACTTAGACTAATTAGGTATTTAATCTCCAATTAAATATGTGAATTTGATGCACTCAACAGTCTACTTGTAGTCATACATCTATGGAGGTTAGGGTTTCACAATTAGCCACCATATTAAAGTACTGGGTATTATAATCATCTTCTTTCTTTTTCTTCTCCCAGTGCCATTTTCATCTTCCACCATAAAAATCAAGCTTTTTCCATTTTCTTTTTATTTCTTTTCTTTTCTTACTTCTTTCTTCTCCTAACTTCTTGGGCACCAAACATGCAGCTTCTAACTCCATTTTTCAGCACAACTAAACCCTAGGAGAGAGAAGGAAAAACTCTCTTTCTTTTTTATATTTTCTATTTCTACTCCACCATCACCAATACTTGAATTTTCAACTTCATTTTTAAGGCTAAAAGTAATATATTTTCAACTCTTGAAGTTTATGAATTTATGGGTTATATTTTCAGATTTTATTTCCTAATTTCTTCAAAATCTTTGTCTTGGAAATATTATGTTTTTGTTGATCTTTATGCCTTGAATTTTCAACTTCATTTTTAAGGCTAAAAGTAATATATTTTCAACTCTTGAAGTTTATGAATTTATGGGTTATATTTTCAGATTTTATTTCCTAATTTCTTCAAAATCTTTGTCTTGGAAATATTATGTTTTTGTTGATCTTTATGCCT
>NC_030859.1:9889692-9924254 GCF_000208745.1 Theobroma cacao | reverse complement strand
GCCATTTTCCTTGAAATAAAAACAATCCCCCATTGATATTCAGCCCTCATGGTTCGACCAACAAGGAACCCTAGAGAAATTGAATATTTCTTTTGTGTTTTTGTTCATAACCATGCTTAACTATCCCTAAACACTAACATAGTCTAAAATCAAATTATTCCAACAACAATTCCTCTTCCATACCCATTTTTCAGAATTGAATTCATCATGATAACTCAATATTCAACCATGGAAATCAAGAACAAAAGCATGGGTAAGCTAGGTATCAAGGAGAATTAAAGAAATTTTAACTTACCTAGCTTGTTTCCTTGATTTCTTCACTTTTTCTTTGAATTTCCACCTAGAATTTTTTATTTTTCCCTTTGTTCTCCTTTGTTCTTGTTGCTGGTTGCCTAGGCAGAATATGGTGAGGGAATTGGGGATTTAATGGGCTGATTTCTATAGAAAATAATAAAATAATCAAGCATGCCACGTGTCACATGCTTATTGGCCTAATTTTTTAACTTTTTGACTTTTTCTTCTTTATTTTTCCACCACAAGTATTCTGGTACTTATCCAATCCTACCACAATTAAAATCCCTTGGTCTTGACAAGTGCTGGGGTGAAAAATTTACCGATTTGCCCCCGTGGTGAAAAAATTATGATTTTACCCCTATACTCCAAAATGTACCGAAATCACATCATTTTTACTTTTCAACCTCAAATAACACTAATATTGATCAATATTAACCAAATGGGGTAAAATTTGTTTTATAAAAATTCCCGTTTAGTCCTCTAGTGGCAAAATTACCATTTTACCCTTGTGCTCTAAAAATACCGAGAATCACAATTTTTCACTGCTAAACATCATTTTATACTCCAATAATCATAATTATATTTCATATAATTATTCTTGGTCAAATGTGATCAAATCTTGGCTAAAAATCTCCATTTTATCATCAAATGGTAAAATGATCGTTTTGTCCCTAATCGATCAATTTTCCTGATTGACTCCAAACTGGACCTTGAACTCCGAATCACTATTCTAAACCATTCTGTGGGTTTTAGAATTTTCAAATTCCTCTTAGAATTTCTATTTGAACTAATTCAAGGCTCGATTTAACTTAGTTGTACCACTCAGTACAATATCGTATTTTAATCGAGCTTGACAAGGTTTCACATTTTATTTGTCTTTACTTTAAAATGTGCCTGGGAACAAGCTCTTGATGAAATGTCTTTACGTTGTGAAACTGTGCAATGTGACTAACTCATGTGTCCCTATTTTATGCAATACATATAATGTGATGAATTACGTATTTGAAATATTATGTTAAATTGCCAATTGATTTGTGGCATGTGATGTATTGTTATGCAAAGATTCTTGTTACATGTTGTTACATGTGCCATGCATTGAAATGTAATGTTGAATGATAATTGTAACAGCGAGTGTGCGGTGTGGGAGTGCACATGCTAGTGATGACGGGCGATTCCAACTATGTGTGATGTGGTAGTGCATATGAGTTGATGACCGGTGGGTGATGATTCCAGCTATGTGTGGTGTGGAAGTGCACATGAGCTGATGACCGAAGGATGATGATTCTATCTATGTGCGGTGTGAAAGTGCACATGAGCTGATGACCGGTGGTTGTATACATGTTTACATGTACCATAGAAATGTTAGAGAAAATATTATGTGATTGCATTGAATGTTGAAAGTTGAACTTCCTAAATGTTTTAAAATGAGTTGAAAAAACAGAACGGCATCGAGGTTTGTTCATAATACACAATTTGCATTGTTTTTAAACGAGTGCATCTTGTTTTCGAAAAACTCTCTGTATCGTTTGCTTGTTCCCTTCCTATGTTCACTCATTAGGTTTATACTCACTCTTTTTAACTTCATGTTTTCATATTCGGAGGTAGTTGGGACCTAGATTAAAGTGTCCATTTGTATTCACCATTTGGTAGGTATCATGGCATCTTGTAGCGGCACCCACGCCTAGAGTCACTCCGCTGATAATCAAGGTCTCTTGCATGTGTATATAGTTACTTAAATGTAAATTATGAGATTGTTGTGCACTTTGTATATTGATTGATTAACCATGTCGTTTAGGGTTGATGAATGATAACCCTATTTTAGGAATGTTATATATATATGTATATATATATACACTTGGTTCTCATGGTCTAATTTCAAAAGAACATTCATAGAAATTACGAGTATTAGATCTTAAAGAAAAAGAGGCTTGCTTGGGCTTAGTGGGCTATGCCTATTGGCCCTTGCGTTGGTCATGGCCTAGGAATTAGGCTATGACAGATATTTATCAAGTTCAACTATCATTTTCACACCAATAACCTCGCATATGGCAACAATTATATATCTAATTTCATCAAGCATTTTCTAAGTTTACATGCACCACAATTCACATTTACATGTTGCCACCAAGTATATCATCAATATTCATTCATGTGCACCAACATTCATAACTCTTTAAACCTTTCACAACAACACATATCCACACATTACATTTTTTCGAGCTTTCAACTATCATAATTGCTTCTAGCCGCACCCATGATATCACAATAACACTACACATTGCATGCCTTACCTTTGTGGTGAATTTGACCTTGCATGCAACCTCAATGCTCTTCCAATATTCCACTCACCAAGCTACCAACAATTGCACAATCATTTCTCACAATGTTCAACTATCCGTAGGCATCAAAACATAGTGTTAAGCTTACCGCTTTTCTTTCACCTTGAACCCATTATGTACCCATGGGTTTGGTGGGTTGCATGTCACCAATTTTTCTCTAATCAAGCAGATCTTTGCTGCCACAGGACATTTCTTTTAGTCATCAACTCACTTTCAAGGATTACTCAAGCCAAAAACAAAAATCCTTACCTTTCTTTGCTTGAATCACAAAATCGAGCTTTATACTTCCATTGACTCTCCACAGCTTCTCTCTTGAGTATTGAAGGTTCCTTGAGTGAAACAACAACATAAATCAACAAGATGAGGGAGGAAATCTCATGGTTCCTCTTGGTTTTGAGCAAAATTGAACCTTTCCTTCCTTTCTTTCTTCTTTCTTTCCTTTTCTTTCTCTTTTCTTCTTTCTTTCCTCTCCTTTCTCTTTTCTTTTTGGTTATGGGCAGACTTCTCAAGGCCAAGCCTTGAAAATGGCTTTCATTTTCTCATTTTTCTCTCCCATGGGTGGATTGCTCAAGGTCACTCACCCTTTTCTCTTATTTCCTTTTCTTTTCTCTTTATTTTTCCTTCATGGGCGAATTGCCCAAAGCTTACTCATTTTAACCTTTGTCCTTTTTCCTTTTATGTGGTAAAATTGCAAGTCAAAAGGCCTTTGAACCATTCCACCCGTCCTTCACCTTTCATTGTCCATTCTTTCTTCATTTCTTCTTCATCTCTTATTTACATGCCATGCCATCCAGTTAACCTTCTTTGTTTTTTTTTATTAAATATTATATTTATGCCTTTTTCTTTTTAAATCACATCACCTTTCTTATTTGTTTACCATGGGCTATCTTTGCCAAACCATGGTTTTCTCCAATTAAGTATCTTTTTATTCTTTTTCTCTTGTCAACTTTCAAATGGTGGGGTCCCACATGTTTCCCATTAACTTCTCCCTTTTCGCATGTAATGATTTGCAAGCAATAATGAATTTCACATGCATGTCTCATATTCCACATAATCTAGCCTTCTTTAACTAATTGATCTTTAGTGGCCTTCAAATATTAAAATTTCATATAAGTCCTCAAACTTTCCTTTATTTACTGTGTAACCCTCCAAACTTTCATGTTTTACAACTTGGTCCTTCCAACACATTTTAAATTCCAATTTTCTTCTATTTTTCTTCCTTTACATGTGTAAAATTAAAATATCCAAGTCACACTTCACCAAGGTGTCACCATAATATTTAAATATATACTCACCCACGCTTGCTCTATTTAATAAAGGCACACGGGCCCTACTAACGCCGTTTTTCTTCGAAATTTTTTCTTATTTCTTCTCCCCTTTTTAGATTAGTCATATAATCCTCTTTTATGACTAATTTCAACAACAGTTAAAATATTTAATATTCTAATATTATTTTATTTATAAAATATTATTTTATTTTAAATTTCTGCACTTGTCTCCTTGTGTCCCAAAATGTCTTATTATGCTCTAGTTCACTTCCAAATCACCTTTTACTTACTAATTCATCATCAATAAAGATATTATTATTTAATTGCTATTTCCACGCGTGCGAAATATTTTATTACAAACTATTCCTTTCACCTTTCATCACTCTTAAACACTCTAATTAACCTCAATTGGTATCCGATAAGCTTTATTAGCCACCATATCAAAGTACGAGGTGTTACAATAACTACATTGAATCTAAAAGCTAATGGGCAACACTTTACTAGAGAAATTCAATTAATACAAAACTAATGAGCAAAACGTACTTCAATGGATTGAGTTGCTAACCTAGAGTCTTAATTTATTTACAAATCTCTGTCGAGGTTCGTATAAAAATATCTCCTCCAATTAATTTACTATATGTCTATGTAAATTCAACTAAAGAAAGATTTATTAAGTTTGTGTTCTAATCTTGGCTACATGTGACACATAGGTATATGCCTATCCTATATGCAAATCAAATCACCTAATTAACTAAGTGAATTCAAACATATGTTTTTCCACTCATAGCCTAAAACTCCCTTTCTCACGGTATATATAGATATCCAAATCAATCTAATTGGTGATCAAGCAATTAGAATCATTAAACACAGAATTACAATAAACAACTCATGTTCCATTGAAAATAAGTAAAAGATAAATAAAGAATTCAAACTACATGTTGAGTTCAATTGCAATCCTAGATAAAGAAAATTAGTTCGTGCTAAAAAATAAAAACATAATTCAAAGAAAATTATCCATCAAAACAAGTTTAAGAAAGTTAAAGAAAAACAAAAGTTGAGAGAGAAACAAAGAGTTATCAATTCTTGAATCTTCAATCTTCCTTGATTTCCCTTGTTTTCTTGTATGTTTGATAGTTTTTTTTCTCTAGATAACCCTAGCTTAATTATGTCTAAAGTTGCTCTTAAAATCTCCCTTAAATAGCTCGTCAAAACCCTAGTATTTTAAAAACCCACTAAAACCGAATGTCAAGATATCAAGCTAGAGCCGCGATGCCATTTTTTTAGTACCTCAATGCTGGATTCTTGACTATTTTCCTCTATGATCTCATATGAATTAGGCATAGTAATAAACACGGAAATTGTATCTCTGTCTTTTAGCTTTCCAATGGTCTAAAAATCATGTCAATTGGACTTCTATAATGCATGTTATGATCAAAATATCAAAACATGTGTAGGAGAAACATTGGCCATTCTTGCACTCTTTTTATCCTATTGAAGCCTTTTTCATTTGCACACCTATAAGCACAATAAAAGCAATACCTTAACTCAATACTAACTAAACAAAAAGAAAATTAACGTAAAACTAAAATAAAAAACTTAAATTAAGTTATCGACACAATGCTACGACACCTATGCTATAGTGCCGCGGTGCCCCAGTAGTTCATGCATGGCAAATGAAAGGACCACTCAATGTCGCGATGCTACAAAATTGAAAAACATCTATCTGGATGCACAAGTGCAATGCTGTAATGGCAACCCTAAAGCGTCGTGGTGCTACACCAAGAATCATGAAAAAAAACCTACACCCCACTATATAAACCCTTTTCCTTCTCCCATCATTTTCATTAGCCACCATCTTATTCCCTCTCAAAAAAATTTTTCCTCTCATTTTCTCTTTCTTCTGTCTAAAACCTCACTCAAATCCCACCCAGATCCATCCTTGTTTTCAACCATTCAACATTGGGTCTTAAATATTCAAGTAAGTCCACTTTTCTTACACTTGTGCCTTTGAGATATTGTGATAATATGGATTGTTGGATTTTAACTGCTTAAGTTGAACATGCTTGGTGGATAACTTTTTGGTGATTTATTTAGAGTTTGATTTTTAGAATATTATGTTGAGATTGATTTTTAATTATTCAACATGGCACCCAAAAGAGCTAGAACTAGTGCTAATGGTTCTAATAATAAGAACTGATTTATTTCTACTGCTGTTGAAAAGTGCTACAATGATGAGGTAATTTATAAAACCCTAGTGCCTTAAAGGGGATTGATGTTAATGAAGCTAGGTACCCAGATATTCATGAGATTATTCTTGTTAGGAAGTGGTTTACCTTTTGTAAATATTCACTTGCAACCACAATGCCTATTGTTAGAAAGTTTTATGTTAATGCCCAAAAACATAATAATTGTTCTGCTTTTGTTCGAGGGAAAATGTTGCCATTAAATGTTGATGCTATAAATGCATATTCTAATATTCCTTAGGCTGTGGCTAATGAGTATTTGAATTTACTGGGGAGCCTAATTTTAATGAAGTAATTAAGTACTTGTGTAAGGGTAATGGGGAATGGAAAATGTCTAAAGGGTTGCCTTTCTCTTTTAAGAGCAGTCAACTTCATGGTGCATACAAGTGTTGGTTATATTTTGTTGCTTCTAGGTTGCTTCTAGTTAAGCATGTGAGTGATATTACCAAGATAGAGCTTTGTTGCTTTTTTATATTTTGACTAGCAAGGCAATTGATATTGGGCGACTGATCTACACTACCATCTTTCAATCTGCTAATACACCTTGTAAAGGCATATGGTTTCTTTCTTTGATAACCAAGTTATGTAAGAGAGCTGGTGTGGAGTGGGGATTTGGGGAAAAGTTGCTATATCCCAAGGGTCCGATTAATGATGGTATAATGGAAAATTTTATGCAATAAGATTCATCCACTATTATAGGTAATTCACCTACTATGAGACCGCAAGTATCTCGTCTATAGACTTTGTCATGGCATAAAGGATGGAACAACTTAAGATCCACATGAACCATTGTCACAGCCTAATTCCTGAGCCATGACCCATGCAAGGACCCAATAGGCGTGGCCCACTAGGCCCAAGCAAGCCTTTCTATGAAAACTTGTTCATTAGACCATATCTCCCTCTTTTACCTCTGCGGTTCTTAATTCATTGTTTTCAAAAATAATTTCCTTTCAAAAATAAGTCATGGCAACTGAACAATACCGTTCACAAAATAATATTACTATTTGCCAACTTGTGGCAACTTTATCATGCAAACCAAGCATACAATGTTTACAACAAATCCAATGAATTACATTTAAATAATCTTATACACATACAAAAGACCTTGACTATCAGCGAAATGACTCTGGCGTGACTACTATCATGGAGTGTTCTAGCAAACCTACCATAAGATGAACAGGAGGAAGCACCTCTACCCAAGATCCAACTACCTTTGAGCTTGAAAACTAAAACATGAATTTGAAAAGAATGAGTTTAAACCCAATGAGTGAACATAGGAAGGGAACAAGCAAGTTATAAGGAAAGTTTTAGAAAGCATGATGCACTTGTTTAAAAACAATGCAATTTTGTATATTATGAACAAAACTCGATGTCATGCTATTTTTCAACTCATTTTAAAACATTTAGGAAGTTCAAGCAAGCAAGCATAGCAGAGCGAATCTCGATGCAGCAAGAATGAATTTTCGCTGCAGCGAACTTCGAGGCAAAATTTTGAACCAACAACCCGAAAGTTTATCACTGCAGTGAAAATCCGAGCAGGCATTTTACCCAACCACTCGAAAGTTTCTCACTACAGCGAAATCCAGAGCAAGGGTTAAGGCCATCCACCCGAGAGTTTCTCGCTACAGCGAGAAAGCATTTTTGCTGTAGCGAAATTTCTAGGCAAATGAAATTAGGGGAATTTCCACTACTATAAAAATCCAATCCTGTTGCAACGAAATTCAAATTAAACACATTTGACAATAATGAAGTTTCAACAGTCAATGCAATCACATATTAATTCCAAACCTCTCTATATAGTAAATATACATATATATATATATATATAAACACGTATAACACCACCGCCTCACCCAGCTCATGTGCACTCCCACACCGCATATAGCCCGAGTTATCGTGTGCTCCCCCACATCGCGCATAGCTAATACCATCGTGTGCTCCCCCACATCGCGCATAGCTAATGCCATCGTGTGCTCCCCCACATCGCACACGGCTAATGCCATTTGTGCACCCCCACATCGCCACAAGCAATATCATCATCAATATGTGCACTCATACAGCACACCACTATCACCATCATGTGCACTTCCACACTACACATGCACGGTCACAATTATCACCCAATAGTGCCATTCAATGCATAACATACACATCAACATAGTGTAGAAACACATGAATTCATCACATTCATATTTCACAACATACAAATGTTTCATCAAGGGCTTGTTCCCATGCAAATTTTAAAGGAAAACCAATAAAATATTTGCAAGTGGTTCAATCAAGCATATAATCATTTATTCCAAAACATTTTAATGCAAGTTCACTCAACTTAATGCCACTTTACAAGACTAGTGCCCACAAAGTCTCAATCCAGGTAGTCCCAAAATACCGTTAAAACCTATATTTACCAATAAGCCATAACAACCTCCATCAAGTCATAATTTGAATTTAATAATTCTGATAAATATACCCTATACAATCTACACTATAACCCAACTTTTAACCTAGAATTCTAGTCTAATTCACAAACCCTTTAAACTAATTGTTCAAGTTTTAAGTTTCTTTACCTTGGTGCTTGAAGGTATAAGGATCAACCAAACCTAGCAAATTTCATGGAAAGGAAATTTGAAGAAACTTAGAAAATAAAGTCTAAAAGTTACAAACCCATAAATTCAAAAATTCAAAGGTTGAAAATATATACCTTTTAGCCTTAAAAATGAAGATTGGAAGCCAAAAATCCAAGTGTTATTGAAAGTGGAGTAGAAATAGAAAACAAAAAAAAGGAAAAGAGATTTTTCATTCTCTCTCCTAGGGTTTAGATGTGATAGAAATTGGGGTTAGAAGTTGCAAGTTTGATGCCCAAGAAGTTAAGAGAAGGAAGGAGTAAAAAAAGAAAAGGAAAGAAAGAAAACAAGGAAAAGAAAACGAAAATCTTGAATTTTATAGAGGGAGGAACAAAAATGGCATTGGGAGGAGATGAAGGAGGAAGATGATGCCTTGGGCACAATGGCTGACCATGAGAAATTACCATTTTGCCCTCTAAGGTTTTCACTATTTTTAATTGTATCCTCCCATAATCTTTTAATTCCAATTTCTTTCCATTTTTCTTCCTTAACACTTGTACCAATAAAATATCAAATTTATGATTCAACATGGTAACACCGTAATATTTAAGTATTTATTTACCTGCGCTAGCTTTATTAAATAAAGACACGTGGGCCCCATTAACGTCATTTTTCTCTAAAATTTCCTCATCCTTCTTCTCCCCCACTTAGATTGACCATATATTTCTTCTTCATGAAAAATTTTGACATTGAATAAAATATTAATGTTTTAATATTATTTTATTCTAAAATTTTCCACTAGCCTTCTAGGGCTCCAAAACATCTTACTTTGCCCCGATTCACATCCAAATCACCTTTTATCTCGTAACTTCTTCCCTAACAAAAATATTATTTTATTATTATCTCTTCGCGTGTGGAATATTTTATCTTAAAATACTCTTTTCACCCGTCTCCATCCTTTGGCACTTAAATCAGCATCCATTGACCCTTTGTCTCATTGATAAGGTCATATTGAATTTTATACGAGGGTACTGGGTGTCACAACCATCAAGCACAGTGCACTCACACCATAGAGCAAAATGATGAAAGCTTATATAGAACATGTGGACATGAATATGGTTACTTCCCTTGTTTTGCCAGATGATCCCACAAATGTTGCTATAACTAATGAGGAAGAGGAAGGGGAGGACGTCCAGATTTTCTCTTTCATGGCTCAATTGTTAGGGGAGTTTTCGTTTACCTTCTCTTTATGTTTATTAAACATTGAAGACAATGTTTCATTTTAACTTTGAATCTGTTTTTAGATTTTGTTTAGTGTGCGTCTTTATTTTTATTTTTTCTTGTTTTTATTTTATTTGTTCTTCTATTTTGCATGTTTTGTTGGCTTTAATTTTTAGGTTTAATTTTTAACAATTATGTTATTTCTTGTTTTTATAAAAAAAAATTTGCTTAAGATGATTTGACACCTTGTTTATGATTTTGCCTATCTTAGGATAATATTTTAATTATCTTATGATTTTAACTTTTGGGAAGAATATGGGTATGATTTAAGTTTGTGTTGGCATTCTTCTGATAGCTTCATTGTAGGATAAGACTTCCAATAATTTATGCATTATATTTTTTTACGTAGAATTGTCATGTGATTTAGAAAAAGTTTATGTCAATAAAAGTATAGTAATTCAAGGATTCTAGAATTTGTTTGATTATCTTTTGAGGTGAAATCTTAAACAACACTTAAGATGGGAAATGATTTAGGTCATATTTGGACCATTTAAGCTATTCAAGCCCACTTTGTTATAAAGCTATCCCTAGTAACCCTTTTTGAACCTAATTTTCCTTTTCTTTATTTAAATACATAATGAATAAGCCTAGCCTTAAAATAAAATTTTTAATTTTGTAACCCTTATTCTTAAGCATGTATATTGTTTTAGGAAATATATATTGAGCTAAATGCAAATGGTAGAAAAGTGATGTTGTGATGAAATTCAAAATTGTATGAGTATTTACCCCACTACCTACAATAAAAGAAATAAGTTTGGGGGTGCATAATTGTGATAAAAAAAAAGAAAGGTTGAACAAAAGAAAAAAGTTCAAAGTGAAAGGTTGTATACGGGGAATAAAAATAGAGCTCTATACAGGTCCTACAGAGATTATGTGCTTGGGGTGACTTAAGCCTTTATAATATCCTCTATCATACCTAAACCCTAGCCTAATATTATAAGCTTAATAAAGTGTCACATCCCATTTTCTAGTGAGATTGTGACTAGCGCATGGACTAGAACTAGCATAACCCACTAGGCCTAAACATGCCTCTTACCTTAACCTCATTAACACTCATCATTACATGCGGAGGCATCTTATAACATCAATTTACATACGAAATTATTATGCATGCATTCATAACACTCATTATACAATTAAAGAACTTCCCAACTTAATTGTATAAGCCCAAGCATTTGGTTTATATATATATACACATATATATGAAAAAGTGCCACTGTCATAGTGCACATAAACATTCACTATCAACAACACCCTCGAGTGTCAATATAGGCTCTCGAGCCATCATCATAATCTCAAACATAACATTATCAATATAACATGCCCAACATTGGCAACATTAACATAAACATTTTCATAGTATATAAACACAAACATAAAGTAAAAGACCAACTCGTAAACAAAACGTGACTGACCCTCTAAGCATCAAGTGGCTGCTAGGCACCTACCAAAGAATGAAGACTGGACACTGGTATCTACAACACTGGTTACTACCAGACTCTATCATTGATCTGCAACAAAATAAATGGGAAAAAGAACATCTGAGTCATAAAAACTCCGTGAGTGGATATGAGAAAAGGACAAGCCAAGGGATAAGAGTATTTCGTAAACGTGCACTTGTAATCTCATGACATTCATAAACAATTTTAGCATGGAATTTACAAAACATGTTCCTCAACTCATTCAAAGAGCATTCATTTAAAAACATGTTAATATAAACCTTTAAGAATCCTTGACCTTTGAAATTCTCATCAAATTCAATCAAACAATCTACCCTGCACCAAATCTATCGATACACTCTTGAATGTATTGATCCTTTCGAACAGTTGTCGATACATTAGAAAAATGTATCAATATGTTTCACATAAAAAGCCTTTTAAAGCATTCTGTTTAGAACGTATTGATACCTAACCCATATGTATCAATACTTTCAACCTAGAACCCAAATTTCTTGCCAAAATCCTCCCGTTTTACTATTCTTTAAGTTCCCATGCCTCTTGAGGCTTTCTCTAAGGATCAATCTTCTTCACTAAACACATTCTCATGCCATCATAGAATACAAATCATGAACAATGGTCAAACAACATTAATATGCAACATACCGTAAAAATAATAATTATGATCATTCCATTAACATTAAACTTGTATTTTGTAATGGTACACCCCCCATCACCTTAGGCCGACAACGTACATCCCTATTGCCCTTGGGCATTTATGATGCATCATAAGAGTGAAGTCATCACTTGCAGCCCATGAAAATGGAATCAGTCACACTCATATAGTTCTCATACTCGTATCATTAGGTATGTGGAATGTCTTTCACATGAAAGCTTACTCGTCTCGGAAGGTATATGGAAAATACATCATATACATAATCTTATGGCATTCATCATGCTTTCTTAATCATCTCATTTAGTATATGGAAGATACATCATATGCATAATCTCATGGCATTTGTCATGCATATTTAATCACCTCATATGGTATATGGAACTTACATCATATACACAATCTTATAGTATACATCATGCATACTTAACCATCTCATATGGTATATGGAATTTACATCATATACATAATCTTATGGCATTCATCATACCGAACATACACATTATAGCATTTATAAAGAAACATACAATATCTCATACCCACGTTAGTCCGAAGACAAGAGTAATCGAGTGGACTTCAAACATAAGGTGTTTGCCCCTCCCTTGTTGAAAACTAATACATAGTAGAATATTTACATACATAGTAGATTCGTAAACAATTTGAAAACCATTACATTAATCATATCAAAATCACTAAGAATTTATTTTTCTTAGAAAATCATTTTCATTCTCCAAACTCAAATCCTTTGATAAACCATTTTAGAGATATCATTTGAATATACATAAATAATCCTTTTCATAGAAATCATGCTAGCTTTGCATATCAAAATAATTTAAAAGTGGTGTATCCATTCACCTAGTTGGAGATTCGATTCTTAGCTCTAATCACAACTCCGTTTCAACGAAATCCCTGGAGTTTCAAGTGTTCCTATCATACAACAATCATCACAATCAATTCCTAGAATAAAAATCTCATAATAATCATTCTAGCTACTTTAGAAACTACTGGTTTTCAACTAAACTAATTTTCTAGTTAAAACCTATGATTAAAAACCCATAAATCTTTCATCCTTACCTTAAGTGAGCTTAGATGCCTAAGAAAATCATAAAACCTTTAAGCTTTAATCACCAACAGAAATTATGGGCAATAAAACAACTATTTAAGTTTTGGAAATCCAAGACCAAAAGATTTATGTGAGACCTTGACCTTTATAGACTCGTAAAGGGAAGTATACGCGATATCCCTGATCAGGGATAATTTCATCATTTCCTTAGTATGCCCATAAAAGTAAGTTTTAAACAATATTATGGCCTAAGTAGGCCTAAGGCATAAATGGATGGTGAAATTAGGGGTAAAATGGAAAGGAAACCAAAATTTTGATGATTTTCACGGTAAGGGCAAAATGGTCATTTTTCACCTCAGGTTAGAATTTTAAGTTTTCATGAACCCGAGCATGTCTAGAAAATTATGGACCTTGTCCCAGTGTTAAAGGAGTAAAAAGATTTCAAAAGGGTTGGAGGAGAGTAAGTTAATTGGTGGAGGGGCATTTTGGTAATTTAAGTGGAATGGATAAGATTGGCTATAAATACTTTCTTCCAGCAGCTTCATCTCCTATTTTCTAGCAGCTTGTCTTCATCTTCTTCATCTCTTTCACGTTGCTTCCAACCTCCATGGAAGCTTGACATGGAGCTTGCATGATTTTCTCTCTCTAGCTCTAGTTTTCATACCTTGGAGCCCTTTTGACTAGAACCCTTGTATTCTTTCACTCTCTCTCCTTAAAACCCTTGAAAAATCTTATTTTCATACTTTCTCTCACTAGTTGGGCATTTTAGAGAGAGAAAAAAAGAATTATCCCATTGATTTGGAAGCTATTGGAAGAGAATTCGACTACAAAGGAGCCCAAGAGTAAGTGATGAATTAAGCTTGGTTTTTAGCTATGAATAATGGCTAGTAATTAGGAGTATGAGCTGTTTTATTGTTGAGTATGTTCATTACTTTTTAGTGATTAAGATAGTGAACATAGATAGCCATTTAATGTGGCAATTGAAAGCTAGCTAAGAGATAGCTTTTAGGGTTCATAGTGTGTGAATTGACCTATTGCTTATGCTAATGTGATTCTAGGTTCTAATGAAGTCCCATCCTTCCAATTGGATCATTAAGGGAATTAGAGTCAACTAAAGGCTCAACAATAAATCAGTGAGTGGACTACCTATCAAAACTATTTTGGGAATGTAACTGTTTTGTACAAAGTGTTTGAATGACTTTATACAACTTTTCTTAAAAATGAGTGCCTTGAGAACAAGCTCTTGAGAAATGGTTTATGTTGTGACATGTGACTATTATTGATTCATGCACTACCAAATTGTGTTGACATATATATATGAATATATTGTTGTGTAATGACATTGACTCGACTATGTGTGAGTAGGGAGTGAGCATAAGCCGAGGATGACCCGGTTATGTGCAAGTAGGGAGTGCGCATAACTCGGTGATGACCCAGCCATGTGCGAGTAAGGAGTGCGGATAAGCTGGTGATGATGATGATGGGATGGTGTGCATGATGATGATGGGTATACGTATACATATATACATATGTAAATATGTGTGATATAGAAAATTAATGAGTAATGGTATATGGTTGTAATACATGTGAAACTTGACATGTTAAACTGTGAAAGATTGTTATGCGTTTCATGTTGGTTTGGACATTTCAGCAGGGTGGTTTTTCTTTGGGAGAAAGGGAAATTTTTCATTGGTGCCCTATATCTCGCTGCAGCGAGAAACTCTCTGGTTTGAGAGCCTTCACCAAAACTGGTTCTCACTGCAACGAGAATGAATCTCGCTACAGCAAAAAAGAATCTCACTGCAGCGAGAAACTCTTTGTTTCATTAGCTAAATTTTGCTGCAACAAGAAAGAATCTCGCTACAAGGAGAAACCTTCTGTTTCTGGGTTACAATTTCGCTGCAGCGAGATTGAATCTCGCTGCAACAAAAAACTCTCTGTTTTGTCTCCTATCTTGTCCAATTACATTTTTCACTTTTTTGCTACCATATCTGAGCATGGACTTCCAACATTAAGGACTAAATGAGTTAAGTTTAAAATGAGGAGGTTTAGTGAGAAACCCTCGGCCAGTTGAAAAACCCTCATTCGGCTGATAACTAAATCTTAACGTCGCTGCAACGATAATTCATTCTCATTGCAGCGTAGCTATAGCGAGAATGCCTTTTTGCTGCAACAAAGATTCATTGTCATATTTGACTTGCTTGCGTATCATTGGAGCTTTCATTCTTCAAATGGTTTGTTATGTATGGGTTCATGATTTTCAAATGATCAATCATTTAAGGGCTTGATGAGGTTTTTAATATGAATGGAACTAAATTGCATTGTTTTGAAACAAATGCATCATGATTTTAAATTCTCCCTTGTTGTTGCTTGTTCCCTTCCTTGTTCACTTACTGGGTTTATACTCACTGTTTTCAACTTCATGTTTTCAGATCACAAGGCAACCGGTAATTAGGACGAGGTGTCCTTGTAGACTTGTATCCATCTTTTGGTAGGTGTCTCGACATTCAGTAGCTGTACATTCGTCCGAGTCCCTTCGTTGGAAGTCGAGTATTATTTTGTTGTGTATAGACGAACCTAATGTAAATTGTTAAGATACATGTTGTAGACAATGTATATACACTTGTTTGGTATGCCAGTATAAGATGGCAATGTGTAGTATTATTTTGATTCTAAGTTATGAAATGTGACTTAGCAGTTTATGATGGAATGATAAACATGTCAGATTAATAGGCTTGCTTCGGCTTAGTGGATTATGTCCATTGGGCCCATGCGCCGGTCATGGTTCGAAATTTGGGTCGTGACAATTTAAAAGCTAAAAATGTCATTTTTTTCCATAAAAACCCAAAACTAAGCTTTATAATCATAAAAATGGAGTTTTGGGTTAAAAATGAGTTAAAAGAGCTTAAGAGGTAGGGTTTTACCTTGTAAATACAATTGAGGGTTGCCAACCCTCAAAAAATTGGGTATATTTATAAGTTAAGGTGTGAAAATACATTTTTACCCTTTTTATTTTTTCTGAAATTGACGAAATGTATAAATACATTGGCCTATGTACCGATATATTTAGTTTTGGAGAAAATCTATTAATACATTATGAGCATGTATCGACACATGTTAATCAAAAACCCTTTCTAGGCTAAATGTATCAATGCATCACGAACATGTATCGATGCCTTTGAGACAGAATGCAGTTTCTGAGACATATTACACATAAAACCTGCCTAGCTTATTTACATTAAATACCATTTAAGTAAATATCCATTTACTTAAGATATTTAATATAAATAAGCAAACAACCCCCCATTTGGATTCAATAAAAATATCAAAAAAATCAAAATCCAAAACAATCAAAATCTACATTTTGGTTTCAAGAACAGGATTGAAAAAGTTCAACTAAAATAAAATTTGCAACTCCCATTTACCATAGCAAATGTACACCAAAAATTACAAAAAAATCATTTTTGGCCATATAAAAACCAAGGGAATCATTACCACCATTTTTTTTTCAAAAGATTGTTCTATAAAAATCACATATTTTGATTCCTTCCAAACTTAGAAAATTTTCTGCTTCAAAAGTGATAGACAATTAAAAGTGTCAATGAATTCTTTGAAGGTTAAAACTAAGTTTGATGTTCAAAATATGTAATCTATATACTCACCTAAGGGTTTCCTAACTTATCCTCTTACTCAAGGTGGGATTTCACGTAAAGACCTATTGATACTTGAACAAGTGTCAGTCCATATTAGTGGAGAAAGAGATGAAAAGCAAGATTATGGGACCCTAGCATTAATCTATGCTTGCATGATATTCTTTGTAAGAGATTACTCATACACATAGGAAGTCCATTCGAAAGTTAGTTTTCACTTGAATTGATGCATGAGTTTGAGGATTATCTATATATTACCTTAAGTTTGAATTATGAGATAATTTTTAAGGAAAAATTGGGAAATCATAACTTGGAAAATTTTTATCTCTTGCAGAATTTTCAATGTTCCATTTTCTTAGGTTCTATTTGTTTTCTTTTCTTTTAGTCGAGGACTAGCAAAATCTTAAGTTTGGGGATGTGATAATTCTATTTTATAAAATTATTTTGACTCATTTTGTTCTTTAAAGTTATTAAAGTTCTTGAGTTTAGATTAAGATTTAGTGAGTTTTAGTTATTTTTCTAATTAGTTTACTTTTATTAAGTTATTTTATTTTATGCTATTTTTATATTTATTTACTTTAGTTTAATTATTATTTTTTATTTTTTATGCTTTGTAATATTCTAAGGAATAAGTGTTCAAATTGATGAAGAAAGGTGCTTAGAGTACCAAGGCTCTATTTAAACATGTTGCAATTTTGAGCATAATTTCCACTCCAAATGTCCAAATGATGTGATTTTTGGAATATTAGAAAGCTAAAAGACAGAGATACAACTTTCATGCAAATCAATTTGCCCAGTTCTACCTTGAAGATGGAGAAAATTGCATTGAAATTTGATGGAGTGTAACAACAAGCAAGAGAAGACTTGAAGCCAGGCTAGTGTCGAGGCATTGAGGGTTTGTGCTACATCATCGAAAGGAAAAATTTGAAAAATTAGTGCGAAAAAGAAAAAGTTGCTAGCTGATTAAGGTTTTATCAATTCGACACTTATTCTAAGCCCATATTAAAAGCTAAGTAGGTTAAATTAAGAAGATTAGGTTCAATTAGTAGTATTTAAATAGAGCTTTGAGGAAAAGTTAGCCACAGAGACAATCCTAAGAGATTTTCAAGAAGTTAGAAGTTGAGGCTGGAGATTGAAGATCAAGGTTGCCAAATTTTATTTTTCCTTTTTCCTTAGCTTTTATTACTATTATTAATAATTGAGGACTTTAGGTTAGCAATTCAACCCATTGGAATAAGTTAAGAGAGAGAGGTAAGATTTAGATGAAGTGTGAGAGATATTGTAATCCTAGGCTTGTTTAAGTTGATTTTTATGCAATTTTATTATTGCTTTAATTTTTTTTAGTTTAAATTCTTCTTAATTGGATTTAGTTAATTTATAATTTATTTAGTTACTTAATTTTTTTTGTTTGGATAAGACTAAATTTTGTTAATTTTAATACTTAGTGAAATTTTAGATCAATTCTCTGTGGGTTCGACACTCTACTTGCTATTATATTATCTGTTCGATACGTATACTTACGTGGGTAGAAAATTAGACAACAAATTGCAATTAAGAAAGACTCATTAAGCATAGACTTTAATTATGGCTACATATGACATGTAAGTATATTCCTACCCTACACGAGAATCAAATCAATCATCTCTTGCAATTGAAATTGAACATATGATATTTCATCCAAGGCTTACACTAAACACCCTTTTGCAATTCTGTTTAGGTTACCTTATCTATCTAATTGGTGATCAAGCAATCAGATGCATTAATCACAGGCCCTAAATAAACAACTTAAACATTATCAATCATATGCAAGAAAAAGTATTAAAAGTTCAAACTACATGTTCGGTTCAATTGCAATTCTAGATAAGAAATTAAGTTCCTCATAACTACTAAAAACATCATCTAAAAAAGTTTAACCATCAATACGAAACAAAGAAAGTACAAAAAGAATTAAAGAAGAAAAGAAAACTAAGATTTGCCAAGTCTTTGATCTTGATCTTCAATCTTCGAGAGTTTTTCCTCACTTTCTTACTTGCTTAATGGTTCTTCAAGAAAATCTATCTTAATTGTTGCCTTCAAGTGCTTTAAAAAGGGTCTTTAAATATGGCTTGGAATCCTATTAAAAATCAACTCCCAAAATTTATGCTTGGGAGCCTTATCATGTCAGTGCCACAGCTCCCAAGGTTCTGCTTATTTTTTTCCTGAGTTCTGCCTCTAGCACTGCAACCTCCATCCTTTGGCGTCACGGTGCCTAAGTCTTTGTTTTGGGGTCGTGCACTACTCTTTTCACGGTGCCAAGGCGCTCATTCTTCCAAGGCCGCGGTACCCAATGTTCTGCTTTGAATCCAAGATTAGTTTTCTGTCTCTAATTCAAACTCATCCGAATGAGCACCTTCAAAAGCAATAAAACCACATTACTATTCTAATTAAAAGAGACCTAATCTACCTAAAATTAACTAAAAACAAACTACCTAAGTACTTAAAACGAAACTAAAATAAACTCTTGAAACAAGACTAATTCATATCAAAACTCAAAAACTTAGTTGCTTTTAAGGCTCAAAAAGTGACAAAATAACCATATAACATAGAGTTGTCATAAGGTATATATGTATATTCTATATCTATGTGCAAATGAGGGATTACTCCCCTTTAATGTATGCTCCTCCTTAACATGTGCACACAAAATGTTCATGATTTCTCAATCAAAATATAATTATTTGCTATCATATTGGTCACATATGTACAAAGATTTATGAAAAATATTCAACAATGGATATGAACATAAGAGCAATCATCAAACATAGATATATAATAATTAATCCAACAATTGTTCAAAAACAAACATATAACAACAAAAGGAACACAAAACAATAAATAAACAAGATAAACACTTCAGATCCTATATTGCTCCTCATCTATTTTCTCCCTCTTTTTGTCATCAACAAAAGAAGGTTTCTTATAGTTCATACTCCTCCTAATCAAAGTTAGTAGAAGACTCATCTGTGCCTAAGCAGTGATTAAAGGTTAGATATTTAAAGGCTCTAGGATTTTAGGTTCAATGGAGGATATAGTTTTAGGAGATGAAAGGGCAAGGTTAGGAGATGACTAAGAACGTGACTCAGCTATTTTGGCAAACTTCCTTCTCTTAAGGATATAGTTTTGGTAGCCACCCTTTTTATCCCCTTGCTTTGAGGTTTTGGCAAACGTCGCTCTCTTCTCTTTATCTTGACGTTCTCCAATCCCAATGTTAGTGTCCTCTTCCTTTTCTATGTTGACTCAACCTCTTTTCTAGCCCAGCTTTTACTCTTGCTTACTCAACTTGATGTTCCTTCAAAAGCTAGTTAACGAAGTTAAACACAAGTATTTCTTCAAAAGTAGTACGGGTTTCTAATCAGTTAGCGCTTATTTCAAACTCACCTTACATTTTCATAGCAAAATTTTCACACAACTTTTCATTAGTAGCATCGAAGACTATACGATCCACATATATTTGAACATTAACTAAATCATTTTTGCTATTCTTAATAAAAAGTTTCATATTTACAATCCTCCTAAAAAATCCTTTTTCAATCAAAAAATTTGAAACTACTTCTTACCAAGCTCTAGGAATTCGCTTCAATCCATATAAAGTTTTGTGCAATTTTATAAACATGATCAATCTTTTCAAGAGCATAAGACAACTTTTCACTATCAAGTATTAGGCACATAATTTCGTTAAAGGCATCAACAAGAGTCATCATTACGTTTTCTCAATTTGTAGCAGTTTATCTTAATCAAGTGTAAGAAATATACAAAAAATACACAATCAACATAATATCACCAACAAGCCATTATCATATTTCACATAGGGTTGGTGGAACATACTCTAATTTTTGTTAAAAATAGTCAAAATGCAAATGTCATAATGAGAAATAACAAGACCAATAAATTTAAATATTATGAAAAATTTCTCATTTGTCAATTTCATCAATGTAAGCACAAAAAGTATGAATTTGTATCAAATAATTATGAAAATAATCATAGTGCATGTTTTAAGAGCCAAGAGTCATGATCAGAATAAAATCCTTGAAGTAATTTAATGCAATGGACAAGGAATGGAGTAATGAGTAATTTTATGGTATAAAAACCTATCAATTTTGGCGACTGTCTTGTAGGTATCAATATTTGCACTTTTATAACCTAAAAATGTAGAAAATTTTTACTTCCAAAGCTTATGCAAGGAGTTCAAAAATGATTTGTGAGTAAAATTAAATTCAAATACCTTTAAAATATCATTTTGGACATGTATAGCCTAAAATTCTACAATAAAAACATGTGAACTCAAAATTTAGCTCATATTTTTCTATCTTTGCTTATTATGCTCAAATTATAAGGAGTTAAATAGCTCATTTATAAACTTGTGCCTCTAATATGCTAACGTATGCTCAATTTTCATCATGATGCATGAATATAATTTATAAAATGTATAGCAAACACATTAAGCAATGTTTAAGCATAATAAGCATTAAATTTAACAGTTTTAACATTTTTCCAAGATATGGACAAAAATGACCTTGAGATCATTCAAGCATTTAATCATGCATTCATTTGCAACAGGAACAAGATTTAATAGCATTTTCAACACAAGGTACATTTGTTCAAGTTTTATATCATTGAAATCATTGTAATCTCAAGACTTTCAAACATTGCAAATAAATTTGTTGATTTGCCTAAAAAATGCCATCAATGTCAAATTATCACACTCAAGATCATGCTTGAGAAATCCCTTTCAATTAATTTCACCAATCATGAAAGAAATGCCAATCAACATGGAATTTGTGCAGTTTATATAAATATATCAAATAAATTTTGCTCAACCATGCTATATAATCAAAAGCAAAGAATTAATAAATCAATTTAAATCAAAGAGGACAAAAAGTTTTTGCAAGAAAATCATTCAATAAAGATTTAATCTCTCTTTTCAAATTTTGCACTTAAAACATACAAGATTTGAGTTGGACAAGCTTTGTGTAAATTCATGAGCTTTGTCACTCAATTTTATTCTATTATGCTTTAAATGATTTATGAAATATGCAATGGGCATAATGAATCGTGTTTATGCATGTCAAGGGCTATTTTCAAATATCTCACAATCATGTTATTAGTATGAGCCTTGCAAGCCAATATATGGTCCTATGGGAATTACATTTTGAGTTATTAGTGAGAACTCGACCTTCACAGACATGTAGCGAAGGTACACCCTATGATGTGGACAAGGGTAGTTTGGTCATTTTCTTGGTGAGCTCTTAAAAGTGGGTTTTCTAATATTATAAAGCCTACATAGGCCTAAGACATAAATGAATGATGAAAATAAGGATAAAATGGCGAAGGAAATAGAAATAATGATGATTTCCAAGGGAAGGGCAAAATGGTCATTTTGCATCTCAAGTCTAAATTTTTACGTTTTCGTGAACCCAAGTATTTCTAGACTATTATGGACTTTGTCTCAGTGTCAAAAGAGTAAAAAGATTGCATAAAGGATTGGAGGAAGACAAAGCCAACTTGTTAAGGGCATTTTCGTAATTTAACTGAAGTTTGGATAAGCTTAGGCTATAAATATCTCATTTCTCCAGCAGCTTCCTCATTTTTCCAACAACTTTTTATTCTTCTTCCTCCTATCTCACGTTTCTTCACCTTCCATGGAAGCTTGTTTTGAAACCTCCATAAATTCTCTCAAGTTAACCCCAATTTTCATGCTTTTGTGCACTTTTTCATAGAACCTTTTGTGCTCTTTCACTCTCTCACCTTAAAACCCTTAAAAAGTCTTACTCCCATACTTTCTCTCACTAGCTATGTGTTTTAAAGAGAGAATGAAAGAGAGAGCTTCTATAATAGCTTGAAAATTCTTGGAAATGAATTCACTTACAAAGCTACCAAGGTGAGTAATGAAGTAGAGTTGATTTTTAAGTTGTTGAGAATGGCTAGTGGATAGATTTGTGAATGTTTTGTAGTTGAGGTTATTTATTCATCTTTAGTGTGATTAGAATACAGAAAGTAAATAGCCACTTGATGGCAATTGGAAGCTAGTTAGGAATAACTAGTAGAACATGAATTAAGAGATAGCTTTTAGAATTATGGTTATGTGAATTGAGTTGATTTGTGATGCTATTGTGATGATAGGTTCCAACAAGATGCAACATCTCCATTTGGAACATTAGTGGAAGTTGGAGTCGATCCAAGATTCAACAAATACCGGTGAGTGAACTTGCATTAAAATGTTTTGGGATTAGGGCATATGTGTTTGATTAAATCCATTGAAATATTTTATCTATTTTTCTCTAAAATATGCATGGGAACAAGCTTTTAATGAAACATTTTGCGTTGTGGAATGCAACTGCGATGAATTCATGTGCCCTGTGTTATGTTTATATATATATATATATATATATATATATATATATATATGTCTAAATATATATGATGTGTATTGATAGTAATATTGTTTGTAATTTTAACCGAGCATGTACGCGATGTGGGGGAGCACATGTCAGTAATGATGTGGGCGGGAGTGCATGTGATGATATTGAAATGTGCGAGTAGGGAGTGCACATGATGATGATATTGCATTTTGCGTGTACGAAGTGCACATGAGTTGAGTGTGGCGGGATGGTATGCATGATGATGTATGTATATATATATATATATATATGTTATAGAAAGTTTATGAAAATATTTTTGATTGTGTGATATGTTGGCACTGTTAATTGCTCCCAAATTGCTTTTCATTTCAACAAGAAAATGGTTTTTGATATAACAAGACCCCTTTTAACTCAATTGCTCTGTTTGTTGTTGTAGCGAGATTCATTTTCACTGCAGTGAGAAACTCTCGAGTTGGAAGGGGTTATACTGGCCTGGTTCTAGCTGCAATGAGAAATTTTTTGTAGCTTCTCACTGCAACGAAAATGGATTCTCGCTGCAGCGAGAAACCTTTGGGTGATTCCAAAATTCTAGTGCAGTGCTCTTACTTTAACAAAGATTTTGACCACATTCTGGTCAGAACTGGAAAAAGTGATAAACATGAAAGTTGTATCCCAGCATCTTATCTTTCTAATGGTTTAAAAATCATGTCAATTGAACTTTTGTAGTGGGAGATATGCTTAAAAAACCGAAACATATGCAAACTAAGACTGTTTCTCACTGCAGCGAGAAACTTGCTATCATGCTTGCTACCTTGCTTGATTTTGACATATTTTTCACCCATTTAACTTCATGAATTGATCATGGATTTTTGCAACACTATGAGGTTATTAATTAAAGTTTGAAATGAGGGGTTTTCAGTAAGAAATTAAATAAATTGCATTATTTTTGAAACAAGTGCATCATGATTTCCAAGTTCTCCTTATCGATTGCTTGTTCCCTTCTTATGTTCACTCACTGAGTTTTATACTCACATTTTTAAACTTCGTGTTTTCAGATTCGGAGGCAGTTGGGACCTAGATTGAGTGTCCACGTATGCTCGTCTTTTTGGTAGGTACTATGGCATCTCAGTAGCGGTACCTTCACTTTAAGTCACTCTGCTGACGATTGAGAGTCTTTTGTCTGTGTACACATATATGTAATGTAAAATACTAATAGTCATGTTATAAATGAAGTATGTATATGTTGGATTGATGATGATGCCCTTATGAGGCGGCAATGAATGACAGTACTTTGAGATAATACAAATATGAATATTCGATTGCTATAAAATATTACTGAAACATTCATCGTTGAGAATTACAACACATGGTTTTAAAGATGATGGATGGAATGAGGAATAGGATCTCATAAAGAGGCTTGCTTGGGCCTAGTGGGCTATGCCCACTGCGCCCATGCGTTGATCATGGCTCAAAATTTGGGCTGTGACATTATTCATGTATGATATTTTATTAATTTATAATGATTTTGAAATAGTTCTTTATCCATAAGTTTGTGATTTAATTACTTTTTGTACTTATGTAGATAAAGCCTATGAAACTATATATGTCTGGCAAAGAAATTGTATTAGGATACAATTATGAGATCCTTATGCATCAAAGCATTGTTCCCAAAAGTTTTTGATTATTGTATTATTGAGATAGGGCATCAATAATGCTCAAATATCGGCACATGCTATTTTCCTTACTTGTGAAGTAAGCAACCGCTCTCATAGGTTGAAGCATAGAAACACTTGCAACTAGCATGTGGGTGCTTGCTATGGAAGAGTGAGTTCTTTGAACATGACCCACCATGAGAAATGCATTTAGTACGTCACTTAAATGTCTATGCAATACTTCTCATGTGTCAGTTGTGTAACTATTACCTAGACTTGAGACACTAGATTGTCTTGTATATGAAACACTTGCTTTGATTTCATCCCTACGGGTGCCTAACTAAGGATGCCAAAATAGAATTTTTTTTTTTTTGGTATAATATGAAACATATAAAGAGTAATGAGTGGTCAAAATAGGTATCATCACCCTAAGTGATTCAAAGGAAAATATCTCATTAGTTCTATCACGACCTGGTACTCTCGTCGAGCCCATGACAATTGTCGCGGTATCCCGATAGACATTCATTACCCAGAATGCCAACCACGACCCCGCAAGGCTTAATATTAGTATCTCATTTCTCCCGTGAGTAACCATTGCCTAAAATCATGTTCTAAAAGATTTTAAGCTGTTTCCAACTTAAAACAAATAAAATAATAATTTTCGTCTCACAGGGATATTTTAGTCATTTTTTTTCAAAAAGTTTGAAACCGGCTAAAATGTAATATACAAGTACAAAACACATAATTCATAATCAAAAATGAGTTTTAAAATCTAAAATCTTCATTTAAAACGAAATTTCAATTATTTGGATATAACAAGAAAATAAAAGAAATATTAAGTAAAATATTCTATTTTCTTATAAAACAATATTTTTAGAGTTATACGTAAATAATTTTTATAGCGTAAAAGTTAAATAAATTCATACATACTGTAATACAGTAAGCCAGAGTATTTAATTTAATTTACAATAACAAGTGGGCCCCCGAATAAACAAAAGTAAAGAGGATTGTGAACCTACAATTTGAAGGAATGCAAATCCAAGGGTAGTCCTCGATGAACTCAGCTATCTACAACCGAATCTGAACCTGAAACAGGTGGAAATGAGGGTGGTGAGATTATAAAATCCCAGTGAGTAAACAGATATCATCATAAACATCTAGAGTTTAGTACATGGAGACGATAAAGTAAATCATCATAAACTGGGTCACAGCATTAGAACACATTTCATTCAAAATACGTAACGAGGCTTATGAATCTCATAAAAATTATGCTTGTGCCATAAATCCATCCTCGGGTACACCTTGGCCGAGGCATCCTACTGAGACTACCAAGGTTGTTAAAAATTCACATTTCACATAAATCATGTTTTTATTTTGAAAACATAGCCGTTCCTTGGCGTTGGCTGAGTTCCCCCTCACGTGGTGGTTTGACGTGAAATGAACCCTAAGCTTTACCCCGGGAGATACCCTACGCGCCTCTCCGTTCGAGGTAAGAATATAATGGGGTTTATCGTGCCCCTCTAAAAGGCATGTCCACAGAAACCCCCTACTGCAGTGATTAATTAATATATAATACACCAATTCAATAAAATTTGCAATAGCATGACATGGCAATTATTTTATTCACAGCCTTTCAAGGTAAACAAATAATTCGTATTTCAATACAATTGCCAACCAGCCAATCATGCCCGATTTATCATAAGCCAATCAATTTAAACAATCGAATTGCAACAATTAACAGTCTCTGTGTACTCTATTTTTCAACATCATTATTAATTTCAAAACAATTTATAAATTAACTTCATTGAAACACATTTATTCATAAAACATGAAAATTTACCTTTTTAAATCCTTTTTTCCATAAAATTCACGAAATCAATTAAAAACCACTATAGATAATTAAAATGACAGTAAGTTTACTCACAATGTCTAGAGTGTAGATTTTTGAAGTACTCAGACTACTGGTCCTCGGGTGCAATTCCCTTGCCTTTATCGGAGGACTCACCACCTTGACACAGTATCAAAATCGAGAAACTTACTATATTGGTACTAAATTGAAATTAAACTAATTTAGACAACTAATGCATGATATGGAATGCAAAATGCACTAGTAACCATCTAAATTCAGTATCAGCTTAATTCGTCTTATCACCCTATTAATTGGCTAACGCGTCCAATTTAGCTCCAAATTGCTCCATTTCTTTTCCAATATCTTATTTCACCAAACACAAGTCAATTAACCTAAAATTTGGCAAAACTATCTTCACTTTTCTTCTTGGAATTTTCGGTCAATAATGGTGCATTAACACCGTGATTTTTCTTACTATTTTTCCACACCATCATTCATCATTTTCTAACCAATTCTCTTAAAATAAAATCAAATTCATCCTCACTCAATACAAGGTAGGTTCAGCCATTGATGGGTGATGGGGAAAATGAATTCTTTTCATGCTGTTTTGTTTCTAGATATGGTAAACTAACTAAAAACACTAACATAACTTAAAATCAAATCAATCAAACATCATTCTCTCCCCATACCCATTCCGACCAGCCATGAATTCGTCATAAAAACATGTAATTTAACCATGGAAAATGAGGAGAAATGCATGGAAAAGGTAGATCACTAGTCAAAATCAAGAAATTTTACCTTTTCTCACTTGTTTCCTTGAATTTCCCACACTTTTCGCTTGAAATTCTTCACCTAGGGTTTTTGTTTTTCTTTTCTCCCTTTGTTCTTCTTTGTTCTTGGTTTGGCTGGCCATATGAAAGAAAATAGGTTGATTTTATGCTTATTTTAAAGCTAAATAAATAATGGATATAAACTTGACACTGTCACCACATTATTGGTCCATTTGTAATTTTTTAACTATTAAGCTTTCTCTCTCCACCACTTAAATTCCTTCAATTATCCATGATAATATTGGATAAAATTCATGTGCTGGACAAGTGTCGGGTGTTACAAAATTACAATTTTGCCCCTAGGGTGGTAAAATGACTATTTTACCTCTATGCTCGAAAAAATGTCGGAATTAAAATTTTTCACTTCTCAAACTCAAATTATGTTTTAAATAGTCAATCTTGATCAATTTTAGTCAAAAATTTCATCCAACACTCACATCTTAACCTCGGGTGACAAAATGACCATTTTGCCCCTAGGTCATGAAAATTTCAATTTGACTCCAAATCGGTCATCGAACTCCGAATCACCATTTTAAATCAGTCCTGGACTGTAAAATTTTCAATTTCACCCTAAAATCTCTATTTGATTTAGTTCAAGGCTTAAATCAACTTTGTTGTACCTCTAGGTACAATACCTACTTTTGTAAATTTTTCGGGACTCTCCTAGCATGTAATGATGCTATCATCACATGTATGTCATAACAAGTATTTTATAAGGTCGGGCTTTACAGCACTACCCCCCTTAAAATAAAATTTTGACCTCAAAATTTCACTTACCGGATTCCAAGAAAAGATGTGGATATTGGTTTCTCATCTGGCCCTCGACTTCCCACGTCATCTCTTCCATTCGAGCATTTTTTCACAGCACTTTAACCATTGGAATGCTCTTGTTCCTTAGCACTCGATCCTTTCAGTCTAGAATACGTACGGGTTGTACCTCGAACTTCAAATCTTCATGCAACTCAATTAGAGGTGTCTCTAGAATATGGGAAGGATCGGGAACATATTTTTTCAACATTGAGACGTGGAAGACATTATGAATCCGATCCAACTCCAGGGGTAATTCAAGTCTGTAAGCCACTGATCCAATCCTTTCAATGATACGAAAGGGTCCAATGTATCTCGGGTTGAGCTTTCCCCACTTCGCGAATCGAATCACACTTTTCCAAGGAGAAACCTTAAGAAAAACTTTATCGTCGACTTCAAACTCTAAATCTTTCCTTCGTTTATCAGAATAACTCTTCTCTCTGTCTTGAGCTATCTTTAATCACTCTCTGATAACCTTGATTTTGTCATTTGTTAGATTAATCAATTTCACATTAACTAATTTCCTCTCACCCACTTCATCCCAATAGAGTGGAGTTCGGCATTTTCTTCCATACAAAGCCTCGTATGGTGCCATCCCAATACTAGACTGAAAACTATTATTATACGCGAACTCCACCAATGGCAAGTGTCTGTCCCAACTTCCAATAAAGTCAATGACACAAGCCCGTAACATATCCTCCAAAGTCTGAATAGTCCTTTCAGATTGACCATCAGTTTGCAGATGAAAGGCAATACTAAATCTCAATTTAGTTCCAAGAGCTTCCTGAAATTTTGATCAAAATCGAGAAGTAAACCGAAGGTCTCAATCTGACATAATAGAAACTAGAACTCCATGTAATCTCACAACATCATCTATATAAAGTCTAGCCAATCTCTCAATATGCTATGGATAGCCAAGAAATGGGCGGACTTAGTCAATTTATCCACAATCACCTAAATAGCATCATTCCCACTCTGTGTCCACGGTAAATCCAATACAAAGTCCATAGTCACGTGTTCCCACTTCCATTCCGGAATCGGCAAAGGTTGAAGAGTACTTGATGGCTTTTGATGCTCCGCCTTGATCTGTTGGCATGTGAGACATTTCGCCACAAACTCTGCTATGTCTCATTTCATACCCGGCCACCAATAACTTTATTTAATAGTTCGATACATCTTGGTGCTTATGGGATGTAAAGCATAGGCGGAAGAATGAGCTTCTCCTAAAATTGCTTGTCTCAACTAATCATCCTTAAGGACACAAATTCAGTCTCTAAACATTAAAGTACCATCATCACTGAGTCTAAACTCACTAGTTTCTCCATCGTGCAGCTTTTGAACTTCCTACTTCAACTCATCATTGGATTTCTGCAATTCTCTGATTTGATCCAACAATGAAGGTCTCACAACGAAACTAGCAAGTAGGGTTCCGTCTTCACCATTATTCAATTGGATCCCTATAGATTTCATCTCAAGTAACATCGAAAAATAAAAACTCCGAAGTGTTGCTAACGACGATGAGAATTTATGACTTAAGGCATCCGCTACAACATTTGCCTTTCCTAGATAGTAATCAATTACTAAGTCATAATCCTTGATCAACTCTAGCCACCGTCTTTGTCTCAAATTAAGTTCTTTTTGGGTGAGCAAATATTTCAAACTTTTATGATCAGTAAAAATCTGACAACGCTCACCATATAAATAATGTCTCCAAATCTTTAATGCGAAGACTACTGTTGCCAACTCCAAGTCAGGAGTAGGGTAATTTGTCTCATGCTTCTTCAACTACCGGGAAGCATAAGCTATTACTTTCTCATCCTGCATTAATACACACCCTAATCCCAACTTAGATGCATCACTGTATACCACAAATTCTTTTCCATTAACAAGAAGTGTTAAAATAGGATCGGAGGTCAATCGATTCTTCAGCTCCTAAAATCGACTCTCACAGACATCATCCCACTCAAACTTAACTCCTTTACGAGTCAAATGAGTCAGAGGAGCTGCTATCAATGAGAATCTTTGAACAAACCTCCGATAATAACCAGCTAAGCCAAGAAAACTATGAATCTCTGTTACCGTTTTCGGTTGCTCCCATTGCAAGATTGCTTCAATCTTCTTGGGATTGACATAAATTCCAGCTCCAGACACAACATGTCCCAAGAAAACCACTTCCTTTAACCAGAACTCACATTTAGAGAACTTAGCATAAAGTTGTCTCTAGCGCAAAGTTTGTAGCACAATGCGCAAATGTGCAGCATGTTCATCATCATTCTTCGACTAAACTAGGATGTCATCTATGAATACTATCACGAACTTATCTAAGTATGGATGAAACACCTTGTTCATAAGATCCATAAAAACTGTCGAGATATTAGTCAAACCAAACGGCATCACTAGAAACTCATAACGCCCATAACGCATCCTGAAAGCAGTCTTGGGTACATCCTACCCCTTAATCTTCAACTGATAATACACAAACCTCAAATCAATCTTAAAGAACATCATAGCACCTCGTAATTGATCCAAAAGATCATCAATCCGGGGTAAAGGATATTTATTTTTGATGGTCACTCGATTCAGCTGACGGTAATCGATACACAATCGAAGAGTGTCATCTTTCTTCTTTACAAATAAGACTAGTGCTCCCCAAGGAGAAATGCTAGGGCGAATGAAACCCTTATCCACCAAATCTTGCAATTGGACTTTCAGTTCCTTTAACTCTGCTAGAGCCATTCTATATGAAGGGATAGAAATAAGTGCGGTACCCCGAAAGTAAATCAATAGGGAACTCAAGCTCTCGATCAGGAGGTAGTCCCGGTAACTCATCAGGAAATACATCAAGAAACTCACTTACTATTGGGACATCCTCTAACTTAGGTTCCCCCTTTGAAGTATCGATCACGTGAGCCAAATAAGCTGGATACCCTTTTTGCACTAGTTTCAAGGCTTTGATGGCCAAGATTACACAGGACGGTATTACTCGACGTTCCCCTGCAAATACAATCTCTGCTCCCTCCGAATTCCAAAGAACAACTTCTTTTCGAAAACAATCCACTTTCACCTGATGTGCAGTTAACCAGTCCATACCCAATATTAAATCAAAATCTCGGATCTCTAGAGGAATCAAATCACCCCTAAATTCTTCCTCATTTACCCTTACCCTACAGTCTCTATAACAAGTATTTCTAATCAACTGTTCTCCTGGAGGGGTATGCACTACAATTTCTTCCTCTAATGGTGACAGGTTTCTATCAGCAATTGATGCAAATGCCATACTCACTTAAGACCTATCTAAGCCAGAATCTATCAAAATATAAGCATCTTTATCAAATAAAGACATAGTACCTGTCACTACTCCAGGTTGGACCCGTGCCTCATCTTCTGTCACAGTGAAAACTCTTGTCAAAGTACGAGTCTGTGGTCTCGAAGGTGGATATTCTGGGGTATTACTCTCCACACCGGATCATATGGCTACTCCTTGTCTCGGTGGTAACCTGAAAGAATATCTCCTCTACATATCAGTGCGAGCTGGTGGAGATGATGCAACTACAGTGGCTCATCCTAACTGTGGACAATTACTCCTAATATGACCAGGCTGACCATAATGAAAACATCGTGCAGGCCCCCTACATAGCCCAACATGATAATTCCCACAATTTTTGCATCTATCAGAACCTCCAGAACTCTTCCCAGAACTAGTCATAGCAAATCTACTAAACCTCGAAGGTCTCTACTGTGATTGTGGAAATAGAGGTCGAGAATATGTTACGGAAGCAGAAGTAGTACTCCTTGAAGTAGATGAGTCTTTGCCTCTTTTTACTGGCTGACTAGAAGATATACCAGGATTTCTCTTTTTTGCAAACTCAGTCTGAATCCTCCTATTCTCAATCGCGAACTTCTCAGCCCGTAAAGCTATCTGTACGACCTCCTTATGTGGCTCACTACCAGTCATTGTTATCCATTCTCTAATCTCATTACGGAGCCCTTCTTAGAAATAATTGGCCTGATCCTACTCCGATTTCACCAGATCCGGCACATATAACATTAGCTCATTAAAATGAGTTCCGTACTCCTCAACAGTTAAATTTCCCTATTTCAAACTCAAAAAATCTCTCTTCTTTTCTTTTTGATGAAAATAAGTGAAATACTGACCATCAAATTCTTTGAGAAAGTTAGACCATGTCTGATGAGTAGTGGAACGGGACTTCACCGAATTCCACCAGGTACGAGCCCTCTTCTCTAGTAATCTCGTAGCCACCATTAGCTTTATATCGTCATCTAATCTCATGTCAGAGAGAGTCTCTGAAACCTGGTTAATCCAATCCTTTGCCACAGTGGCATCCAACTCACCGGTGAAAGACATGCAACCAAGTTGCCTAGCCTCCTTCAGCTTCTTAGAAATAGATACATCCTGTATTGGCGAAACTGAAGGAGTAGTTGGAGGCACTATAGGTGGAGCCTAACCAATCTGAGCTTGACAAGCCATTGCGGTAAAGAAAGCTACCAATGCATGTGCTGCCTCAAGAGGTATGGCAGGAATACCAGTGGATGGCGGAGGAAATGGAAGATGTGGAGGACTATTGGCCTGCTCAGCAGCAGGTGTTACTCGAATGGTGGATACAGCTGATTCCTCTTCTACTGCATCTAACTAACGACGTTGGGAACGACCTCTTCACCTCCAATCACGACTCGGAACCTCCCTCGAACCCATGACAATCACCGCGCCTTCTCGATTGACACTCATTACCCAGAATGCCAATCAGAACCCCGCAAGGCTTACATATCAGTTTCTTGCCTGTTTTGTGGGAAATCGTTTTTAAACATTCCATTTTAAACAATTTCCAGTAGTTTTCAGCTCAAGTAAATCAAAAGACAAAAATATTTTAAAAGGATTTATAGATAACTATTACTATTCAAAATATTGATTAAAATATAAGACTTTTATATAAAATAATATTTATAGAAATACGTGTAAGAAATCTTTTATAACTTGGAAGTAAAATAAATTCATACATACAATAATTTACAAAGTTATAATGTACAATAATAATTACAATGACAAATGGCCCATAATACACCAAGTATTGGTGATAGTAACCTACTGTCTGTGAGATAAAGATGTCAACTGGAATCCTCGACAAAATAAGGTATCTACAAGCTACCATAGACCTAAAATGTTTGGAAAGGAGGTGTGTGAGATTTTGCAATCCCAATGAGTAAACAGACATTATCATAAATATCTAAAGGCGAGTAACATGGAGGCAAGTTTAAACAATAAATCACAAACCATTTCATAAGGTTTTCAATTTATTGCTTAAACCATAAAATATTTGTAATTTACCAAAACAGTTGTTAAGGCTTATGTCTTTTATTAAAAAACAAGGCTCAAGCCAAAACTAATCCTTGGGGATACCTTGGCTGAGGCATCTAACCGAGTCCACCAAGGTTGTTATGATATTTACATGTGAAACACATTTTTATTTTTAAAACAAGCCGTTCATTGGGGTTGGCCGAGTTACACATTCACGTGGGGGTTCGACATGAAGTGAGCTCTAATACTATCTCGGGAGTTACCCTCCTCGCCTCTACAATTGGAGTAACTATGTAATTGGGTTTACCGTGCCCCTCTAATAGGTAGTCCACGAAAACCCGTCACTGCAGTGACTAAACCCACCAATTTTAATAAAATTTCGACAGTATAACGTGGCTTTTATTTATTTATCCATCCTGCATAGTAAAAGATAGCTTACATTCTATTCCCAATGCAATTATAAAATATAGCCACATATACTCATATATCATAAGCCATTCATAGGAAAATATATATTTCAAAATAATTGTCAGCCTCCAATTACTCAATTTCATAATCAACACAATATATTTTTATTTGTCACATTTATTTCTAAAACATCAAAAATCCCATTTTAATCTCGTTTTCATTTCATAAAATACATAAAGAGCATTTAAAAATAAACACTAGATAATTTACAATAATAATAAGTTTACTTACCGTTTGTACAAATTAATTGATTTTTAGGTGCCCCGATCACTGTTCGTCGGGTATTACTTCCTTGCCTTTACTGGAGGGCTCTCCTCCTAAACACATTACAAAATTTATAAATTCACCACATTGATGCTAAATCACTATATAATTGACTTAAATCCTATACTAATGCATGGTATGAAATGCAATAGCCTAAAACGGCTTAAACGCG
>NC_030859.1:9887082-9889509 GCF_000208745.1 Theobroma cacao | reverse complement strand
CCTTCTTGGAAAATTACGGTCAAAAATGGGACATTAACTCGGTGAATTTTTCACTTTGTTTTTCTATCACATTTAACCATTTTTCATCATTTTCTCTTCATTTCTCTTAGAATAAAAATCAGTTCATCATCATTGTACATCAATGCATATTCAGCCAAGGGTGGTATTATGAAAATTTCATGCTTTCTTGCCCAATTTAATTTCTATACACATTTAACTAACTAAAGCTACCAATTTAACTAAAAATTAAAACCTAAAAATTTCAAATTCTCTCCCTTAGAATTTCGGCCAGCCCTTGGTTTCACTTTTTGATCTCTCTCCTCAAGCATTCTTAATGGAAATAAAGGCATAGGAAAGGTAGAAATCAAGCTAAAATCGAAAAATCTTACCGTTAGACGCGTAAACGGGCGAAAAATGCGATTTTCCCTTTGAATTTTCTAGTTTTCCTTTGTTTTTCTCTTTTCTTCATTTCCTCTCTATTTTCTCTCTTGTTCTTTCCTTATGGCCGGCCAGCACCTAATATGGGGTTTAAATGGGCTGACTTTTCATTAAAATAATATTAAACCATAAAAAAATGCCATGTGTACCGTTAGGTACAATACCGGGTTTCGTCTATTCTTAGGACTTTCCTAGCGTAATAACATGCTACTCAGTGCATGTATGTCATGACATGTGTTTATAAGGTCGGGTTTTACAATTCTACCCCTTTAAAATAAATTTTTACCTCAAAATTTCACTTACCAGATTCGACAAATAGATGCGAATATTGGTTCCTCATCTGATGCTCTACTTCCCATGTCATTTCCTCTATTCGAGCACTTTTCCACAACACTTTGACCATTGAAATACTTTTGTTCCTCAGTACTCGATCCTTTCGATCCAAGATACTCACAGGTTGTACCTCGAACTTCAAATCGTCATGCAACTCAATTAGAAGTGCTTCGAGGATGTGAGAGGGATTTGGTACATATTTCTTAAGCATGGAGACATGGAAAACGTTGTGGATCTGATCTAACTCCGGAGGTGGTTCTAGTCTATACGCCACTGGCCCAATTCTTTCAATAATATGAAAAGGTCCAATGTATCTCGAATTGAGTTTTCCTCGTTTTGCAAACCGGATCACACCTTTCATTATCCAACAAGATATCATAATTTACCACAATAATATAATCAAATAAAACTTAATACCACAAAGCATTCAGATTATTACCTTTCCAAGGAGAAACCTTAAGAAAAACTCTATCATCGATCTCAAACACCAAGTCTTTTCTCCGTTTATCTGCATAGCTCTTCTGCCTATCCTGGGCTACCTTTAGCCTCTCTCGTATAACCTTGATCTTGTCATTAGTTAAATCGATCAATTCCACACTAGCTAACTTTCTTTCACCCACTTCATCCCAACAAAGTGGAGTACGACATTTCCTTCCATATAAAGCTTCGTACGGTGCCATACCAATGCTAGACTGAAAGCTGTTGTTGTAAGCAAATTCCACTAGCGTCAAGTGTCTATCCCAACTCCCAAGAAAATCTATGACACAAGCCCTCAACATATTCTCCATAGTCTGGATAGTCCTCTCTGACTGACCATCCGTCTGTGGGTGAAAAGCAATGCTATATTTCAATTTGGTTCCGAGAGCTTCTTGAAATTTTGGCCAAAATCGAGAAGTGAATCGAGGATCTCGATTTGACACTATAGAAACGGGAACTCCATGTAGCCTCACAATCTCATCTATATAGAGCTGAGCCAGCTTCTCAATAGAGTATGTACTATGGACTGCTAAAAAGTGAGCGGACTTAGTCAACCGATCTACTATCACCCAAATCGCATCCTTTCCCTTCTGTGTCCGCGGCAGTCCCAAAACAAAATCCATAGTTACATGCTCCCATTTCCACTCAGGAATAGGTAAATATTGAAGTGTACCTGCTGGCCTCTGATGCTCCGCCTTAACTTGCTGACATACGAGACACTTTGCTACAAATTCTGCTACGTCTCGCATCATACCCGACCACCAATAATTCTCCCTGATAGTTATATACATCTTGGTGCTTCCAGGATGTAATGCATAGGTAGATGAATGGGCTTCTTCCATGATCGCCTGTCTCAACTAGTTTCCCTCAGGAACACAAACTTGGTCTTTAAACATCAAGACGTTATCCTCTCCAAATCTGAACTCACTGACTCCCCCATCGGTCAGTTTTTGAATTTCTTTTCTTAACTCATCATCAGACCTCTGAATGTCCTTAATCTGATTAAGTAACGAAGGTCGCACAATGAAGCTTGCCAATAAGGATCCATCCTCACCATTTCTCAACTGGACCCCAAGAGATTTCATCTCTAATAATGCTAGAAAATAACAACTCTAAAGTGTGGCTAAAGACGATGAAGACTTATGACTTAAGGCATCAGCTACAACGTTCGCCTTTCCC
>NC_030859.1:9881278-9885526 GCF_000208745.1 Theobroma cacao | reverse complement strand
GAATAAATCACCCATAAATTCTTCTTCCCCAACCTTAATACCCACAGTCTCTATAATACGTTATTTCTTACTAACCGTTCGCCTAGAGGAGTATGCACTATAATCTCTTCCTCTAATGGTGACAGGTTCCTATCTGAGAATGATGCAAATGAAATGCTCACGTATGATCTATCAGAACCCGAATCTATCAAAACATGTGCATCTCTATCAAACACAATCATAGTACCTGTCACTGTGCTAGGTCGAACTCGGGCTTCATCCTCAGTCACTGTAAAGACCCTGATCGAAATCTAGGGTTGCGGTTTGGAAGATGGCTGCTCTGGGGTATTACTCCCCATGCCTGATCGTATCATTAGGCCTTGTCTGGACTGTGATCCTGAAGTGTCTTTCCGTGGTATACTAGGACCAGTTGGAAGAGTAGAAGTAGCTACTGTACCCCGTCTCAATTGAGGACAATCTCTCTTGATATGCCCCTGTTGGCCACATTAAAAACACTTCACTGGCTGTCTACATGACCCAACATGAAATCCTCTGCAATTACGGCATCTGTCCAATCCTCTTGAAGTCTTCCCCTAACTACTCATCATTGGTCGATCAAATCTAGAAGATCTCGACTGTGACTATTGAGATGGAGGTCTAGTGGATGCCACAGACGCTGAGATAGTACTTCTTACAGTAGATGTCGAATCTCTACCTCTCTTTGAAGACTGACCCGAGAACGTAGGCGTATTCCTTCTCTTTACGAACTCAGCTCGGATCTGTCTATTCTCAGTGGCGAGCTTTTCAGCCTGTAAGGCCATCGCACAACTTCCTTATACGACTCCTTGCCAGTCACTATCATACGCTTCCGTATCTCATTACGGAGTCCTTCCTCAAAGTAGTTTACCTGGTCTTGCTCCAATCTCACCAACTCAGGTACATAAAGCATCAGCTCGTTAAAACGAGTTTCATACTCCTCTACAGTTAGATTTCCTTGTTTCAAGCTCAAAAATTCTCTTTTCTTTTCTTTCTGATGAAAGTACGTAAAATACTAACCATCAAATTCTCTGAGGAAGTCAAACCATGTTTGAGGAGTAGTGGAACGGGACTTCACCGAATTCCACCAAGTACGAGCCCTCTTCTCTAGTAATCTAGTAGCCACCATTAGTTTCATATCGTCATCTAATCTCATATCAGAAAGAGTCTCCGAAACTTGATTAACCCAATCTTTAGCTGTGGTCGCATGCAAGTCACCAGTAAACGAGACGCAACCCAACTGTCTAGCTTCCTTCAATTTCTTAGAAATGGAGACGTCCGGTGTCTGGGGTGGAATAGGAGGTGGTGGTATTGGGGCTGTTACAGGGGAAACAACGGGTGGAACTGGACCAGTCTAAGCCTGACAGGTAAGAGTAGCGAGAAAAGCCGCTAATGCTTGAGCTACCTCGGGTGACATGGCAAGTACGCCAGGAGTAGCAACAGGTGGTGGATGAGGTATAGGAATATCCGTAGACTCAGCAGTAGGAACTACTCTAAAAGAAGACGCAGCCGACTCCTCTTTTATGGAATCCGATCGACTCTATCTAGGGTGACCTCTTCCTCTATCGGTAGATCTAGTGATAAGTGGTAGCTCACGTCGAGGAGGCATAATGATCTACAAAAAGAACAAAATTGGTTTAGATGACTTAAGGCTCTATATGCAACTACATGCAATTAACTAATCTTAACTGGGCCACACTGACATTGTAAATTATTTTTAAAATAACTTTAAATCCAAGAACTTCAAAAATCAAAAACTTCTTTCAAAACCATAAACTTTTAAACCAAAAGCTCTGATACCAATAGAATTGTCACGACTCAGAACCTCCCTCGGACCCATGACAACCGTCGTGACGTCTCGATTGGCACTCATTACCCGAAATGCCAATCATAACCCCGCAAGGCTTACATATCAGTTTCTTGCCTTTTCTGTGAGAAATCGTTTTTAAACATTCCATTTTAAACAATTTCGAGTAGTTTCCAGCTCAAGTAAATCAAAAGACAAAAATATTTTAAAAGGATTAATAGACAAATATTACTATTTAAAATATTGATTAAAATATAACATTTTTATATAAAACAATATTTATAGAAATACGTGTAAGAAATCTTTTATAACTTGTAAGTAAAATAAATTCATACATACAATAATTTACAAAGTTATAATGTACAATAATAATTACAATGACAAGTGGCCCAAAATACATCAAGTATTGGTGATAGTAATCTACTGTCTGTGAGATAAAGATGTCAACTAGAATCCTCGACAAAATAAGGTATCTACAAAATATCACAGACTTGAAATGTTTGGAAAGGAGGTGGATGAGATTTTGCAATCTCAATGAGTAAACATACATTATCATAAATAGCTAAAGGCGAGTAACATGGAGGCAAGTTTAAACAACAAATCACAAACCATTTCATAAGGTTTTCAATTTATTGCTTAAACCATAAAATATTTGTAATTTACCAAAACAGTTGTTAAGGCTTATGTCTTTTATTAAAAAACAAGGCTCAAGCCAAAACTAATCCTCGGGGATACCTTGACCGAGGCATCTAAACGAGTCCGCCAAGGTTGTTATGATATTTACATGTGAAACACATTTTTATTTTTAAAACAAGTCGTTCCTTGACGTTGACCGAGTTACACATTCACGTGGGGGTTCGACGTGAAATGAACTCTAATACTACCCCGGGAGTTACCCTCCTCGCCTCTACAACCGGAGTAACTATGTAACCGGATTTACCGTGCCCCTCTAATAGGCAATCCACGAAAACCCGTCACTGCCGTGACTAAACCCACCAATTTTAATAAAATTTCGACAGTATAACGTAGCTTTTATTTATTTATCCAGCCTGCATAGTAAAAGACAGCTTACATTCTATTCCCAATGCAATTATAAAATATAGCCACATATACTCATATATCATAAGCCATTTATAGGAAAATATATATTTCAAAATAATTGTCAGCCTCCAATTACTCAATTTCATAATCAACACAATATATTTTTATTTGTTACATTTATTTCTAAAACATCAAAAATCCCGTTTTAATCTCGTTTTCATTTCATAAAATACATAAAGAGCATTTAAAAATAAACTCTAAATAATTTACAATAATAATAAGTTTACTCACCGTTTGTACAAATTAACTGAATTTTAGGTGCCCCGATCACTGTTCGTCGGGTATTACTTCCTTGCCTTTACCGGAAGGCTCTCCTCCTAAACACATTCCAAAATTTACACAATTCACCACATTGATGCTAAATCACTATATAATTGACTTAAATCTTATACTAATGCATGGTATGAAATGCAATAGCCTAAAACGGCTTAAACGCGGTATTAACCTATTTTTGGCACTTTACCCAATAAATTGCTAACGCGTTCCATTTTAGCTCTAAATTGTCCCATTTTCTCTCCAACATTTCTAACCATTAAATATCAGCCAATAACCTTCTAAAATCACCAAAATCAGCTCACTTTCCTTCTTGAAAAATTCAGTCAAAAATGGGACATTAACTCGATAAATTTTTCACTTTGTTTTTCTATCACATTTAACCATTTTTCATCATTTTCCCTTCATTTCTCTTAGAATAAAAATCAGTTCATCATCATTGTACATCAATGCATATTCAGCCAAGGGTGGGTATTGTGAAAATTTCATGCTTTCTTGCCCAATTTAATTTCTATACACATTTAACTAACTAAAGCTACCAATTTAACTAAAAATCAAAACCTAAAAATTTCAAATTCTCTCCCCTAGAATTTCGGCCAGCCCTTGGTTTCACTTTTTGATCTCTCTCCTCAAGCATTCTTAATGGAAATAAAGGCATAGGAAAGGTAGAAATCAAGCTAAAATTGAAAAATCTTACCGTTAGACGCATAAACGGGTGAAAAACGCGATTTTTCCTTTGAATTTTCTAGTTTTCCTTTGTTTTTCTCTTTTCTTCCTTTCCTCTCTATTTTCTCTCTTGTTCTTTCCTTATGGCCGGCCAGCACCTAAATGGGGTTTAAATGGGCTGACTTTTAATTAAAATAATATTAAACCATAAAAAAAATGCCATGTGTCACTTTCCCATTGGTCCGTTTTTAAAATTTCATCCATTTGTTTCCAAATTTTCATCATACACTTGTCCCACATATCCATAGCTTAGATAAAATTCTCAGACTTATCCAAAGTCTTGGTGGAGTAATTTTTGAAATTTACACTTTTGCCCCCGTAAAAGT
>NC_030859.1:9874116-9879607 GCF_000208745.1 Theobroma cacao | reverse complement strand
TCATAAGCCAATCAATTTAAACAATCGAATTGCAACAATTAACAGTCTCCGTGTACTCTATTTTTCAACATCATTATTAATTTCAAAACAATTTATAAATTAATTTCATTGAAACACATTTATTCATAAAACATGAAAATTTACCTTTTTAAATCCCTTTTTCCATAGAATTCACGAAATCATTTAAAAACCACCCTAGATAATTAAAATGACAGTAAGTTTACTCACAATGTCTAGAGTGCAGATTTTCGAAGTACTTAGACTATTGGTCCTCGGGTGTAATTCCCTTGCTTTTATCAAAGGACTCACCACCTTGACACAGTAACAAAATCGAGAAACCTACGACATTGGTACTAAATCGAAATTAAACTAATTCAGACTACTAATGCATGATATGGAATGCAAAATGCACTAGTAACCATCTAAATTCAGTATCGACCTAATTCGTCTTATCACCCAATTAATTGGCCAACGCATCTAATTTAGCTCCAAATTGCTCCATTTCTTTTCCAATATCTTAATTCACCAAACACAAGTCAATTAACCTAAAATTTGGCAAAACTATCTTCACTTTTCTTCTTGGAATTGTCGGTCAATAATGGTGCATTAACATCGTGATTTTTCTTACTATTTTTCCACCCCATAATTCATCATTTTATAACCAATTCTCTTAAAATAAAATCAAATTCATCCTCACTCAATACAAGGTAGGTTCGGCCATTGATGGGTGATGGGAAAAATGAATTCTTTTCATGTTGTTTTGTTTCTAGACATGGTAAACTAACTAAAAATACTAACATAACTTAAAATCAAATCAATCCAACATCATTCTCTCTCCATGCCCATTCTGACCAGCCATGAATTCATCATGAAAACATGTAATTTAACCATGAAAAATGAGGAGAAATGCATGGGAAAGGTAGATCACAAGTCAAAATCAAGAAATTTTACCTTTTGTCACTTGTTTCCTTGAATTTCCCACACTTTTCACTTGAAATTCTTCACCTAGGGTTTTGTTTTTCTTTTCTCCCTTTGTTCTTCTTTGTTCTTGGTTTGGCCGGCATATGAAAGAAAATAGGCTGATTTTATGCTTATTTTAAAGCTAAATAAATAATGGATATAAACTTGACACATATCACCACATTATTAGTCCATTTGTAATTTCTTAACTATTAAGCTTTCTCTCTCCACCACTTAAATTCCTTCAATTATCCATGATAATATTGGATAAAGTTCATGTGTTGGACAAGTGTCGGGTGGTATAAAATTACATTTTTGCCCCTAGGGTGGCAAAATGACTATTTTACCCCTACGCTCGAAAAAATGTCGGAATTAAAAGTTTTCACTTCTCAAACTCAAATTATGTTCTAAATAGTCAATCTTGATCAATTTTAGTCAAAAATTTCATCCAACACTCACATCTTAACCTCGGGTGGCAAAATGATCATTTTGCCCCTAGGTCATTAAAATTTCAATTTGACTCCAAATCGATCCTTGAACTCCGAATCACCATTTTAAATCATTCCTGGGCTGTAAAATTTTTAATTTCACCCTAAAATCTCTATTTGATCTAGTTCGAGGCTTAAATCAACTTTGTTGTACCTCTAGGTACAACACTTACTTTTGTAAATTTTTTGGAACTCTCCTAGCATGCAATCATGCTATCATCACATGTATGTCATGATAAGTATTTTATAAGGTCGGGCTTTACAAGTTCTTAGTTGACTTAATCAAATCCTAGGCCAAGGTTATTAAGAGATTATGAAATGAGTTTCATAAGTCTTCATAAAGCTAATGATCTAACTATAGAAACAAATATGAAGGTCAATAAGAGTAGGCTGTTGTGTTTGCTACTTATCAAGACAATTTGCTTTAAAACTTTTATCAAATTAGTAAAACATGATGCACGCACGCATGGTCAACAAGTAATATACTTGTAAGTGAATTATCATCTCCATAAGGAATTGTATCTAAATTCTTGCTAATTACTAAAACTGGGCAATTTAATCTTATCCAAGGAAATCTAGTTTGAAAATTAATTGAAAATGAAAATTAAAGTGGCAAGGCTAAACTAGTGAACTAAGCTAAAAAAAATGCAAGTAAATTGAGTTGGAAAACAATAGGGAAGTACCTAGGATTATGGTTTCAATTAATGCTTCATTTAGACTAAAGATTGACTAATTACCTACTTTTATGGAAAATCAATGCTAGCCTTGGATCTTTAAGCATGTATGATTCTCCATCGAGATATCGCATAATGGGTTAACTTAATTTCATTCATTATATATCTATAGCTAAGTTCCTTAAGTATAGGTCCTATAAATTGACTGTATATGGTTAATAGGTGCATGTCTACCCTATTAACGAATCACCCAATTAATTCCTAATTGCAATGATCATACTACCCAAACCATGGTCTTTTTAGACTGACTTTGTCAAGTATTATCTAAAAACCCATTCCCATCTTATTAGTGGTTAGTCAATAAAATAGGAAATAAGTGCAAATTTGAATAAACACTAAATATTCCATAAAAAAAAGTAATAGTCAATCAACCATCCAAACTATACTTTAGAATCCATCATAATCCTAGAAAGGAAAGTTTAGCTTAACCTTTCAATAGGCCACAATAAAATTTTAGCAAAACTAAGCATTTTTGCAAAAAGATTTCAAGAGAGAAAAATAAAGCTAGTGAGAGAAAACTTTTTTTGAGTAGCTTTGTCAAGCTTTTCTTCAAGATTTTTCCTTTTCTTTTCTCCTTGTGGAAAGATCCATTTTGCCTCTGAAGTTGCTCTTCAAGATGCTCCCCTTTAGCCCTAAAAAGTGATTGTATTTATACCCCTTTTAATGGCCATTTGATGTAAAATCGAATTGCCAAAAATGTGCAGAATTATGTGTCGATGCCTAGGCGCCCAAGGGCTGGCCCCTAAGCACCCAAAGTTTTGTTTTATGGCTTGTTTTAACATACTCGAGAGTGCATTCAGCGCCTAGGCACCCAAGCTTCTGTCAACACTAACTGCAGTCTACTACAATCAGTCAACTTCCTCGATATTTTTTACCATGATCTCTTCTGAACTAGGTGAAGTGATAAACATCGAAGTTGTAGTTGTTCCTCTTAAATTTCTATAGGTCCGAGAATTGTATTGATTGGAGTTCTGTAGCTAGCGTTATACTCAAAATATTGCAGCATGTTTGGAGGTCTTTCTTAAGCTACTTGCACCATCCTTTGCCATTTGAGTTCCAAGTCCTTGCACATCCTTCAATATCAAAAAATCAATTATCTAAAGGCTAAAATGAGAGATTTTAACAAGAAATTCATTGAAATTGCATAAATGATAAGTGACATGACATAAATTAAATTACTACTATTAAGCATAAAATTACTTATGGATTACTTAAAACTAAAAGACTTAGCTCAATTTTAGGTTCCAAAAATGCATAAGATAACTCTATATAATAGAGTTTTCATAGGCATTGCACCGAGCTCTTATCATCTTCGAGATATATGATGAGAAAATAAATTTTACTGATAAACTGTACACTGAAAGGTTGTGAAAGAATCCTTTGACTCTCCTAACAATTGGATGGCCATGATGCATTGCTAGATGTCAATCTTGGTCTATGGAATTGAATTAGTTAAATTAAAATTGAATATGATTCATTTAAATTAATTAATTAAAAAAAATATAATTCAATTCCATTGCCAACATGTTGGGAAACTACTAAGTCACACACAAAGGTTGCAATTTGTATTAAATTGAGAGTGTGATGATTTAAGTTAGACTTAAATCAAATTCTAGGTTTTAACTACTAAAGACCTATTTAAAAAAGTTTAATTGGGCATTAGTTAAATATTATAATTGTTATAATATTAAGGACTTATTTTGTAAATTTTAATAAGTCTAATAATAAAATTAAACCTAGATATAAATATCACATTGTAGCTATTCTTTTCTAAGGCAACAAAAGAAAAAAAAAAACTAATAGTTTTTCTCTTGAGTGCCACCACTCTTGAAAGGGTTTTTCAAAAATTTCTTTATTGATTCTTGTTGGAGTAGGATCTTAGTGGATTAATGTGATTGTGTAAATCATGGATTTTAAAAATTTCTTTAACAAAGGAAGCAAGCAATCCAATTACACAAGCAGAAACACACATTATTATTATTGCAAGTAATATAATCACATCCAAAAAAAAATAAAGTAAGAATCTATTAAGTAAGAAAACCATACCTTTATTTTGAGATTCTTTTTTTCTGACAATACCACACCAATGAATGATTTCTCGACCAAATAAGTTTACCACTTATTCTCCAAGAATACTTTCAACTTGAACTGTCACGACCCGAAACCTCCCTCGGGCCTATGACAACCGTCGCGATGTCCCGATTGATACTCAATACCCAGAATACCAATCGAAACCCCGCAAGGCTTACATATCAGTTTTAAATAATTTTCAGTCATTTTCGGCTCAAGTAAATCAAAGACAAAAATATAGCATTTTTATATAAAACAATATTTATAGAAACACGTGTAAGTAATCTTTTGTAACTTATAAGTAAAATAAATTCATACATACAATAATTTACAAAGTTATAATGTACAATAATAATTACAATGACAAGTGGCCCCTAAATACACCAAGTGTTGGTGATAGTAACCTACTGTTTGTGAGATAGAGGGGTCAACTGGAATCCTCGACAAAATCGGTATCTACAAGCTACCACAGGCCTGAAATATTTGGATAGGAGGTGGGTGAGATTTTGCAATCCCAATGAGTAAACAGACATTATCATAAATATCTAAAGGTGAGTAAAATGGAGGCAAGTTTAAACAACAAATTACAAACCATTTCATAAGATTTTCAATTTATTTCTTAAACCACAAAATATTTGTAATTTATCAAAACAATTGTTAAGGCTTCTGACTTTTATTAAAAACAAGGCTCAAGCCAAAACTAATCCTCGGGGATACCTTGGTCGAGGCATCTAACCGAGTCCGCCAAGATTGTTAAGATATTTACATGTGAAACACATTTTTATTTTTAAAACAAGACGTTCCTTGGCGTTGGTCGAGTTACACATTCACGTGGGGTTCGACATGAAGTGAACTCTAACACAACCCCGGGAGTTACCCTCCTCACCTCTACTACCAGAGTAACTATACAACCGGGTTTACCATGCCCCTCTAATAGGCAGTCCACGGAAACCCTTCACTGCAGTGACTAAACCCACCAATTTTAATAAAATTTCGACAGTATGACGTGGCTTTTATTTATTTACCCAGCCTGCATAGTAAAAGACAGCTTACATAAATTCCCAATGCAATTATAACATATAGCCACATATACTCATATATCATAAGCCATTCATAGGAAAATATATATTTCAAAATAATTGGCAGCCTCCAATTACTCAATTTCATAATCAACACAATATATTTTTATTTGTCACATTTATTTCTAAAACATCAAAAATCCCGTTTTAATCTCATTTT
>NC_030859.1:9854061-9872139 GCF_000208745.1 Theobroma cacao | reverse complement strand
ATGGAGTCTCTTTTTATCAACATGGATGTCTAGATTCATTTTGCAAGAATCCTCCTAAAATTACCTTAATTTAAGACAACTCTTGTCTGTAATTAAGATAAAAAATAATATTTTATCTTGTCTAAATTGAGACAAATATGTTTTCTTGACTAAATTAAGACAAAAAATATTTTTCTTGTCTTAAATTAAGGCAAACATATTTTCTTGTCTAAATTAAGACCAAACATGTTTTCTTGTTTAAATTAAGACAAACATGTCAAAGTTGCCAATTTTGTACACAATTTAATTAAAAAAATTAAAACATGTATTCCAACTTAAACAAGTTGAATTCTACGAAGCTAAGTGGGGAATCTATTTGAACATAGACATTCCAACCTCCAATAAACTTAGAATTATTCTTAATCTCATTAAAAATAATTCAAGCTTATTAACCTTGAAATCCCTCCACCATAGATTCATGGTTACACTCTTGGATTAACTATAATTACAAGAAATAATTCAATATTTGATATTAATTATTAGTTGTCCAATTGCAAGCCTTATATTGTGAACCCTCATAACCATCCAATGACAAAAGGTGAAATTACCGTTTTACCCTTTATGTCAATTTTGTCCCCTAGTCTCAAATTTCATCCAATTAGTGATTCAATACTCCAAATCTAATCTTTTAAGTATCCATATGTGATGAGTAGCTAATTCATCAATCCACTAGGCCCAAATTAATCATCAATCTTCTTGAAATCACTAGAAGTAATGTTAATGCTACAAACTCCATTATCTAGATATATGTTCCCAAATGTTCATCTCAATTATAATCTTAAAATACAGAGTCTAGATCAACGCTTTATAATGATCATGCTCATGATAAATCAAAGATTGTAAGGAGATTAAATACGAGTCCACTATCCATCAGAATTTTGGTTCTACTATAAGCAAATGCATAAGTGCGAGATCAAAATTTAGGTAACGGTAAAACTTAAATTTGATTCTCACATGATTCCAGTTCATGTTATAATGACATTACTTGAAGTCAACCATTTTGATGATTTGAGACTCATCATTCCTTTGAAATGACTCACATTCGTTTCGTTGGAAGTAATCTGGACACTGCAGCCTTAACATAATAAAGTGACCAGCTTTATTATATGGTTGTGAACAATTTTTAAATTCAATTAAAATACATGTCAATTATGTATGACTCTTCATACAAATGTATTTTAGTATCTCAATAGAATCTTGGTACCTTAATAACTAGATAATGAATGATTACTAAAACAAACTCTTCGTCTTATTATCAAAATGTACTTTCATTACAAATAAATTCAATGAATTTAAACATGAGAATATACTTGCTTTCCAGGGCACCATATTATCAAAATTCCTAACAATCTCCCCCTTGCCCTAAAGCAAGTATGACATATCCCTTATTCCAAGATCTTCTAAGTGACGATCGAAACTCTTTTGTGTTAGAGTCTTTGTGAATGGATCAGTGAGGTTTTACTCTGTTGGAATTTTCTTCACAAGTACTTCTCCAATTTGTATGATCTCTCGAATGAGATGATACTTTCTTTCAATATGTTTTGCTGCTTTATGATTCCACGATTCTTTTGAGTTAGCCACTGCTCCACTATTATCACAATAGAGTGTAATAGGCTTGTCCGCATCTGGAATTACTTCAAGGTCCATAAGGAACTTACGGGAGCCATATAGCTTCCTTTGCTGCTTCACAAGTCACAACATACTCTGCTTCCATAGTAGAGCTTGCAATACAAGATTGTTTTACACTCCTCCAAACTATGGTTTCTCCTCCAATGGTGAAAACAGATCCTGATGTTGATTTTCTATAATCAACATTAGACTGAAAATCCGAATCAGTGTACCTTGTCGCTACAAGGTCACTTCCAGAATATACAAGCATGTAATTCTTCGTTCTACAAAGATATTTAAAAATGCACTTGACTGCAGTCTAGTGCTCCACGCCTTGGTTTGACTGAAATCTGCTAACCAATCCAATTGCATAGTAAATATCTGGCCTAGTGCATAGCATAACATACATGAGACTTCCAACGACAGATGCATATGGAATCCGTCTCATGTATTCAACTTCTTCTGGAGTTTTAGGTGACATTTCCTTAGAAAGTTTAATTCCATGTCTAGAGGGTATAAAACCCTTCTTGGAATCTTGCATAGCAAACTTGGCCCAAATCTTGTCTATGTAGGATGCTTGAGATAATGCTATCTGTTTGTTCTTACGATCCCTTATAAGTTTGATCCCTAAAACATAGCTAGCTTCTCCCAAATCCTTCATATTGAATTGATGGTTCACCCAACCTTTAACTGTTGATAACATTCCTATATCATTCCCAATTAGTAGAATGTCATCAACATAAAGGACTAGGGAAACAACCTTTTTATCCTATATCTTTTTATAGACACAGGGTCCATCAACATTTTGCTAGAAACCGTATGATTTGATAGTAGTATCAAATCTTATGTTCCAAGACCTAGATGCTTACTTAAGTCCATAAATGGAGCTATGCAATTCACAAACCTTATGCTCGTGGCCCTTTTTAATGAAACCTTCTGGTTGAGCCATATAAATGCGCTCTTCAAGATCTCCATTTAAAAATGCGGTCTTGACATCCATTTGCCATATCTCATAATCAAAATGTGCAGCTACAGCTAAGAGGATCTTGATGGATTTAAGCATAACAACTGGTGATAAGGTTTCCTCATAGTCAATCCCTTCTTTTTGGGTAAAACCCTTGGCCACTAGTCTAGCCTTGAAGGTCTCTACCTTCCCATCACTTCCTTTTTTTCTCTTGTAAATCCATTTGCACCCTATAGGTTTTATCCCTTTAGGTGGATCTACTAAAGTCCAGACTTTATTATAATCCATGGAGTCTAACTCAGATTTCATTGCCTTATGCCATTCTTCAGCATCAATATCATTAATAGCTTCCTTATATGTAATAGGATCATATTCATTTCGTTTGAGAGTGCAATCATGTTTTCTCCCAGACCCATGTATCTTTCTGGTTGTCTCACAACCCTCCCACTACGTCGAGGCACCACTATTTGATGTTCAGGTTGTGTTTCTGTTTCAACCTTTGAATCAGACCGTGTTATGACATCTTCAGAATTAACTCTTAAATCTGAAGGATCAGACAATTCTTCTAAGACAATTTCACTTCTAGGTTTATGATTTCTCACAAACTCTTCCTCTTAGAAAGTGGCATTCATACTAACAAAAACTTTCTTATCTTGAGGACTATAGAAGTAATAACCTCTTGTTCCCTTTGGATATCCTACAAACAAGCACACCTCAGTCTTTGGTTCCATCTTTATGGACTCTGGCTTTAAAACATGTACAAGACATCCCCAAGTTCATAAATGACGTATAGATGATTTACGCCTTATCCACAACTCCTTTGGTGTCTTTTTCACAACCTTGGATGGAGCAAAATTGAGCAAGTATTGAGCAGTTTGCATACAATATCCCCAGAATGAGATTGAAAGGTTAGCATAGGACATCATTAACATAACCATTTCTAAAAGAGTCCTATTTCTTCTTTCAGCTACACCATTATGTTGAGGTATTCTTGGCGCTGACAAATTGGAAATTATCCCATTGTCAGTGAGATATTACTGAAATTCATTTGATAAATACTCACCTCCCTGATCTGATCGAAGTTGTTTCAATGGCTTGCCTAGTTGCTTTTCAACTTCGGCTTTAAATTCTTTGAACTTTTCAAAGGATTCACTTTTTTTGTGCATTAAATACACAAAGCCATGTCTTGAGTAATCATCAATAAAAGTTATGAAATATTCATAACCTCCTCTAGCTTCTACGTTCATTGGTCCACACACATCTGTGTGCCCCAAGTCTAGAACGTTTGGCATTCTGTTACCCTTTGCCTTAAAAGGCCCTTTAGTCATTTTAGCTTCAATACAAGACTCATATATTGGCAAAGGACACTCAACCATGTCTGGTAAAGTACCATCCTTTATAAGCCTATCGAGTCTATTTTGATTTATATGACCTAAACGTAGATGCCAAAGATAATTTTTATTTATACTAGATTCTTTGACTCTTTTAGTATCAAATCGTATTGCTTCTACAGCATTTGAAGAATAAGTCGTAGGCTCAAGGAAATAAAGATTATATCTTACAATTCCAAAACAAACAAAATCTTTATTCAAATAAATAGTGAGTGTCTCACTAAAATAAACTGAATATCCAGACTTTATTAGACAAAAGACAGAAATCAAATTTCTATTAGTCTCTGGAATGTAATAAACATTTTCCAAAACTAAGCTACGACCATAAGGAAATTGAAGAATAATGGCTCTCACTGCTAATGCTGAAACGAAGGTGCCATTTGCCATCCTCATCCGAAACTGCCCTTTACTCAGTTTTCTCATTTGTTGAAACCCCTGTAAAGAATTGCAAACATGGTTAGTGGCTCCAGAATCTACTATCCAAGTATCTGTAGAATCAACCACTAAACAGGCTTCTAACATATTTAGAAAACCCATACCTTGTTTATTCTTTTGGATTTCTTCAAGGTAGACCTTGCAATTTCGCTTCCAATGTCCTTTCACACCAAAATGGAAACATTTTCCTTTGGTGTTATCTTTTGAAGCAGTCTTTTTCTTCATGGGCTTTTTCTTTACTCCCACTGAGCCCTTAGAAATCTTTTTTATTTCCAGTTATCTTCTTTTTACCCTTGGGTTTAGGCTTAGAAGTGGAAATTGCATGTGCTTCGGGTTTCTTTTTCAAATCAAGAACCTCCTCCACATTTTGAAGATCATTCATTAGCCTACTTAGGGTGTAATCCCTAGTGTGCAGTTCATAATCCAATTTGAACTGTGAAAATGACGAATTCAAGCTATGAACGATCATTGATATTTGCGTTTCCGCATCTATCTCAGCACCATTTAGTTCTGCCTCATTGAGACAAAAGATCACTTTCAGCATGTAATCTCTAACTGGCTCCCCGGGTTTCTGCTTAAGGTCCTTAAAAGCATTGATTGCTTTCACCTTAACAGATCTAGTTTTCGTACCAAACATCTCATGTAGGTGCAACATTATGTCAGCAACATTACCCATGCCTTCGTGCTGCTTTTGCAATATACTGTTCATAGAGGCCAGTATATACCATTTAGCCAGCTCATTTGCATCATGCCACTTCTTATGATATTCAATATCTTGTGGAGTTGATTGGGGAGTCAGTGCTTCAAGCTCATGGTCAGAAAGAACCCAAGTGATCTTGTCATAATTAAGGACAATATTAAGGTTTCTTTTCCATTCAAAGTAGTTATCACCATTCAGAGTGCATTTGTTCAGCAAAATTGAAAGTGGATTCATATTTGTGATGCAGATATGTTTCTGAAAATAGATTTGAAATTATGTAAGCATATTAGTTATTCATAGACTTTGAACATTTCATGATGCATGTATGCATGATGACAATATATAAAACCCTATAAATTATATTATTAGTTTGACGGTCATGTACCTTTCTGCAATAAATTAACCGACTATGGGCCGTGAGAAGTTACTACTAGGTAAACTGGGACCCTCCCACTTAACTATGTTGCCCAGTATCTTCATACTTAACATGGTTAAGGAGCGCCTTCATTTGGTCCATGAAGTTTACTAACAGAGCTACTGTAGGTAGGTTAATAGTAAATTCATGTTGAGTGTAATAACCATTGTTTCATTCTTTTAAGCTCCTTACTTAGTGAGCCTTTATGGGAGGCCTCACTTCATAATCCACCTAAAAGGATTTATCCTTTCGGAGACTCAGTCCGTCATGATCTAGATTCATGTCCACTTGTAAGGAGTGACATGTTTCACATGCCAATGGGCCAACAATGGAGATCGTGGACACTAGGATTACTAGCATCCTCTCTTACTCAATATTTTTATACTTAGGGTTTTGATTAACTTTTTACTGAATTTTCTAGATGCATATTTAGAACATCCTAAGTCAAATTATAGGCTTGGTTATATTTCCAACTAAACGCTTTTAGTATATAACTAAGTCTATATTACCATCTTGTCTAGATGTGATTTATTTTCCTATATTCATTATGTATCTCATAGTATAAAACTCATTTTAAACTAAAATACATAATGCATGCATGGCATTCCTTAAGAGATGTTGGCACCTTAATTCTAGATGACATTTTTTCAAGCATACAAATAATATCTAATATCACTCATACATACAAATATTTATATATATATATATAATAAGCCACATTAATGTCCATCCTAGAAAAAATAAAATAAAATTACAACTTGTAATTCTCTTCAATCTTGCTTGCTTCCGCTGCTTGTTAAGATCACATCCATTTGGCACTCTTTTGAATTTTATGACTAAAAAAATCCTCAATTTTAATTTTAATTTTAACCCAATTTGAGCAAATAATTTTATTTTGTCCAATTAATTAATCTCATTAATTAATACCAAAATAATATATATTTTTTTTAATTCAAGGCTAAAATTAATTTTTTTTTCAAAAAAATAAAAAAATTTAGAAAATTTTTAAGAATATATATTTAAAATAATTTTATTATTAAAAAAATTGAAAGGGGCCCACCCTAATGGGTTATTGCCTAAGAGCTCAAGGGTGGGCTGTTGCCTTATGCAGCATGTGCTGCTGTCCGGCAACAACACACAACAGTGTTCTGTGTGCTGTCAAACGGCACACAGCAAGGGCTGTGTGTTGCCCAGCAGGGGCTGTGTTCTACTCAGCAGGGGCTGTGTGCTGCCCGGTAGCACACCTTATTCCTCTTTTCCCTTTTCCCTTTTTTTAATAAAAAAATATATTTTTTTGTAATAACAGAATTTTAATATAAGAAAAACTCTTTTTCTTTTTAAAAAATAAATACAAGAAAAACTCCTTTTTCCAAAAAAAATAGTCATAAAAAAATTAAAGAGACCAAATGTTACCTAATTACCTTTTTCCTTTTGGCTTTGAACTTCTTTCTCCATGGATGCACTAAATACACCAAGAAATATTAAAATTACATAAGTTTTCCTAGTTACATAAACCTAAGGAAAAATAAAAAAAATCAAGAAGGAAACATGGCGATAATAGGCCATCATTTTTGTTACATAACTAAAAGAAAACTGTTACATGTAAAATTTTCTAGGACAATTAATGTGGCAAAAACCTTGAATCATGCATCATAACATACAACCATACATTGATCACATCAAAATAGTTAAACATATGCAAAGGTGCCAACCATGCAAAATAAATATAGGAAACAAACTTGCAATAAACCCTACTCTGATACCAATTATTGGAGTAAGATCTTAGTGGATTAATGTGATTGTGTCTTTAACAAATGAAGTAAGCAATCCAATTACACAAGCGGAAATACACATTATTATTATTATTGCAAGTAATATAATCACATCCAAAAAAAATAAAATAAGAATCTATTAAGTAAGAAAATCATACATTTATTTTGATATTCTTATTTTCTGACAATACCACACCACTGAATGATTTCTCGACCAAATAAGTTTGCCACTTATTCTTCAAGAATACTTTCAACTTGAACCTTGAGTGGACAAAGTGTGGAATGAAAGGCTACAAGATGGCAACTAAGTTTATTCTCTTTTCTTTGGAAAAGCTTGGAGGAGGAGAAGAGAAGAGATGGCTGAAACCTATTTTAAGAAAAAGTACGTTCTTATCTTTTCTTCCAATCTCTTCTCTTTTTATTAAAACTCTTGCTTCACATGCCTTAAACATCAAACCTTTTATGCTTAAAAATATGCTCAAAAATCAGTTTTTCTCAACAAAAAATATGAAATTAATTTCACAAACATAAGAAAATTATATCAAAACAATTTTTGACGATTAAGTAAAATCAATAAAACAAACAAGCAATTTTTTTAAAAACAAATGCATAACTTTTGCCATAAGCATAAGGATATATTTTAAGTTCAAACATAAGCACATACTCAATATTTAGGCTCATACTCTTTCAAGGTTATGTAATTTATAACATGTATCATATCAAATCAAATTTCATAACCCAAATTTTATCAATAAAACTTAAAGAAGAGTAGTCATCGATTTATGCATTTAAAATTTAAGCAAGAAAGCAATCAAAGTTTTCAATTAAGCAAAGCAAATAATTTTAGAAACCAAGCTAAATCAATGAAACATTCAATAAATGAGCAATCAAAATTCTCATTTGAACAAATAAAATGCTTTTTGCATAGAGATCATCCATTTTCCCTTATTTGTGACTAAAGAGTATTCATTCTTCATAATTGTTCCTCCTTGCTCTAGAACATCTACAAGAGACATTTTTCATTTGATCTTTGGTATCCAAATTGCTTTGGATCCTTGAAAGTTAATCTCATCACACAAAGTTCCTTTTGGAACCCACACTTGTCTAAATTTATAAGGTAAACATTTTTTATTTCGATAAGTGTATGAACAATAATTATAAAATGTGCAATGATTGCATTTGGTCATTTTGGAAGATGAGGAATTCATGAAAACCTTTTGTTTCTCATTTAATAAATCTTCAAATTTCTTTTTTCACATCGAAATTTCCTTTTTCCAAAATATCAATTTGCTTTTGGTAAGCTTCAAAATCCTTTTTCGAATTTTCATTTTCTTTTTCCAAGTTAATTTTTTTCACCAAAAATTCATTTTCAACATTAAGTATTGAAATGGTTTTCTTATGCGTTAAATTCATTTTCTCAAACTCAAATGCTAAATCCTTAAAAGCATCATAAAAAACATATGAAGTAAGTTCACAAGAAGAAGAAATTACCTTTTTTCTCTTCAAAAGCCATAAGGCATAATTTAATTTGATTTGAGGATTCATCTTTACTTGATTCTTTATTTAGATTTGCCTTGTTGCTTGTTTAGCATTGATTCTCACAAGCCTTGTCTTCCAATTCCTTTTCATTTTTTTTCTCCATATAACTCTTCTAATTGTTCTCAAATTTCTTTGGTACTTTTGTACCTGAACACTATTGTATTCTGTACAATCAAGTGCACAAAAAATAGTGTGCATGGCCTTGGAGTTTATTTGTACACTACTCATTTCAACTTTTGTCCATTCACTTCTATCTTTGGGAGTTTTCTCACTGTTTATTGAATTTGTCATGACTCAGTACTCCCTTCGAGCCCGTGACATCCGTCGGGATGTCTCGACAGACACTCATTACCCGGAATGTCAACCGAAACCTCGCAAGGCTCTCGCATCAATTTTACATTTCCCTTGTGAGCAATAGTCACTAAATATCATGTTTTAAGGGAATATAAACTATTTTTAAATCAAAACAAACAAAAAGTAATTTCTGCCACACATGGGTATTTTGGTCATTTTTACTTGAAAATTTTGAAACTGATGAAAATATAGCATACGATCGAAAAATATACATTTCTTATCTTAAAATAATTTTAGTAATCTAAATCATCCATTTAAAATAAAATTTTTGGCTAATCAAACTAAATAAAATATTCCATTTTCTTATAAAACAATATTTATAGAACTCTGCGTAAATAATTTTTGTAGCGTAAAAACAAAATAAATTCATACATACAGTGGCACACACAGCCAGGTATACAAAATATTCTACAATGACATGTGGGCCCCAAAATAACTGAAATTATGCAAGATTGTAGACCTTTGATTTCTAAGGATGTAAATCCAGAAGCAACCCTCGACAAAATCGGCTGTCTACAAACTGTCCTGAGCCTGAAATGGGTAAAAAGAAGTGGGTGAGTTTGTATAAACCCAGTGAGTAAACAAAGTTCATCTACAACATCTAAAGCTAAGTAAATGGAGACAGTTAAATCATCCCATCATAATATAATTCATAGCATTCCAAAACTCATTTCAATTCATATAAAACAATTACATTTCATCAAAATAATCAACAAGGCTTATAATTCTCTTAAAAACTTGGCTTGTACCAAAACTCATACTTAGGGACACCTTGGCCCGAGCATCCAACCGAGTCCGCCAAGGATGTTAAAAAGACATATACCCATAAAACATGTTTTTACTTTTAAAATATAGTCATTCCTTGGCGTTGGCCGAGTTTCATCCTCACGTTGTGGTTCGGCGTGAAGTGAACTCTAAACTTACCTTATGAGATACCCTCCACGCCTCTCGTACTAAGGTAAAATATAACGGGGTTTACCATACCCCTCTAATAGGCTGGTCCACGGGAACCTGCCCACTACAGTATGCTAATCAATTATCCTACCAAATCAATAAAAATTTCAGCAATATGATATGGCTAATATGATATTACCCAGCTTGTGTCACAGCAAAACAAAACAGTTTATATATTCCACACAAAACACAAATCTAGCCATTCATGCCATCACATTGTCATAAGCCACCAATTCAAACCATATATCAAAACACGAGTATAGAGTCTCCACTTACTCAATTTTCAAAACCAGTATTCAATTTCAAAACAAGTTATAAAACTCATTTCATTTAACCAACACTTCAATTTTAAAACATAATAATTTACCATTTAAACTCATTATTCTTTAAAACATAAAAACGAGTAGAAACAACTTTAGATAGTTAAGATGAAAGTCTGTTACTCACAATAGCAGGAGTTTGGAGTACTCCTATTCTTGGTCCTCGAGTACAATATCTTTACCCTTATCAGAGGGCTCACCACCTATACATAATACATGACACGTAATTCAATATATTTGTGCCAAACTGTTATAAAACTATTTCAGGCTTTATATGAATGTATGAAATTGAATAAGAATTGTCTGAATGATCACTTAAAGACGGTGTTGTACGTGGGTTCAATTATGATCAGACTGAATTTGTATTCGATCTAACTCGAACTATACACTGTTGAATTAATCAAAACATCCGATTCAACTTCAAATATATTCATTTCACTTCCAAAATTCCAAATACACCTAAGTACCTCAATGAGCTTAATTGTGACCTAATTCACCATAACCGAAATTCATTCTGATTTCGATATCCAACATCATAATTCATCAATTTCTAGCTAAATAACTTGAAATACAACAAAATCCATCATCAACAAGTCACCCATAAAATTCGGCCAAAGAGGGTTGTTGAAGGGCATGTGATTTTCTTGCTTGTTTTTCATGCCAAACATCATCAAACAACTAAAAACACTAGGATATCATGAAATCTAGCAAAATCCACCATCCAAACCTCTCTCCCTAAGTTCGGCTAGCATGTAATCCCTCATGGAAACTTGTGTTTCATCCATAAAAAATGAAAAAGAAAGCATGGGTAAGGTAAATCTTAAGCTAAAATTGAAAAATCTTACCTTTGATTGTTTTGTTCCTTTAAATTCAACAAATTTCTCTTGGATTTTCTTCTCTAGGGTTTGCTCTTATTCTTTTCTCTTTGTTCTTAGCTTTGGCTGGCCATGAAGAATGAAATGGGAGAGTTTAAGTTGAGCTTATAAAGGCAATTATAAAAATATTAAAACTTGACATGTGTCACCATGTGATTGATCCATGGTTAATAACTTAACAATTAAGCATTTACTCACCACCACTGTAATTTCTTAATTATCCAAAGTATAAAATGATAATAGGTGAAATTCATGGGCTTGACAAGTGTTATGGTGGTGTAAAATTTCATATATTCCAATTACATCCTCATGGGAACGTAAAATGACTATTTTGCCCTTATGCTCGAAATTGAAAATTTTCACTTCTAAAATTCAAATCATGCTCCAATTAGTCAAACTTGGTCATAAATTTCGTCCAACATTTCAATTTTGCCCTCGAGTGGCAAAATGACCATTTTGCCCCTTCGTTATGAAAATTCCTAATTTGACTCCAAGTTAATCCTCGAACTCCGAATCATTATATTAAAACATTCTAAGGTTCAATAACTCTTAAATACATCCTAAAATCTCTATTCAAACTAGTTCGAGGTTTTAATCGACTTAATTGTACCACTAGGTACGATACCGACTTTTAACGATTCTCCAAGGCATCCAAGTATGGAGACATGCTATCAAATACAAGAATGACATGGCAAGTATATAATAAAGCTGGGCTTGACAGAATTAATATTTATAAGGATAAAGGGACCATTGGTAATAACATCTCACATCTCATTGTCACAAGCCCTAACATAAATGGACATCCTAGCACTTCAAAATTAATAATTGGTTTCATCAAATAAAAAAGATCTATTTATGGATTGACCCTTAGCATCATTAGAATTTTAAGCAATCGTTAGATTTTCTTTTTAGGATGTTAAGCCTTAAAATCAAGGGTTTGGCTCTAATACCACTTGTTGGTCTCAAAAGAAGTGCTAGAAACGAGTGAATAGCACTTAAAAAATATTTTTGAAGGCAACTCTTAGAATCCAAAAACCATTTAGAAGATTTTAAGATGCATGGTTCAAGAACTTGTTGATGTAGTGAACACCAAGTAAAGAGATGTTAACAGAAGTGGATAAAACTCAATATTTATAGTGGTTCAATCCACTTGACCTATGTCCACTACTTTGATCTTCCCAACCAAAATTTTCAACCCAACTTCACTAGAATTACTGGAACTAATAGCTTTCACCAAGCTTTTATAATGTGAGCTTTTAACCCAAGCTCTAAACCCTTATAACAACACTTAAAGTGCCTCGCACATCTAGTCAAATAAAAAATAAGAGAAATATGAGGTACACATGATCACCTAGCTAATCTAAGTACAAGTTCAAGCCCAAACATTTTTACAAAGATAAGAGTGGGATATAAGTGTAAAAGAGAAGTTTTTTGCTCTTTAAGCTCTTACAAACTCTTGGTGTCTTCTTTCATTCCTCTTTGACAGTTAGAGACCCTTTAAATACTTGAAAAATAGCTTATAGCAATTGAAGATAGATTATAACAGTTTAAAATAATTTTACACCCGTTCTAGTTGTTGTTTTGTTTTTTAGTGCTTAAATTCAAATGTGCTGGCAATGAACCTTTAATCGATTAAAGTTGAGCTTTAACTAATTAAGCCCTTTCTTTCTAGCAGTCTTTTTTATTGTGCTAACTGGTTAAAGGGAACTTTAATTGATTAGGAATTTTCTATTTTGAGACACTTTTAGGCATTACTTTTCACCAACCTTCTTTCAACTGATTAGTTTCCCTTTTGACTAATTGAAGCTTTTTTCCCTTTTATCCTTAACTAATTAAAATAGGTTTCAACCGATTAAGAAAGCTTCAAATTTGGATCTTCTCATATGGTGTTCTTTAATGTGTCACATCCCATTTTCTGGAGGAATCGTGATCGGCTCATGGACCCAAACAAGCATAACCCATTAGACCCAAGCAAACCTCTTATCATAACATCATTGAACATTTATCATTACATGCGGAAGTATCTCATCCATTCATTAACATACATAATCGTAGTATATGTATCCATACATCTCAGTACACAATTAAGGAACTTCTCAACTTAATTGTGAAAACTCAAGAATGTATATATATATATATATCAACAAGTGCCACTATTAAAGCACACATTAACATTTAATATCAATAGCACCCTCGAGTGTCCATATAGGCTCTCGAGCCATCATCATAATCTCATACATAACATTATCAATATAAAATGCCCAAAATTGGCAACAACAACATAAATATGTTCATAATCTAAAATTATAACATAAAGTAAAGACCAACTTATTAGTGAAACGTGATTTACCCTACCTAAAGTAAAGCATCAAGTGGCTACTAGACACCTACCAAAGAATAAAGACTGGATATTGGTATCCGCGACACTGTTTGCTATAAGACGTTATCACTGATCTGCAATAAAATAAATGGGAAAAATAACGTGTAACTCACAAAAACTCCATGAGTGGATATGGGAAGGGGACAAGCCAGGGGATAAGAATATTTCATAAACATGCACTTGTAGTCTCATGACATTCATAAACAATTTAATCATAGAATTCATAAACCATATTATTTAAATACATCTAAATAGCATTCGTTTGAAAGCAGGTTAATATAAACCTTTAAAAATCCTTCACCTTTGAAATTCTCATCAAATTCAATCAAACAACCTATTCTGCACCAAATCTATCGATACATTCTTGAATGTATCAATATTTTCAAGCATCTATCAATGCATTAGTAAAATGTATCGATACATTTCAAACAGAAAGCCTCTTAAAGCATTTTGTTTAGAATGTATCAATACTTAGTCCATATGTATCGATACTTTTAGCCCATAACTCAAATTTCTAGGCAAAATCCTCCATTTTTTTACCATTCCTTAAGTTCCCTTACTTCTCGGGACTTTCTCTAAGGCTTTGTCTTCTTCACCAAGAACATTTTCATGCCATCATAAAGCACAATCATGAATAATGCTCAAACAACATTAGTATGCAACATACAATAAACATAATAATTATGATCATTCCATTAACATTAAACTCATACTTTGTGATGGTACATCCCCTATCACCTTAGGCTAATAACGTACATCCCCATTGCCCTTGGGCGTTTATGATGCATCATAGGAGTGAAGTCGTCACTTGCACCCTGTGAAAGTGGAATCAATCATACTCATAGAGTTCTCATACACGTAGCATTAGGTATGTCGAATGTCCTTCACATGCAAGCTTATTCATCTCACAAGGTATATAGAAAACACATCATATACATAATCTCATGGCATTCATCATGCTTTCTCAATCATCTCATGTAGTTTGTGGAATATACATCATATACAAAATCTCATGGCATTTGTCATGCATACTTAATCACCTCATATGGTATATGAAATTTACATCATATACACAATCTTATAATATACATCATGCATACTTAATCATCTCACATGGTATATGGAATTTACAACATATACTTAATCTTATGGCATTCAACATATCAAACATGCATATTATAGCATCTATAAATAAACATGCAATATCTCGTACCCACACTAATCTGAAGACCAAAGTAATTGAGTGGACTTTAAACATGAGGTGCTTGTCCCCCCTGTTGAAAACTAATATATAGTAAAATATTTACATACATAGTATATTTGTAAACAATTTGAAAACCATTGTATTAATTATATCATAATCATTGAGAATTTATTTTTTCTTAGAAAATCATTTTCATTCTTAAAACTCAATTCCTTTGATAAACCATTTTAGAGATATCATTTCAATATACATAAATAATCCTTTTCATAAAAATTATGCTAGCTTTACATATCAAAACAATTTGAAAGTGGTGTATCCACTCACTTAATTGGAGATTTGATTCCTAGCTCCAATCATAATTCTATTTCGGCGAAACCCGTGGAGTTTTCAAATATTCCTATAATACAACAATCATCACAATAATTTCCTAGAATAAAGATTTCGTAATAATCATTCTACGTACTTTCAAAACTACTAGCTTTTAGCTAAACTAATTTTTTAAGCTAAAACCCACGCTTATAAACCCATAAATCTTTAATCCTTACCTTAGATGAGCTTTGATGCTAACGAAAATCACAAATCTTTGAGTTGTAGTGTTCAATAGAAAATCTGGGCATAAAAATAATATTTTTAGTGTTGAAAAATTAATAAATCAAGATTTAAAAGTTGAAATATGTCACCTTAGTTGAAAAACCCAAAACCAAGCTTTCAATCTTTTAAAATGATTATTTGGGGTGAAAATGGGTTTGAGAGAGCTTAGAGTTGCTGAAAAATTGATGAGAGACAGCTTAAATGAAAAACCCTCGGAGTTGGGTCATATTTATACTATAGGATGTAAAAATACCTTTTTACCCTTTTTATTTTATCAAAAATCAACGAAATGCATTGATACATTTAGCAATGTATCGATAATTTTGGTTTTGGAAAAATTGTATTGATACATTATGAATATGTATCGATATATGCTCATCAAAAACTCTTTTTAGGCTAAATGTATCGATACATCATGCACATATATCGATACATTTATGCACACATATCGATATATTTGAGACAGAATGCAATTTCTACGACAAATTACATACAAAATGTACCCAGCTTATTTACATTAAATATCTTAAGTAAATGAAGAGTAATTTAATGTAAATAAGCAAACACCCTCCATTTGGATTTAATAAAAATATAAAAAAATTAAAATCCATAAGAATTAAAATCTATATTTTGTTTTTAAGAACAAAGTCAAAAAAGTTTAACTAAAATTAAATTTGCGGCTCTCATTTGCCATAGCAAACATACTCCAAAAATTATGAAAAAATCATATTTGGTTATCTAAAATCATAGGAATGATTATCGCAATTTTTTTTCAAAAGATTGTTTTATAAAAATAACATATTTTGATCCCTTCTGAACTTAGAAAATTTTATACTTCAAAAGTAATAGACAAACAAAAGTGCTAATGAATTCTTTTGAAGGTTAAAACTAAATTTGATGTTCAAAATAAGCAATCTATATGCTTATCTAAAGATTTTCAAACTTATCCTCTTACTCAAGATGGGATTTCACAAACGGTCAATCATCACTTTGAATTTGAATTTTGGTGCTTCTAGGTGCTCCAAGTTTGAGCTTTAATCAATTAACCCTTTTGATTAACAAATTAATGAGCTTCTGTTTTACTTCCAACACCCTCTTAATTAGTTAAGCCTTATATTGATTGATTAAGGCTTTTCTATCTTATTTTTGTATGGCGCCCAATTTTGCCTTAACTAATTAAGGATTTATGTTAATCAGTTAATAACATTCTACCTTCACTAAGTTATTTTCTCTTTGCTTGTCTTAACTAATTAACTTATCTTATAAATTGCATAAGCTTTTTGACTTGCTTTCAAACAAAAATTTATTAAGGGAATTAACTATGTCTTATACACTTAAGAGATATAGTTAGATACCAAAGGATGAAGAATGTTTTGTTATTATAAAAAACATATGAAGTCTCAATTACAACTTTTCGTTAACATTTAAAGAAAATAATTGTCAAACCCTGTTCTATAAAATAATTACAACGTCATTTACATGCTCAATAGAATGTTTGCATATTTAGGAAGTTCGAGGAATCGTTAAAAGACGATATTACCCCTAATGGTACCATTAAGTCGATTAAGCCTCAAACTAATTCAAATAGGAATTTTAAGGTGAAATTAAGAGTTTCACAGTTCAAGAATGACTCAAAATGGTAATTCGGAGTTCGAGGATCAATTTGGAGTCAAACCGAAATTTTCACTATCTATGGGCAAAATGGTCATTTGCCACCTGGGGACAAAATGAAAATTTTTAAAAAATATTTTTTTGGCCCCATTTAACTTATTGGAGTACGATTTAAGTATTGGAGTATAATTTGAGGGTTTGGCAGTGAAAAAGTTTAATTCCGGTGATTTCTGGAGTGTAGGGGCAAAATCGTAATTTTTCCACTCGCGGATAAAATTGAGATTTTGAGAGAATTTAGATCACATTAGACAAATTGGAGAATGGTATGAGTATAAGGGATGAAAAATATGTCTATGGGCAATTTTTCAGTTTTTGGGGCAAAAATATAATTTTTGACTTTTACGGGGGTAAAAGTGTAAATTTCAAAAATCACTCCACCAAGACTTTGGATAAGTCTGAGAATTTTATCTAAGCTATGGATATGTGGGACAAGTGTATGGTGAAAATATGGAAACAAATAGACGAATAGAATTTAAGAAATTAATAAAACAAAAAAAATAAATAAAATAATATTATATTATTTTAGCCTTTAAAAATGTCAAGACCCGGAACTCCCATCGAGCCTGTGACAACCACCGCGACGTCTCGATCGACATTCATTACTCGGAATGTCAACAGAAACCCCGCAAGCCTTTACTATCAGCTTCTCATTTCTCCTGTGGGTAACTGTTTCCAAATACTACATTCTAAAAGATTTTAAACTGTTTCCAACTTAAACAAATAAAATAATAATTTCTGTCTCACAGGGGTATTTTTGTCATTTATCCCAAAAATCTCAAAATCATCTAAAAATATAGTATGTAAGTGGAAAACACATATTTCATAATCAAAAATAATTTTGGATGTCTAAAACATTCGTTTAAAAT
>NC_030859.1:9823257-9850612 GCF_000208745.1 Theobroma cacao | reverse complement strand
ACTGTGAGTGAACTTATTATCGTCTTAATTATCTAGAGTAGTTTTATACAATTGTGTGATTTTATGGAAAATGGGTTTAAATGGTAAATTGCTATGTTTTAGGAGAAATTGTGATTTTATAAAATGATTTTATAAATTTTCTAAAAAATCGAATACTGGTTTTGAAAATAGAGTAATTGGAGACTGCCTACTTGTGTTGTAAATTTATGGTTTTAAATTAAATGGCTTGTGATAAATTGGCATGATTGGGTGAATTTATACTTGTGTTAAAAAATATGAACTGCCTGTTTTGCCTTGATAAATTGGTTAATAATGTAATTGCCATGCTATGCCATTGAGATTTGATCAATTGGTGGATTAAAGATTAGCTACTGCAGTGGTGAGGGGTTCCGTGGACCAGCCTATTAGAGGGGCACGGTAAACTCTTTTATATTCTCACGTCGGTCGTAGAGGCGCGTAGGGTATCTCCTGAGGTGGGCTTTTTGAGTGCACTTCACGTTAACCATCACGTGAGAGTGAGACTCAACCAACGCCAAGGAACGACTGTGATGTTCAACGAAAAATGTGTTTTATGCGAAATATGAATTTTTAACAACCTTAGCGGTCTAAGTGGGATACCTTGACGAAGGTATTCGCGAGAATGATTTTGACAAGAGCCAAGTTTTGTGAGATATATAAGCCATGTTGATTAATTGAGTAAACTGAATATTCATGTTATGAAACATATATTGAAAAAGAATATTTTAATTCGTCTCCATTTACTCGCCTTTAGATAGTTTAGATGGTGTTTGTTTACTCACTAGGATTTTATAATCTCACCACCCTAAATTCCCCACATTTCAGGCTCGGGATAGCCGGTAGATTGCCGATTGCATCAAGGACTTCAGTTAGCCTTGCATTGACAAAATTGTAGGTTCATAGACTCGCATCTTATTGGTTAGTTGGGGGCCCACGTGTCATTGTAAAAGTAATTTTATACTTTAGTTATTTGATTTAAAGTATGTATGAACATATTTAGCTTTTACACCATGTTTTTGGCAGTTTTGATGTTTTTGAAGAAAAATGACGAAAATGCCCTTGTGAGCCAGAAAATAATATTTTATTGTTTTGATTTGGAAAAGACTTATGATTTATTGAAATGCGAGATTTAATAACTGTCGCTCACCGGGGAGATGCGGAAGCTGATGCTAAGCCTCGGGGTTTCGATCGGTATTCGGGATAACGAGTGCCTATCGGGACGTCGCGGCGATTGTCACGGGCCCGATGGGGAGTTCCGGGTCGTGACAATAATTAACACTTTTTAAATTTTAAGTGGAAATAAATTTATTCTGTTAGTTTGAAAAATATAATTGTCTCTCTTGAAATATAAATTTCATTAGTCAAATTAATATTGAATTAAAGTATATTTTAAAAACCTAAAATAATCTCACCTTGTTTATTATTTCTTTATTTTCTCTTGTTTTCCCTTTATTTTAATTCTATTTTTTAGTTGTTGTTTTCAGTTCCTTTGTCACCTAACCTTTTTTTAGTTCAATTTTGGTCATTAAGATAATTTATTTTAATTAAAAGTAATTTAAATGAATTCAAGATAATTTAATAATATTAATAATTTGACTTATTAATTCAAATTAAAATCGATAGTAATTAAAAATGATTTCAAAACTAAAATATGCCTTGGACAAAAAACAATAAAGAAAAGAGATCAAAGAAAACAATGAAATGTAAAATAACAAATGAAGAATTTAATAGCAAATGAATATTTATCTTTTCATCTAAATTTATCTTGATAATCATGACATCATTACTTTTTCACGCATAAAGAAAATATTTTTCAGATTAATAAAATTTTGTTGATTTTTATATTTTATTAAATTAAACTTTTTAATTTAATTTTGGGTATAATGCTCGAATAAGCTTATAAATTATTTTAAAAAATTTAAATAAACTTTTATTCTTTTATTACGTTCAATCAAGTTATTGTAATTTTATTTTAGATCAAATAAGCTGTTATGATTAATGATTCATTTATTATTATTTGTTAAAATATCACTTATTATTTTATATCTACATGGCATTAATATGATATTGATGTTGAGGGTGAAAAATTTTATATGAATATGTTATTATACTAAATTAGCATGTTATATTGTCATCAATTATGATATATTAACGTGTCTCATTGTTATCAATTATGATATATTAATAAGCGACATTAGTGTTAAACAGTATAAAATAACAAATGATATTTTAATTAAGTTAAATTATTAGTTATAAGACTTATTTAATTTAAAATAAAAATATAAAAATTTATTTAATTCAAAATAAATGTTTAAAAATTTATTTAAATTTTTTAAAATAATTTTAAAGTTTTTTTTTGGTATTACACCTTAATTTTGTTATTTAGACTCTTCTAGAGACTATTGTTTTTAAATATTACTTTGCAACCATGGTAGGGTCGGACGTGAAAGAGGGACTGCCCTTTACAACAGTGACACACGTCATGCACTGACATCCAAGTTCCACAGGTTTTAAGCCTTCTCTCGCTGCAAACAACTACACTGTATAGCAACCCAGATTCACTGAATGTCGACCTTTGCAATTAATATTTGTGGACCCAAAAGCCAAAATACTCGTTGACCCCACAAACACATTCGTTTTATCGGTGTTAGCGTTCATCAAAACATGACACCTACATAACTTAGCCTTGGACCAACTTCAGTTTCTACATTCATCCAAAGTAGGAACATCTCCCATTGCCAGAAGAGGAACCTTTTTTTGTTTTAGATTCGCCTTTTGTTCTTGTTCGAACACGTTCAGTCGTTGTCTCACGGTGAACAATTTCCATTCTCTCTTGGAATTAGAGAATGAAAAAGCAAAGGAAAGTTTGAAAATGATGTATGGGAATCAATCTGATAGCTGTTACGGATTACAGGTCCAAGTGAATGGGAATTTAATAGCGACTGGTTTTGGGCAGCAGGAGCAGCAGCAGATGATGGCATCCTTTAATAAGAGCTGGGCTCAGCAGACTGAGGAGAGTTACCAGTTGCAGTTGACACTGGCTTTGCGGGTTTCTTCACAGGCTGCTTCTGCTGCTGATTCTTACTTCTTGGATTTCAATTCTGATGCTAATAAGAATAATAGAAATGGCTCTTTTCCTCTGACTTCTCAGGATGTGTCTCATCGATTCTGGGTAGCATTTCTTTCCTCCCTTTTATTTTCTATTAAAGCCAGCTTGCTTGTATCTTCGCAGGTTCTTTTGTCCTTGAATACTTGGTTAATAAAGGGTCAATTGCTTTATGGTTGGTGGTGAATTTTGGGTTTTCTTGTAAGTCGAAATTCCTACAGTGTTTCTGCAAGTTTATTTAAGAACCAAGAGAGCTTGTCTTTTGTTTATGTATGCAAATGCACAAGTAAATTGTTTCTGTGCTACTTATCTCTCGTTTGTTAAACATTGTTTGTATTTTGTACAATTCTCTAAGAAACGTTTTGTAGAATTTGCATTGTTTGTGGCACCAAGCCACTAATCACCAAGTGGAACGCTGTGATAGTAAATTGTACGTGCAGTTTGTTCCATCAATAGTCAATAGTCAAGTAGGCTTGTTATATAATATGGTTACTATAACCTTTGTCTTTGAATTTCCATCTGGGAGAATGTCGTTCTAGATAATATTTTCTTGCTGGTTAAAGTAATTTACATCGTCATGCCTGGAAAAGTTCACAAAAGTAGTTCACTTCTTCTATATAAATATTATAATAATTGGTCAGTTCATTGTGATTTAATAATTAAATGCTACATATGAGCAATTTATACTATGCTATGATTTCTTTGGGTTCAGGTAAATGGCAGTCTGTCTTACTTTGATAGAATTTTAGATGGGTTTTACCTAATCCATGGAATGGACCCTTATGCATGGACCATAAGTGCTGACCAAGGAGAGATTGGCCAGATGCCATCGTTTGACTCATTGAAGGCCATTGATCCTCATGATGATTTGTCAATTAAAGTTGTTCTGATTGATAAATTGAGGGATCCTAGATTGAGGGAACTTCAAAATTGTGTTCTCAAAATTTCTAGTAGCTGGGTCAGCACAAAAGATGTAATTGATCAGCTTGCACGTCTTGTCTGTAACCAAATGGGGTATGTTCTCCACTTTGCATCAGTCTTGATTTTCAAATATAATCTTTTATGCCATATCTCTTATGAATAAAATTTTGTTGTCACCACAAGGGATGCAGCCTCTTCTGAAGAAGGTGTTTATAGACAATGGAAGGAGTGCACCAAAGTTCTGAAGGACTGCCTAGGCTCTATTGTGTTTCCAATTGGAAGCCTATCTTTTGGCCTTTGTGTCCATCGTGCCTTACTGTTTAAGGTATATCTCTGACACCAAGTTAGCTGTCATTTAATGTATATAGATATACATATAATTTCATTACATATCATGTACATTTGTCATTATAAGTTGTTGATATTTCAAATTATATTTTTGGGGTGTAATCCATTTTTTTCATGGAAAAACTAACTCTTACCCCTTCTAAACCTGTTTTCTCTTTGTATATTTTTCCGATTGACTGTTGGCAGAAATGCTTATAGGATGAAAAAATCTGTCAAATTATAACTTTTGCAGGTATTAGCAGACTTGGTTAACCTACCATGCCGAATCACTAAGGGCTGTAAATATTGCCAGAGGGAAGATGCTTCATCCTGTCTTGTGCAGTTGGGTGTTGACAGGTAAACTGATACTCTTGTTGGTGTTTGTCAAAAAAGCTTTTTATAGTAATTAATCTTATTGAGCTGGAAATAATTGGGAACCTGGGCAATGTTTTTGAGAACATTTTCTGGTTTGAGAGAAACCGTGATTGACAGTTGTTATTGGTGAAATATGTGACAAATTAATTTGTATTTTTCTGAGGTAAATGTATATATCTAAAATCATTTGGACTGCATAAAAAGGTGAATTTCAGGAAAAGATATAATGGCTTTTACCATGCATATTTAAATCCAAAATTCATTATGCCCGAGGGTGACATAAAAGGTTTATTAAGTTTATAGTCATTCAAGGAAAAATATGGAGTTTAAGAAGCCCTAGAAAGAATAAAGATTTTAGAGAGTGGTTGTAGAATCTGATGGTTCTTTTGTTCAATATAGTATTTCAACTTGCATAATTTGTTGTATTGAAGGGTAAGAAGTTGTCAATGATGGAAGAAGACTACTTAAGTACTTGTCCAGCTAGTATGAATTGATCATTGAAACAGCAAATAGAAAGTTGTTAAATTTAAAAGCTTTTTTCATGAAAACTTGGATAGTATCTTGCAAAGGAAAAAAGTGCATTTTTGAGAGAGAGAGATCAGTTTTATACTCAGGTGACTCATTTCTCAAATTTGTGACTGATGGAATAGAGTTTGAAGGTAGTACAGTTGGAGAAAATACATTACAAACATATGTTATGGCATTTGTCACCAGAAAGTACATATGGTGGAGGATAATACAAAACACATCATTGCCATCTTGAATACTGATGACCGTGTGGGTTGTTTTGGCAATAGGTGAAATAGCTATAAATTTTTTATTTTAAAATGATAACTGCATTGAAAGTTATTCCAGTTAAGTGGTGTTATCCTACATTAGTTTTTTAGCGGTTCATTGTGACCTTACATTCAAGGTTGAGCCTCCACGCCTATTGCAATTTTGTTTTAGGTCAGGATTTTACATGGAATCAGAGCCAGGTTGTTTGCTGCCCTGTGCATTATTGTGGTTGTTTTTGTTGCTTTTTGCCTCTTATTTGTTGTCTACATGTTAGTACAGTTTGTTTCATCTGCTAGTATGATGCCTATACATGGGAGAAAGTATTAAATATTTATATTTACAGTTTGTTCTGGCTGTACGTTCAAGTTGAGCCTCTCCAGCTATTACCAATTGGTTTTATGTTAGATGCTTAACAATTCCAGTCTCTGGAAAACTTCAGATCTGTTCTCTACCTCCTTCAATGTCTTGGTGTGTGCTGCCAGGATCTAATGATGTGTTCCAGAAAACTGAGAAACACTTCTGATTTGGCCTTTCCTGTTTATTTATTTTTTTGTGTTGGANGGTTTGGGGGGGGGGGGGGGGGGGGGGGGGGCGGGTGGGACTTTGATGAAATGAAAATTTGACAATTACTAAGCCTTGCCCAAAAGGTCCTTCAGCCATGATGAATCTGTAATGACCAGTGATTCCTAAGTCAAAGCAGAAAATTGATCTATGTAATTGGAATTGACTCCCTTTATTTTTTTATTGTTTTCTCCCCACTAGCTTTGTTTGGACTGTACATGGGCCTTATTTGGCCAGTGATGTCTAAATTTTGTGACATGGGCAGCAGTAAAGTGGAGTTAGTAATATTGGCTAGGATATAAGTGGCTTTTTGCAATCCCAATTGAAAATTAATAATTTTGAATTGAAAGCTTCTTGAGGGGTGGATTTTTAATGTTTCAGATTGATCTTTACACAGTAATTAGGCATTTTTTGTGGGCATATGCTATTAAGTTTGAACTCTATGGAGCCACTCTTCAGATCATCCTGCCCCTTTTCATCTGCATGCCATGTATTAACATACAAATTTCCAGGGAATATTTGGTTGATATGTTTGCAGAGCCGGGAGCCTTAAGCCGGCCAGATTCCTCACTAAATGGTACATCTTCAATTTTGGTTTCTTCACCGCTATGTCATCCAAGATTTAAACAGGTTGAAACTGCTACAAGCATCAGGAAATTGTCCAAGCTCTATTTTGTTGATGATCAATCATGTAAACACACATTTGATGATGCTTCCTCAGGTTATTCTCTTGTTTCTTCATGCATTTACTGAAAGGCCATGCTTGTAACATTTTTATTGCATATTTTTAAATATTTTACTGTAAGTACTTCAATTGCTGAAGTGCTTTTACCATAGAACATCAACATATATCATTCTCTACCTCATTTTTTCATTCCAATAGCTTCTTTTTCCCCCCTCACATGTGATGATTATATTTAAGTACTTCTTTCCTTTGTTGCTAATCTTTATAAATCTAGTTGTAGCAGTCAGGCTATTTTTTGTTTATCTCATAGTGGTGAACCAAAAGATTAAAATTCAATTTTATCTATAATTCTATTCAATTATGATGTTCTTCTCAAAGGAATCATTTATTTCTAAAATGCTAAAAAGGGTCATTGTACATACTCAGAATGGTATCTTAGATAAAAGTGGCATGACCGACATGACAAAGAATATGATAAAATGAGCATGGTTGAAGAAATAGCTACTAAAGTGATCTATATATGATGTTTATAAAGTTATTGGTCTTTGATCACTGCAGATAACGCTAGCAATCAAGATGAGCAAACTGGTCCACAGCTTAGTAAGGCATTTGATATGAATTACTTTAACAAGAACAAGCTTGTTTCCACCTTAATCAACAACAATGGATCTACTCTGTCACCTCTGCACCAGAGAACCGCATGGAATATCTACTGTGATAAAGATCTTCAGATGCAAAACTCATCAAATTTGATACCAAAGGCCATTGCCTCATCACATTTGGTCAGAAGTCCTCTTCTGCCAAGTTCTGTCCCATCTGGTATGCAGAATGATGCTTGTCAAGCTTTAGCATTCTCTGATCCAAGGCAATGTACTGCGAATTCTGTGCTGTTCAAGCAATCAGATCAGCCAGTAATGAGCATTGACCATGGAGATTTGGATATTCCTTGGAGTGAACTTGTTTTAAAAGAAAAAATTGGAGCAGGTATATGATATTTTAAACTCCAAAGGACATCACAACTGCATGATGTAGTATTATTAGATATTGCTTCCAAGTTCTCATTCACACAGTGCAATGCATTTTGGCATTTAACATAATTCAAAGATTATACATCAAGGATGCTCATGAATGCTTTTCAGGTTCTTTTGGAACTGTCCATCGTGCTGAATTGCGTGGTTGTGTAAGCACATTTTCACTTTGTTTATCATTTAATAAGCATCTGATTTGGATATTTATTTGAATGGATTGCTATTTTTTAATTTCCTTGTTTTGACATTTTCCCACTTCCATTGTGGCATGATGGAGGGAGCATAGAATTTGAGCCTTTTCTTATTTCATATTTTTCTTTGAGATGTGGAATAGGTGCAATTAATTAGATTGTCCTAAGTCTCACTTCTTAAACTTGGTGTTACATTTGATTGACTATGAAGGCACCCAATTTTGTTGGTTGTATCAGATCACTACTCTTAATTTAGTAAACTTATGAATCCCCAATCATTGTGTATGAATTGGGTGGAGATGGGAAAAGAAAAATTAGATGCATACCATGCTTCTGTTTCCATTGTTTGTCAATATTGTATTCACTAATTTGCCATCATTGTTCTTTCCTTACTCTCCCTCTCATGGAGCTGACCATCTGTTTCGTTTTCTTTTTACCATCCCATTCCCATTTTAATTGCAATGCTACACTGGAATATATGTTTTATTTACTCTCCCTCTCATGGAGCTGACCTTCTGTTTCATTTTCTTTTAACCATCCTATTTCCATTTTAATTTCAATGCCACACTGGAATTTATGTTTTATTTCTACACTTATGTTTCTTGTGCTGCAACTGTTAATTTCATTTAATACTAAATGGGCCAACAGGAAGTTGCTGTCAAAATTCTCTTGGAACAAGGTTTCCATGCAGAACGCTTCAGGGAATTTTTAAGGGAGGTATGATTAGCCCGCTTTTTTCAATAAAAAGACAAAAAACACCTGTTTCATCCTGATTGAAAATAATGACTAGCTCTTCTTTCTGAACGTGCATTGGTTGTTCCCTGTTTCAGTTTTGCAAATCATTGTTTTCTCATTCCATTGCTAGGTTGCCATCATGAAACGTTTACGGCACCCTAACATTGTTCTTTTTATGGGTGCTGTTACTCAACCGCCAAAGTTGTCCATTGTTACCGAATACTTGTCAAGGTACCAGGATTCCTCTCTTATATCATTTGTATGTTCTTTCCTTGCATTCCATCTCAAATGTGAGCCCATCTGATACACTGAAATGCTGCTTTGGCCTGCAGAGGCAGTCTATTTAGACTTTTGCAGATGCCTGATGCTGCATTGGTATTAGATGAGAGGTGTCGCTTGAATATGGCATTAGATGTGGTAATGACTTAGACAACTAATTTTGTTCATTTTGAGCTAATAGAATCTCACAGGAAGTCTTGCTTGCAATATTTGAAATTACTTCATAATTTCTACTGCATGCTGAGACATGTATTACTGTTTACAGGCAAGGGGAATGAATTATCTTCATCAACTTAAACCTCCCATTGTTCATCGGGACTTAAAGTCCCCAAATCTTTTGGTAGACAGTACTTATACAGTTAAGGTAAGTGTTGAAAACTCATTCTCTGTTACATGCTACAGATCTGTTTTTTTTTTTTTCTTATTCATTTAATCCAATAGAGTGAATAGGTTTCCTGGGTCTCTTGTTTCATTGGGCCAATGTGGTTCTTCAACTCAATATGAAAATCTAGATAGTTAAATAATCTTTTACCATTTATTCTTTTTAAGTTTTGAGATGCACTAGAAAGGGAGAAACCTATCATTAATATCTTAAGTGGGTATTTGGCCCACTTATGGACGAGTTGATCTACAGCAAAAGCAGAAGCAAAGTGTTTGGCTCTCAAAAATTTTAATTTATAACTTATGCAGGAAGCTTGTTTGACCTTTTAGATAAAACTATAAACCAAAGTTTCTGCAAACAGTGCTAATGTGTAGTAACAAATATTTGATTGGACTTCTCTAGATTCTCACTTTACCTTTCAATAATTCATAAAATTTTAGGAAAAATTATATGCTTTAACATTCATTTTTTTTCTCTTGATTTAATTTAATTTATTATTTTTAGTTGATATAAAATTATTTTATTTTATTTATTTCTTTCATTCTATAACTTATGATTTTATTTAATATACATTTATTTTTCTTAATAATGTTTACAAGGTGGCGTCTTGTCTCCTTTTTGAGGTGGTGTAATTTTGTTTCAAAATTATAAAAATTATAAAAATTAAAAAAAAAATTTCCAAATGATTTCCAAAAGTAATCTGTATACGTTTTCATTCTTTAAATCTTACTTTGCATCACATTTTGTTTTCTTAAATAATACCTACCTAACAATTTGCACGCTGATATTCACAATCCTTAATATTACTTTTCTTTCCAAATAAAATGCATGGAGCTGTCATTCTTGACTTCACAAACAGAAATCCAAGGGGCAAAATTGCATTATACAAAAACACGTATAAACTTGAAAGAGGATAACTTATCATGATGTCATCCAATTATTTATCTGCATACTTTCTGCGATGATACGTACTTATTTATTTGCAAACCTATAGATACATGTACTTATACTGAGATTGTTCATATGCCTTGTGGTATAAAATTTTTAGTTTGTCCCACTATAATGCTCTTCGCTGCTTGAGAACCTTTTTGCAAGAGAGTCCTGTGCAGGCAGCAAAATATAGATGCATGATTTTGTCATTATAGTATTTTATTATTACTTTGCATCATTTACAAGATAATTCTTTTTTCTTTGGTCTTATGTTTATTCACATGAATGTTTACATAATCAGCATGGGCTCTAGGATATTTGATAGGATTCTAAAGTTATACCCAGCAACATGGGATGTTAAAGATTTTTTTTGGCTTGGGCTTGCTGTGGAGCTCATTAAGAATTCACTTATTTCTTAGCCTTTCTTTGAGTGCCCAGGTCCCTTCAATGTGACATTGTTAACCCATGGTGTCTTGAACTCTTGGATTTGCTCCCATATTTTATTGCCAACTGTCACCTTCTAATTAAACCAAAAAACGTTTTCTACCATTATAAATAACAATTTCAAGTAATTTGCTAGCTGAGTTTTGAAGAAGTTAGCATTCACTCTATTCTAAGCATCTCTCTATAGTCTTATTTTTCTCACATCTGTTACATTTACATTTAGCTCTTATCAAGGATCACCTCTTGTCACTACCTTCTAGGGGCATCCTCCCTTACTGTCTTTCCATCACTTGCCATGTGCTACAAGGATCTTTACGATTCCCAGTTTTTCTCTCTGCCTTTCCTCTCTTACTCATCCCATTGCTACAGTGCAATGCTCTTCACATACCCTTGCAAACTGAACCCCACACACAAGGTAATTTTATCGTAGAATTTTGAAATTCTCTCCAAAAATGATATCCTTTACTGAAATATTCATCCAAACTCACCCCTAAGGAGGCCACATGTAATTTCTTTTTTTATATAGTTTTAGAATAGATACAATTTGTTCCTTGTCACTAGTTTGCAGCGGTATGTGATTATTCTGTAAAAACAAATATGTACTGAGATAAACTTCTTTCTCATATATGCTTCACATGGGGGCAGCATTGGATAAGACTGACCCAAATTATCTTCTGGAATTTTTGTGCATGATCATCCAGGTCTGCGATTTTGGTCTTTCACGTTCAAAGGCAAACACATTTCTTTCGTCAAAAACAGCTGCTGGAACTGTAAGTTCAGTTTGGATCTTTTTTTTTTAAACTTTTAGTTTTGTGACAGTTACTTGCTAGTTTATTATGTTATGGTGTTCTTGGATGATTCCCATACTAAAGTTTTGTAACCTTATACTTTGTTCTAGCCGGAATGGATGGCACCCGAAGTTCTCTGCGATGAGCCATCGAATGAGAAATCTGATGTTTACAGCTTTGGAGTAGTTCTATGGGAACTTGTGACCTTGCAACAACCATGGAAGAATTTAAATCCACCACAGGTCATTTATCTTCTATTTTGTTAGTAGGCATAATTTATCCACAAATCTATAGACCAATGCTTGCATAAATGCGAAAAAGAAAGAAAGTTGCTTCTGTTGCAATTTTATTTTTTGAAAGGTTAGGGACAGAAATTTTGAAGGTGAATAAAATCTATTTGAAGAAACTGTGTTTATAAGAAGAGTTTTGGCTCTTCTTTACTATTAAAAGGTGACAGACAGAGTTAGACAGTATAACTAAAACAAGCAGTTGGCTACAAATTTATCTGGGATTTGACGTATTGCAAAATTTTGGCCAGAAACTTAAATGGAGAAGTCCAGGGTGGAGAAGATCAGAACCTTTGATTTGGTTCCCTTCCTGTATGTTTTGTCTAGTGCACAGTAATTTCCAATGCACTCTTTGATGCAAAAAAGCTTTCCATTGTTTTTCCTTTTCTTTTTCTCTCTCATTCCCCTTTTTCTTAGTCATAACCATTTTCACTACAAATTACTTACCAGCAGAGTCTTGTCATTGGAACTATAGTAATTCAATTTGGAACGACATGCTAAATTTACTTCGCTGACAAAAGAAGAATAAAAGGAAAAAGGGCAGCAATCTGGTTATGCTGCTGCGTATTCTGATCCAGGTGCTTGCCAAGTCGGAGCAACCCATTTAATGGAGAGTGCTGCAGATGCTTTTTACAAATAGTTAAGGAACAGGAAAGAGTGATTAATCAAGTCCAACAACTAAGTGTCATGAGTTGACTAAAGAGCAACCCATGTCAAGTTTTTAGGGTTTTTTTTTTTTGGGATTATGTCTTGTATGTTGAATACATTAGATACTTGTTTTCAGTAATTCTCTGTTGTAGTCAATCAATCATAGTAAGATAGATGATTGGTTGATTTTAAATGCTTCGTAGATGAAGAACCATATATATAATAGAGAGAGTAGATACATCTCTTTCTATGTGTTTTAAATTTATTGTTGATTCATGGCTTAAAAATCTTGCTTGGTTTTCTCTGTAGGTTGTAGCAGCTGTAGGTTTTAAAGGTAAAAGGCTGGAGATCCCAAGCAATGTAAACCCAGTTGTGGCTTCCTTGATTGAACTTTGTTGGGCTAAGTAAGTGGACTATCACACTTTTACCAACTGCCAAAGTTGCATTAATTTTACATCTGAATAATCTCAAATTTGCGAAAACCACTGCACAATTCTGAAAATTTGAAACAAGTGACAGGACAAAACACTCATTCTCTAGTATAAAGGAGGAAATTAGGTGGGTTGGGGTCAAGTTATTTAAAGTATCAGATTGTTTCATGTTCAGGCCTCTTTAGGTTTTAGGTCATTAAAGCTTATAACATCTGGGCTCTTGTCATATGGGGTTGTGAGTTGCTTGGGTTCAAGTGATGGTTTCAACTCGTATGGGTTAACGGCCATTTTGGTTTTCAACTCACTGGGGTTCTAGTCATCTTGGCATAGATGGAACAGCTTATTAACTGTTTATTTAACATATGCAAATTTACCATGTGGCATCATCATTTAACTATGGGGATGAAATTCCAGGGGGAGAGAGAGAGAGAGAAATCATTAGTCCATATAAGAGTACACCTTTTATAAAAACCAACCTAATAAACCTCTTTAACTTTTACAGCAATCAGGTCATAAAAAAGCTTTGTAAATAGAAAAAAATAATAAGCAAGATGAACTTAATTCTAACACTTGGAATTGCTTAGTATTTTCATATCAAATAAAAGAAAATTCCCCTTGGAATAAGGTACCCTAGAACAAAAAGTTAGCCAGAAAAAAAATTTAAGAAAAGAACATTATTAATATTTTGGCACAATTGTAACATTTGAGCTTGGGTCATTAAGCTAACAATTGAAAGAGAAAAAGGGAAGAAAGAAAGTAAAATAAATACAGTTGAAACCATACTGCTACATGTTTACAGGAACTCTATCGATGTAAGTTAATTTAATAATCTAATAATAAGCATGTAAGCATTTGGCTCAATGGGAATTGCTTTTATTCTCTGCTCAATGAGTAGGGCTTTAATCTCCCTTCTCCTGATCCAACAAAAGAAAAATGGAAAAAAGATAATCTAATAAGTAGATTGGCCCATACAAGGAATTATGATATGTAAAAAGATAATTCAAGGAGCTCAATTAGCAATTTTAACACTTGGCCACTTGGGTTTTAATCCTTAGTTGAAATTTGAACAAAAGGTTTTCAATTGCAATTTGGGCATGGTTTTGCCTTCTAGTGATTATTTTAACCAACCTGAGACCATTGAGATTAAACATTAAATGCAATTTCTATTTGCTTTGTAGGGTTGAATGGTAATTGCAAAACTAGCCCTGAACCTTAGTCTTTTAGGACACAAACTTGACGCACATTATTTACATAGTATGCAGAAAAATAAGGAAATTAGATATGAATTAAAATTTTGTTATTTGGACAACCATATAGAGAAGGAAAAGGTTTTTCCACTTTTTTATGCAGAAAATCTCTCTCTAGGTTGAGTCAGGGTGTCAGGCAGGATAGGGTGCAATGTTCTGGTTCGGTCTTTTGCCACCTCTGAACTTGGGAACACACCTCTCTTTTCTTCCTCTTGATCTCATTGTAATAATTGGTCTTTCATTAACCTGCAGCGATACTTCCAAACGCCCTTCATTCTCCTATGTCATGGAATGTTTGTACCAAGTGATCATAAATACTGCATCTCAAAAATTTCATCGACAAATTTCATGATCGGCTTAAGGGTGCAGAAACCTGGTTACAACATATGTACATGTAAGCATACGCCATCCATCTACTTATTGTTCGGGTGTCGTGTGCTGTCTTTTACATTAACTAAGATATATCCTGAATTTTGAAAATCCATTGTACTCTGGAGATTTTAAATTTTCCTACTGTTACAAGCATGAGTAAGTGCCTGAACCATGAATCTACCAGTATTTACTCAGCTACACCCATCCCTTAGGGTTCCCTTAGTAGTCATCTGTATTCCAAATATCAAATATCTTATTGACAGATGTCTCCTTAGATGCATAAAGTACTGTATATTATCTCTAAAAAGTTTAGTTCATTAAATATGGTCTGCGCATTGAGTCTTGGGAGGTTGACTAGCAGATGTGCTATTTTTTGAGCATTTGCTAAAGAGGCCACTTTCAAAACTCAAACTTGCACTCTTACACTGGCCAAGCTGAGACTTTCAATTAGTGACTTTGTATGTAATCATTGCTAAAGAAATATTCAAAGAAGGACAAAAAAAGGATGATAAGCCTTTTCTTTCTTCTTTTCCTTTTCTAATATAGGAGATAAATGGGTAAAGGGACCTACAAGACCTCCCCAATCTACCCAAACATTAACCAATCTATCTGATTTGATCACAAAATATCAACAAACTAGACCTGCCCAACCCAAACCTAATTTGACCCAAAACCAAATCAAGCCGAACCAGAACAATCTGAACTTAAATCGAGTATAATTTTATTTTTGTTCTTATAAAGTCTAATTTGATTAGAGTAATTAATATAACGCACTTGAATATTTGACTCATTGGTTGGTGTATGGTCCCCTTGTCTAAATAACAGAGTTCGAATCTCTTTTTTCTCAATTAAAAAAAAAAGTTAATGAATATAACACAAATTATTAATCTATTTATAACTTTAAAAAGATAATAAAAATAAAAAATCTATTTTTATTCTCATTTATTTCTAACATATGTAACGTTGGTTTATTATAAGATTCTTGTTGTGATTAAAAAAATTTAAAATCTTTTTTTATTCTGTAGTTATATTTAAATTCAATTTCTAGGATTATCCATCACAAAAAATATTTCATTCTTACCAAATGATAAAGTAAATAATTAGAATAGATAAATAATAACTTACAAAACAAAAAGTAGGCCATAAATTAGAAAAATAATCAGCAATACATCTAATTTTAAACTTTATTTGAACCAAACATCTTTTTTATATTTATATGCAAATATTTTCTTTTTAGTTTTTATCTTTCAGTAAAATTCCAACATTCATAAAAATAATTAAAACCACTTTTAACTTTTAGAGTCATGATTAATCTTGTAAGCTGTAATCGTGATTGGTGGTACATCTAGTTAGTTAATGGTAAACTAGTGGTTATAATCAACATAACAAAGATGAATATTTAATACCGATCGTTCAAAAATCTTTTTTGACTTTTTTGTGGGAAAAGTTGTTAATAGTATTTGATATAAAATAATTCTAAATTAGTAAATGATTTTTAATTTACTTTTTTTGGAGTGTCCTTTTTTATGATCTATTATTTTTTTAATGTCTTTTTAATTTAAAAAATTAAAATTGGAGTTGTGTCAGAGTTACAAGTTGGCAAAATGTGACCTTGTGTAAATTAAAGTTGACAAAATCTAACTCGGCACAATTGTCACCTCTAGTCCTCTTAATTGTCTCTTATAGATTTATGAAAAATATGAAGCAGATCCAAACTATAAGTCCTTGGTTTTACCTCTCATGGCAAACTGATTCTGCACAGTGGCCGATCATTATGCCAAGAACCATGCATTCAACTATGTCGTGGAATTTTATATCATGACAGTTAAAGTGCTGGTTCCTGTCATATTTCAGTTTGAATTACAAACCTTAATGTCAATAATAAATCCTGACTTTTGTGCTTCTTATATTGGTGGCAGGATCTTGGCTGTACATTATTTTTCATTTGCCAGTTGAGGAAAGTTAAACAATCTCCATCTCGATCTGGGATGATAACCTTTGTAGTCTTTCACGCCTTCATCATATTACAAAATATTATCTACATTGGATAAACTGTTAATATAGGGGAAATTTTGTGAATACTGCTGTAAATAAAGCACATCTCTACATATTGAGCAGTATTGTTCTCTTCGAACAATTTCTTATGTGAGAGTCAAGGTACGAGGCTTATCTTTTAACTCAATTGCTTTATTGAATTTGGATTATATGATCAGTGTTGTTGCAGAGTTGGAGTAGGTCACATGCAACCATGTTGAAGAGAGGAATATACTGATTTGAGTGATAGAACAGTGTCTTCATTAGTACATCCTTGAAACTGCTTGTTTTAAGGTTCATTATATACTTTTAGTGGAGCTAAATCCTGTTGTTCGAAGCTTTGGGGGGAAAAACAGAAAGAAAAAGAAATTATGCATGTGATCTGCTAATTGTCACTGTAAGGCTGGCTAAGTGCTTGAACTCTTCCAACATTGTTTCTGTGTATGTGATGGAGACAGCTTTGAAGTGCACTTGATTCCAGTCTTAGGTGATCTATTTATGCAGGTCCATTTCAAGATTTCAGTCCAAAAATGTCCAAGATTATAGTATATTGCAAAAGTTCTAACTTGAACTCTAGGTGTTTCCTTACTCTTCCTGTTGCATGATTACCCTTGATCAAAATCCAGATTATTCTTATTTTATATGCAAGGGTCAATTTCATCCACTAATTGAAAACCAGCTGCCACTCATCTAGATAAAAGTTTTAGCCCCCATCTATTTTTTTTTATATCATTTTTTCATTAAAAGTTCCCTAGTCAAACATGAGTGCTAACATTTGGTCACAGGACATAATCTACACTCTATATTGTAGAATAAAGTATTAATAACTCTTAGAACTGTTTTAAATTTTTCAAGAACGGTTTTTATTTATTGAGTGTACTCAAATTAGACATCTTTTTTTAATCCAATGAACTCTTATATTGATAAAAAGATGTTTTATGATACACATGTTAACGGTTATTAAATTCATGATCAATTAACATTCTTCCTATTTGTAATAGGTGTGTCACTTTTCTAATGTGACAAAAATAGGACTGAAATAACGTCTTGGACAAGGAATTTTCCCACTCAGTCGGTTTTGTCAACTCGACAAAATCTTATAAACATCAAGAGCACTAGAACAGAGCAGAGAAAATGAGCTGAACTGATACGATTTTTATTCATTTGAGCAAAGCTATTTGTATGCCAATTTGTATAACTTTTTTGCTAAAATAAATGACTCACAACTCCATTAACCAAGCATAAATAACAAATAACATATACCTAAAATAAGTTTGCTAAAATAAATCTACTCAATTAACCAATTGTAAATAACAAATAAGCAAATATCAGGTTTGTTGTTTGTGAGATTAAAAAAAAAGTTCCAATTAAACTTCAATATGCTTGCCCCACATGATAATCGACTTGGTTCAATCGTATATTAATGTCAATTTATGCATTTAGCCTATTTTATCTATTAAGTTTATGTAATTATATATAATGGTCAAGTCTTTAAAATGGATATGCTTTGTAAAATAAATTATAAAGAGTTATAAATATGAAATCCTTATTACATCAAAGCATCATTCTTATGCAATTTCTAGTCAATGCTTTATCAAAACAAGACATTGATAGAAGCTGAGAGACTAGTTATAGAATTAATGTATGTCTTATAAGCCAATAAGTTGGATATGGAGATACATTATGTTATTCTAAGTATGTGATTTTAAGAAAATGCTTTCTTTATCTTTATGCTTATAATTGTTATTATTAACTAATGAGATAAAATCCATGGGAATTAGACATGCTTGGCAAAAGGAATTATAAAGTGTTATAATTATGAGATCCTTATTGCATCAAAGCATTATTCCTAAATAGTTCCTAGTCATTGCTTTAACAAGAATTGGACATTGATAAACCCAAGAAACTAGCACATGGTGTTAGCTTTGAGCTAAATATGCTTTGAAAATGAATGAAAAATGTTTTTGAATTTGAAGAAAATCCTCAAGGATGTTTTGAAGCTAGTCTTACAAAGAAAGATATCTTGAAATGTTGAGATTGATTGAATATGCTTTGAAAGTGAATGATAATACTCTTGAAATTAAAGATATGCTTCTAAGTTTTCTCAAAGAGTTTTTGTTTTCAAACTCAAAGTGCCAACCTAACAATCAAATTCTCAAATGTAAAGATTTGATTCCTCAATGAGAAGAAAGCAAAATTTATTTCTTTATCATAGGAAGAATCAATTCTAAAAATGGGAAAAGTTGGTTCTTAGCAAATAGAAACAGTGAAAAATTTATTTTGAAAAAAGAAAAGTCAGTTCTTGGAAAACAGAAGCTGTTAGAATTGAGAAGAACCGACAGCTCAAAGAGTAAGAATTGATTCCAAGAGAACAAAATGCAAAAGAAAGAAATGCAAGAAGAAAGAATTGATTCTCTATATAGTAGAAGTCGGTTCTGAGCGAAGAATGAACCAAAGAGCACAAGTCTGGAGAAAAAGAATTGATTCTTAAAGCATGAAAAGCAAGAATTAGAAACTGGGTGAACAAGAAAGAGATGGGGTGAATGGATAAGATTGGAGCATCAAAAGTCAAGTTGAAATTCAAATTTCGGTGCTAGTCAACATTGAATAATTGACACCTTAAGGCAGAAGAATTGGTTCTCCAAGAATGCAAAGGTGTCACCTTTGAACCAAGTTGAGGAAGAACTGACATCTCATGAAAGAAGATTCAATTCTCTCCAAAAATAGAAAGTTCCAAACTTTATAAAGAACCGACATCTCAAGAACAAAGAATTGATCACATACGACATGAATGAATCAAGCTGGCTAGAACGTATGAGAATTCATTTCAAATTTGCTCAAACATTTATATTCTTCAATGCCTACAAAGACTTGCTAAAATCCTCTAAAAGAAACGTTTTTAAAGGTTTTAAAGTGCCAAATAGAGGGAAAACAAGCAAGAGAGTAAAGGGTAGAAAAAAATCTTAACTTTAAGTAGAGTAGAACCTAAAAGTCATATTTTTATCATTCAGTTAATATTCTTTGAGCTTGAACTTCCTATCACTGAAATTGAAAGCTCTCATCTTTGATTAATAATCAAAAGAAAAATAATCTCACAATGATCTTATGACTTAGTATTGATTATAATGTATATAAGGTTATACTTAAGGATAAATAATTTAGAACAATCCCAAAATAAAATGAGATGTAATGCAAATATATAAATATATATAAGCTAAGCATCTCATGCTAGTGAAATATAAATCTATGTTTCCTAAACATTAAATAAAATATTCAGTAATTGGCCCAAAACCAAAACATCTCATCTGAGCGATCATGCCATGAAAACATTCAATGTTCTAAAATTATTTACTGTTTCGCAATCTATTCTAGGCCAACAAGCTTGATCACCAGCAACTGAGGTTGCCACCTTCATTGTCTTATTCTTCACTGCTCCTTATCTTTAGGTTAAAATCATTAATAAAGAGTAAGGTATCATATACCAAGTAGTGAAAAATAAATCATCATATGATTCATACTTGATATGGAAGCTTCCTTTTGTTATTCCTTTTGATGGATTCAAGATAATCCTTGCAATTGCACTTCCAATGCCCTAATTTGCTGCAAAAATAGCATTTGTCATTGTCCTTATCCTTTTTTAATCCTACAGTAGGCTTCATACCTTTTGAAGTTGATGCCTTTTCACCTTTGTCTTTTTAAGGAATTATTTTTATTATTTTTACTTTTTTTAGAGTAAACAAGATGACGTGAAGGCTTTTCCTTTGCAATGCTGTTCTTTGCTTGTGTGAGCATATTCAATAAGCCTGATAAGGTTACCTCAATCTTGCTCATGTTGAAATTCAACACAAAATGTGAATAGCTCTCTAGTAGCGAAGAGAGGACAAGGTCTATGCTCAAATCATGATTCATAACCCAACCCAACTACTAAAGTCGAGTGATATATCCTATAATCTTAAGCACATGAGGCCTTATTGGGCTTCCCTCAAACATCTTACATTGGAATAATTCCCTTGAAATGTTGAATCTCTTTGTGCGACTTTCCCTATCGAAGTTTTCTCTAAGGTTTAGGATAATATCCAAGGCATTCATAGCTTCATAATGCTTTTGAAGATCTGGAGCCATACTAGCCAACATCACACATGTGGCTTGATCGAGATCATCAATATAAACTTCATAGGTGTAATGACTTTCTCCCCAATCGTTACCTGTGTTCGAGACTTGCGAGTAAATCAGCCAAATCCTGAACAAGCCTTAGTTGAGATTCCTGTTACTTAGTTCGAATATTTTAATGCGTATACAAGTCGACTTGTAATAATACTGTTGATTACTTAAATCGAATAAAAGGTTGCCATTAAGACATAGCAACTAAATAACCATTGTCCAATTCTAGTAAATTTTAAGACAAATTCAAACACACTTAATATTCTTTGCACAAACTTAAGGTTTTAGTAATACATCACAGATAAACTAATAATTTTTACAAGTTTAACTGTTTTACACAACACGACCTTTATGCAGCGGAGCGACTCGGAGTGGAAGTCTAAAAGATGCCATTACCTATGTTGCAACAAATCAAAATAAAGCCGGGGTAATACACTTGAGTTGATCACTTATCTGCAAAAGGAAGATAAAAGGGGTGAGTCTCACAGACTCAGTGATCATCGGCTCAATAAGTAGGGCATAGATGGGAAACAAGCTAAGGACAGAAGATTTGAACATAAAAAATATAAGAGTATATGTAAACAATTTAGCTCAAAAGGGAGATTTGTGCCTTCCATGTAAAAACCAAGAATTTTAATGCAAGAAAATTCGTTTAAATCAAGTATTGAAACCAATACATGTAAAGATTTCTACCTTTGAAATCATTTAACAACTTTACTTAAAGTGAATCAGTATAATCACGCATGCTCCTATATAATCAAACATTACTAAAACTTATACACAAGTTCATAAATCATCTCGTCCTCAAGGAGTTTAAAAACAAAATCACTATATAAACCACGGAGTTGCGGAACAACTGTCATTCTCACCATGCGAAAGAATTTGGGTTTAAAAACCCAAAGAGATATCGCTCTCGAGTAGGTAATCATAGTAAATCACTCATGGATCCGCTTCCACGTAATAACAATCTAGGAGGTCTTCCTCCACCGGATTCCCATAGCCATGGCAATCTCGACGATGTTGGTCGACATCAGAGCAATCAAGTGGTCGCAACCACATCTAATAGCCCATCGGCAACCCAAAGGTTCTCTAGCTAGAGCTCATTTGTGCCCAAGGGTCACACTATCCCGATGTGACATTCGACCTACTCTTGAATCTTCCGGTTTGGTAAAACCATTTAAAAATCAAGTTGGGTTCCCAAAAGCTCATTTCAAATCCATTTCAAAAGTACCAATTATGGTAACATGATAAAACCTCTTTTTGTAAGACTTTGCAATGTGAAACTTTTGCATGAGGTTTAAATATCAAATCAGCATGGTGAATATGTAATTTATTCATGAATGTACATCACACAACCAATAAGGCACATTTTGATGTAAATTGTGTTAAAGAGCTTGTTTCCCGATTTCTAAAACCCTTGACATATATGGTTATATATACATATACGCAAAACCTTGTTAAAAGCATGATATTCACAAGCCTAACATTCTACCAACTCTTGCTGTCCACAATTGTATTTAAAATAAACTAGCACGTCTATTAATTGTATATCGATATATATATATTTATGGAAATTTTAAAATAGACTCCCCCTATTCACCTTACAATAGCGGGACACTACGTCGCAATCGATTCAGGCTCGTATCTAGCTAATTCTACTTGTCAGTCACCCGTTACCTCCTCCAGCACACCACCACAGCACACTTTCCTTATTTATACACTTCCTAGAAACCATTCAAACCCAATACACTTAATTATACTTGAATACGGGCAGCACATCAACATTAAATCCTTAATTTCATACTTTTCATCAACATTATTCACAATCATTTAACATACAATCCACATACTTTCAACCAACAAAAGCCAACACAACACAATGTAGTCACATTGCATGCTTGCCTCTCGATTTTAGCTTGAATTCCACATATAGTTCACCACTTCCTCACATCCTCGGTCACCATTGCTGTCATAAGCATAGACAATTAATACACATCTCATTTCCTTTGTCTACTTGTGATTTCAAGACAAACACTTACCCATTGTTTATCTAGCTCAAAATCACCATGCATTCCAAGATCCACCTATATGCATGCAGCCGGTTCTTGAATCCTCGAAGATTCTTGCTACCACAAGCAAAATTTCACATTATAATCAGTTCAAGAAGCATGCATTCAAACAAAATGATAATTTTTACCTTCCTCACCTTGGGATCTCTAAGCCGAACCACCAAGGTCCCTGTAAACTCTAACAATGGCGTGTGTGGGGAGGAAAACCTCTCGACTTTTCTTTAACTCCTCCAAAGCCGAGCCTCCATTTTAGCTTTCCTTTTTTCTCCCTTCTTCCTTCTCTTTCCTTTCTTTCTCTTGTCATCTTTCTTTCAAGCCGATTCTCTTTCTTTCTTTCCTCTCAACTTCTCATCTCCTCTAGGGTGGACACTTCACAAAGCCATTTCCTCTGCATTTCCCTTCCAAATGGGTGGACCTCTCAAGGCAAACTCACTTGTTTGCTCTTTCTTTGGTATGGGCGGATATCACAAGAAATGAGTTTGAAATGGTCTTATGAAAGCCTTCTTTTCCTTTCCTTTTCTTTCATGGGCGGATTGACCAAGGCTTGGCAACTTTTGGCATTTTTCTTTACATGTCATGCCATTCAATTCCTCACTTTGTTATTAATGCCACTTTCCATTGGTGGCTTGTGCATGCAAAGTTTCCTTGTCCACTCCTTTATCCTTTGGTTAAATTACCTTGCCCATGCATTAATTCACATGGTATTCTTTTTGGTTTATTTCATTTGCATTTCATTTCACATGCATTTCCTTTTATGTACCACCTTATTCCTCTAATCACAGTTCATGCACAAGCTTCACTTTATATTTTATTTGGTCACTTATTAAACCATTCAAGTCACATGCATCTCACATCTTTCTTTCCTCATTTGGCCACCTAATGCGCCAATCTCATTACATGCACATAAACTTAGTCTAATTCTTCTTTTTACTTCACATGGTGGGGGTCCCACATGTTTCCCACTAACTTCTCCTTTTTGCATGCTATAATTTGCATGTAATAGTAAATTCACATGCACATCTCATTATGCCACATAATCTAACTTTCTTTGGTTAGTTAATTTTCATTTAACTCCAAATATTGAAATTGTGCATAAGTCCTTAAACTTTTCCTTATTTCCCATGTGCCCCTCCAAACTTTTCATCATTTATAATTTGGTCCTTCCAACATTTATTTAATTCCAATTTTCTTCTATTTTCCTTTTTTTACACTTGTGCAAATAAGATATAAAATTTGCACATCACCAAGGTGTCTCCATAATATTTAACTATATACTTACTCGTTTTTCCTTTATTTAATACGAGGGCCCCACTCACTCCATTTTTTTTCAAAATTCTTCCTTACTTCTTCTCCCCCACTTAGACTAGTCATATAGTCCTCCTTCATGACTAATTGCAACAATAGATAAAAATATTAATATTTTTATATTATTTTATTAATAAAAAATTATTTTATTCTAAAATATTTTTTTCACCCATTACCGCTTTTTGGCACTTAAATTTACATCAATTGACCCTTCGTCTTATCGATAAGGTCTTATTGACTTCTACACGAGGGTACGAGGTGTTACAATAGGCCTCTTTTTTGTTATTTGTAGCATTATTGCTAGGTTCTTCGAGAATAAGACCATCGAGGACATAAGCGTTTTTCTCTTGTTTCAAGATAATCTTGATATTACAAAACCAATCAATAAAATTTGGGACTATCAACTTGTTCGCATCAAGTATGCTTTTAAGTGACAAACTATTCGCCATCATCAATTTATATCCTATTTAAATCAACATATATAAAGCTTAGTCATTAACACAAATTATGTAATCATGAAGACAAGGTTTTAGAATCTTATATGATTATTCTCTATATTTTATCAAAATAAATACCCTCTTCTAATATTTTGAGAAATTTTACCATTAAACTTCTTATTGAGTTAGGACCCATTTCATCCCAGCATATCCTTAAGTGACTCAACAAGCCATAATGAAAATAATTAGGTAAGTAACTTCACTGACCAATTGCTTTTTATACAACTCCTAGATCAGTTAGGTGACAACTACTTGTTTAAATGTATCATATACATTTTCCCTAAATATGCCTCTAATACTATGCAGTCATGTGTGACACATCTGAACAACATGGTACTAGTTGAGTAAGACCTACTAATAACTCAAATGTATTCGTGTAAAAGTTTGGCCTTGAGTGACTCAACAAGCCTCCAATTAAAAGAGCAGCCTGGTTATCTTGTTATGTGGTGGAATGCAAGTTGTTGACTCAATATTTTAATGAGAGATTTTATTTATTAATTCATTAATTAATGTCATTGATTTGACGTTGTTGATATGCATAGCATTTATTGCATTTCATATATATCATATACATATATTTATTGAAAAATAAATCTATCACATGCCAACTACTAGGGTGATTATGGACTTTACTAATTCTAATTTCCTTGAGCTATTATGGAAATTAGTTGGTCAAAATCCTAGGGGATTTTACAAATATCATCTTCAAGCTTTGCTTGTAATTTGCTTGTAATTTCCTTAAATCTCCATGGCGCCTTTGAATCTCCTTCTTCAATTCACAAAAACTTTCTTATCTAACCCTAGTTTTACACTTTGATGTAACTAACTACATTCTGTAATCAAGAAACCTTGAGTTACATTTAAAGGGAGTTAGGTGAGAAAAAAATTTTACAACCTAGAGAAAATAGAGATAAGGTAAGGAGCGCAAACCCGATTTTAAAATAAATACCATGAGAAACAAATTTATCCATCCATGACCTAATCTTCTAAGGTCTAAGTCCATAATCATCCTCATGCTTTATAATCACAATCAAAAGCATAGAAATAAGTGCAAGCTCAATATCACTTGGTGATCATGTGTGTTATTTGAGAAAAGCATCTATTATCTCACTTAAAGTCCTATACACAAATTATTTGGTTTTGTTTTATTTCAATTTAGTGCTTAAGAAATTCCCATTCTCACAACACTTAAAGCAAACATTGTACTCCTTTTGCTTAAATAGAAAATTCATTGAAATAAAACTTTCCATTTTAATTCTTTCCATAATTAATACTCTTTTTAATTTTGGAAACCTCTTTATTTTAGATAAATTTTCTAAAATATATCTAAGACAACATTTTAATTTTTTGACATTTAGAACATGGATTAGTTTCCTAAATTGTATCTTGTTCAAGTTACCCAAATGGTGACATAACAAATTTTGGAAACTTTTAGTCAAACCAAACTTTTAAGGAAAGTTCAATGTTATCACATAACTCTAGGAATTTCTTTTAAAGTAGGAAACTATTTTCTATGAATTTCCCGAATTAGTATGCTATCCTTAATTTTAGAAATTTCTTTTAAAGTAGGAAACAATTTCCTATTCTTTATGAATCACCCAAAATTAAAAATTCTATCATTAATTTAGGAATTGCTTTTAAAGCAGGAAACAATTTCCTATTCTTTATGAATCACCCAAAATTAAAATAGATGGCATTTAAGTACTTTTACAACTCCATAAATTATGTGTCAAACTCATGAAAAAGTTGCTAGAAATTTCTACCAAGTGTGTTTTGCAATTAAACACAAAATTCATGAAAACTTACGCCACCAAAATCGATCATAGCAGCCCAAAATTTTCTACATTGAATCTTTGTTATTTTGAAACTTGAAAACATGACTTTTATAAACCTTTCTGTGAGACCCTGTCAAGCTCGATTAAAAGACGATATTGTACCGAGTGGTACAACTAAGTTAAATCGAGCCTTGAACTAGTTCAAATAGAAATTCTAAGAGGAAATTGAAAATTTTGAAACCCACAGAATGGCTTAGAATAGTGATTCGGAGTTCAAGGTCCAGTTTGAAGTCCATCAGGAAAATTGACCGATTAAGGACAAAACGGTCATTTTACCATTTGATGATTAAATGGAGATTTCTAGCCAAGATTTGATCACATTTGACCAAGAATAATTATATGAAATATAATTATGATTATTGGACTATAAAATGATGTTTAGAAGTGAAAAATTGTGATTCTCGGTATTTTTGGAGTAGAAAGGCTAAATGGTAATTTTGCCACTGGAGGACTAAACGAGAATTGTTTAAAAAATGATTTTTGCCCCATTTGGTTAATATTGATCAATGTTAGTGTTATTTGAGGTTGAAAAGTAGAAATAATGTGATTCCGGTACATTTCGGAGTATAGGGGTAAAATCGTAATTTTTCCATCCTGGGGGTAAATCGGTAAATTTTTCACCCCAGCACTTGTCAAGACCAAGGGATTTTAAATGTGGTAGGATTGGATAAATACCAGAATAATTGTGATGGAAAATTAAGAAGAAAAAGTCAAAAAGTTAAAAATTGGGCCAATAAGCATGTGATACGTGGCATGCTTGATTATTTTATTATTTTCTATAGAAATCAGCCCATTAAATCCCCAATTCTCTCACCATATTCGGCCTAGACAACCAGCAACAAGAAAAAAGGAAGAACAAAGGGAAAAACAAGAAAACCTAGGTGGAAATTCAAAGAAAAAGTGAAGAAATCAAGGAAACAAG
>NC_030859.1:9808391-9821849 GCF_000208745.1 Theobroma cacao | reverse complement strand
TAGAAGTCGAGTATTATTTTGTTATGTATAGATGAACTTAATGTAAATTTTAAATGAGTAATGCCAGTATGAGTTGGCAATGTATATCACTATTTTGATTCAAAGTTATGAAATATGACTTAGTGATAATAGATGGAATTATAAGTAAGATAAATAATAGGCTTGCTTGGGTTTAGTGGATTACGTCCATTGGACCCATGTGTCAGTCATGACCTGGAATTTGAGTCGTGACACTTTCTCATATTAAATCAAGTTTGGTTGAAACATGCAGTAATTTAATTTGATAAAACTAATTTTTAACAATTAAAAAATGCTCAAAATGATTCCCCAATTTTAGCAAAAATAATCATCACATTAGTCTACGAAACACCTCAAAACTATTTTGCTTTAACTTGGCTTTGCAAACATTTTAATCCATTCATTAATTCTTCACTTAAACATGATTTTAAACCTTTAAAAATATGTATTAGTGGATTAAGCACATGCTGTCCAAGTTTGAATTAAAACAAACAACTAAAATTTAAAAAAAGCCTCCAAAACCTATATATACCAAATCTACACACAAATCAATCTTATTGATTATCACCAATAATCAAGTATGCAAATTACATGAAAACATCAAACAAAAGCTCTAATACCACTGTTGGGATTCGACCTCATGCTCAAACATGAAATTAATCATGAAAATAAAGATATAATGCAACAAAAAAATAAACTAGCATTTAATCAAAGAAATAGTCGAATCCTACAAGATCAATAGTTGTGTTTTTCATGTAATTTTTAAATTAATTATGAATATTCAAAAGTTTAAAAATTACATACTGTGAGACCTTGACCTTTATAGACTCGTAGCTAGAAGTAGACGAAATATCACTAACTAGGGGTAATTTCGTCATTTCTTTAGTGAGCCCCTAAAAGTAAGCTTTCAAACAATATTAAGGCCTAAGTAGGCCTAAGGCATAAATGAATGATGAAAATAAGGGTAAAAAGTTGAAGGAAATAAAAATAATGATGATTTCCAAGGTAAGGGCAAAATGGTCATTTTCCATATCGAGTCAAAATTTTAAGTTTTCGTGAACCCAAGTATTTCTAGACTATTATGGACCTTGTCCCAATGTTAAAAGAGTAAAAAGATTACACTAAGGATTGAAGGAGAATAAGCCAACTTGTTAAGGGTATTTTCATAATTTAAGTAGAGATTGGATAAGCTTTAGCTATAAATATCATTTTTTCAGCAACTTCTTCTTCTTCTTCTTCTTCCTTCCATCTCACGTTTCTTTCATCCTCCATGGAAGCTTGTTTTAAAACCTCTATAACTTCTCTCAAGCTAGCTTCAATTTTCATGCTTTTGTGCACCCTTTCATAGAACCTTTTGTGCTCTTTCACTCTTTCACTTTAAAACCCTTGAAAAGTCTTACTTTCATACTTCCTCTCACTAGCTAGGTGTTTTAGAGAGAGAAAAAGGGAGCTTCTATAATAGCTTGAAAATTTTTGGAAAGAATTTAAAATTACAAAGCTACCAAGGTTCCAACGAAGCCTCACCGCCCCATTTGGACCATTAGAGGAAGTTGGAGTTGAGTAAAGATTTAATGAATATCGATGAGTGAACTTGCATTAAAATGTTTTGGGGATTAAGGCATATGTGTTTGATTAAATCCATTGAAATATTTTATCTGTTTTCTCAAAATATGCATGGGAACAAGATTTTAAATGAAACATTTTGCGTTGTGGAATGCGACTGTGATGAATCCATGTGCCCTGTGTTGGGTTGATATATATATCTAAATATATATGATATGTATTGATAGTAATATTGTTGTAATTATAACCGAGCATGTGCGCGATGTGGGGGAGCACATGCCGATGATGATGGTTGCGGGAATGTGATGATGATATTGCTTGTGCGCGATGTGGGGGATGCACACAGCGGTATTAGTTGTGCATGATGTGGGGGATGCACACGATGACTCCAACTATGTGCACAATGTGGGGGTTGCACATGAGTTGGGTGAGGTGGTGGTGGTATTGGTGGTTATGTATGTATATATATATATATTTATGCAATAGGAAGTTGATGAATATGGTATATGGTTATAATGTATGTGAAATCTTGCATGTTGAACCTTGGAAATTGCAAAGTAATTTCAAGTTGATTTTGTCATTGCAGCAGAATGGCCTTTTTCTTGAGATAATGAAAATTTTTCTTGGTGTCCTATTTCTCGCTGCAGCTATAAACTCTCGGGTTTGGGGGGGGGGGGGGTTACACTGGCCTGGTTCTCGCTGTAGCGAGAAACATTCTGTTTTGCTTGCTACCCTGTTTGGTTGCTGCCCTATTTTCCATTTCTTTAGCACCATAGTTGATCATGGACTCCAAACATCAAGGAATTTATTTAATAAAGTTTGAAATGAGCAGTTATAGTGAGAAACCCTCGGCCAGCTGATAATTTGAGTGCAAATTTTGCTGCAGCGAGGACCCGTCATTTCACTTGACTTGCTTGACTACCACTAAAGTTTTCACTATTCAAATTCTTTGTTATGTATGGATCCTCATCATCAAGTGATTAACCAATTAAGGGTTTAATGAGGGGTTTTATTAAGAATTAAACTATATTGCATTGTTTTTGAAAATAAGTGCATCATGATTTCTTAAACTTTATTTATCGTTTGCTTGTTCTCTTCCTTTGTTCACTCATTGGGTTTATACTCACTATTTTCAACTTCATGTTTTCAGATCAGGAGGCAGTTGGTAACTAGGTCGAGGTGTCCTCGTAGATTCGCGTCCTTGGTAGGTATCTAGGCATTCAATAGCAGTACTTTCACCTGGTCTCTCCGTTGGAAGTCAAGTATCCCTTTTATTGTGCATAGACAACCTGATGTAAATTATTAAGATATATATTTTAGACAATATATGTATATTTTGATTGGTAATGCCACTATGAGATGGCAATGGTTAGCATTATTTTGAATTAGAATTTATGAAATATAACTTTAGCAACTTTGATGGAATGATGAACAAGTCATATAGATAGGCTTGCTTGGGCTTAGTGGGCTATGTCCGTTGGGCCCATGCGCCGATCATGGCCCAAAATTTGGGTCGTGACACATACCTTGGTCTAGATATCATAATCAAGAGCCAATTAAATCCAGAAACACTTATGATGAAGTGGGTAACCTGAAAAGAGAATAAGACATTTTAAAATCCTGTTATTGAAATCTTTGCTTCTTCACTTTTAGGAATTGTCAAATCTTTAGCCGGCCAAGTGTTTGGCCTCTAATAGTAGTCCACACAGTTACTAAATAAGACCTTCTCAAAGGTACGATTTTACTTGTTCTAGCAAGTTTTGTTTCTTAAAAATAAAGACCAAAAATTATTATTGAACCTTATTTTTGTCAAGCAAAGAAAAGTATTTTTCTTTTCTTATTTTTATGAAATGGCTAAGAAGTGGCTAAATGCTTAGAGTTGTAGTTGGCCAACATAACATAGTTATATGGCCAAACTAAGTTGTAACCCTAGATACAACAGTTGTATTTTTATTCAATTAATTCCTTGTGAACTTAATTAATTTTCTCATTTTTTTTATCTGTTTCAATTAAGTCCAACTTAATGAATTATCCTTATTTAATCTCAATTATGTCACTTAATGTGTGTGACCCATTAAGCTTCTACCATGTTGACAATAAATATAAATCCTAATCAAATATCAATTTCATAATTGACTTATATTTATAGATCATGAGCGGTATCTAGCAATACATCATGACTATCCAAATGTTACAGAGTCAATTAAAGAATTTGAGAAAGCCCTTCAGTGATAAGCCTCTCAATACAATATGGTCCTTACATCAAATATACCGAATATGTCATAAAGCATGGCTCAATGTCTAATTATGACATTCCATATTAGTTCTCATAATTTATGACTAACCTTATGAATTTAGGAAACTAACTTTCCTAAAATTCATCATGCTTTGGCCAAAGACTTTATACAAGTTAATCAAGAATTGAGAACAACTGAAATATCGCTTGGGGTGGTGAATCCTCTTTTGACAACTCATTCACTTTTGCATGCTTCATGGCATACCTAAAAATACCTTGTTTAGGCAACTGGTCACTTTTAAACCTATAGGTGTGAAATCAAAGGATGTCTTTCCCCATACAAGATGACCTGGTGCCTCAAGTTCAAGAACTAGTTGCACGACTATCATATGAGAACATATTCCGTAGACACTTAAGTGAAATAACAAATGGATTTTTCATAGCAGGTCATGTTCATTGAACTTTTTCTTTAACAAGCACCTACATGTTATCCTTAAGTATCTCATATACTTTAATCTATCAAATCAATAGCTTACTTCCCAAGTAAAGAGGCTTAACATGTACCAGTCTTTGAGCAACATTGTCAATGCCCTGTCTTGACAATACAATTACCAAGAACAATTTTAGGAACATGGCTTTGATGCATAGTGATCTCATAATTGTAACAACTTTACAATTCTCTTGCAAAGCCTTTATTTTTCATGGGCTTCATCTAATTAGTACTTAATAACTGCTTATTATTGCACTAACATGAAGGAAAACCTTTATCACATATAGTTATGAGATTAAGTATGCATTAAATGACAATATATTTTCCTTGACTAATCCAATTGGCTCAAGGGCATATACCAACAGCTAACAGCTCAAAGTCAATAGAAATCCTCTGTCGATAATAGGCAAAAACTGTTGGAGTTTGAGGTTGGCGATTATGTGTTTCTAAAGATTTCAACAACTAAGGGAGTGAGAAGATTCGGCAAGAAAAGGAAACTAAGCCCTAAGTACATCAGATCCTTTAAGGTATTAAGGCATGTAGGCATAATTGCCTATCATTTGGCATTGCCACCAAACAAGTATGATGTTTATCTGATTTCTCATGTATCCATGCTTAGAAATATGTTTCCAATCATTTGCATGTGATTCAGTATAATGAGGTCCAGTTACAAGATGGATTGAATTGTGAGGAGTAGCCTATTGTGATATTAGATTGGGAAGTAAAATGGCTTCATTCTGAGGACAATGCTACGGTGAAAGTATCATGGCAAAGTCATTCGACTGAGGAAGCAACATGGAAATGTGAAAAGGAAACACAAGTAAAATATCCACATCTTTTTGAAGTTTAATGCATGTGTTAGTTTATGGTATGTAATTTAAATTCGGGGATGAATTTCTGTAAGGAGGGGAGAATGTAACACCCCTGACTTTGCTAATGGATTATGGAAATATAGGAACCAAGTTGTTTGAATAGTTTATTTGAATTTTGATGTATATGTTTAGAGGTTTGAGAATATACCTATGTATGGGGAATGATCCTAAAATTTATTACTTTTTAAAGGATTTTAAAGATATGTTAAATATGTTAAGTATGTGGAAGCATGACTTAGGGCACTTAGGCTAAATTTAAGAGAAATATTTAATAAATCTTGAATTTTGAAGTTTAGATAGAGATTTGATTTTATAATTGAGTGCATTTTTAAAGAATTTTGAGTTATATGAATGCTTGAAAGGTGAATATTCAATGGAAATTAATTATGTGCCTAAAGGAAAGAGTTAAGGGACTTAAAGAAGTGAAAATCTAAAATCTGGGCATGATCTATCGATAGATGTTCTACATCTATCGATAGATATAACATAGAAGGCTTGGGAAGGCAATTTGGATGAACATCTATCGATACATTCACCTTTGTCTCGACTCATATTCTAGGCCATGACCGGCACATGGGCCCAATGGATATAGCCCACTAAACCCAAGCACGCCTATCTATATGACCTGGTCATCATAATGCACTTATTTTTAGAAACAGAGCAATTTAGTTAAAGGGGTCTTGTTACATCAAAAAGCCATTTTCTTGCTGAATGAAAAGCATTTTGGGAGCAATTAACACTGCCAACATGCAACACAATCACAAATATTTTCATAACTTTCTATAACACACACACACACACATATATACATACATACATCATCATGCGTACCATCTCGCCACACTCAGCTCAATGCAATATCAACATCATGTGTGCACTCCCTACTCGCACACTTCAACATCATCACACAACATTATTCATCAATGCACAACATATATTCATATATATACATACCAACATAATATAGGAGCACATGGATTCATCTTTTTACACATTTCACATTTTCACAACATCAAAACATTTTATCCAAGGCTTGTTTCCCGGCACACATTTTTAAAGAAAGGTTGGATAAAATCATTCAAATGTTTCATCCAAATACATTTACATTCCTTAAAGAAATGTTTGAAATGCAAGTGCACTCACCGGTATTTGTTAAATCTTTACTCAACTCCAACTTCCTCTAATGGTTCAAATGGGGCGGTGGGGCTTCGTTGGAACCTATCATCACATTAGCACCACAATTAACTCAATTCACATAACTATAAATTCTAAAAGCTATCTCCTAACTAGCTTCCAATTGCCATTAAGTAGCTATCTATTTTCACTATCCTAATCACTCTAAAATGAATGAACAACCTCAACTACAAAACACTCACAAGTCTAATCACTAGCCATTCTCAACACTTAAAAATCAACTTTAATTTACAACTCACATTGGTAGCTTTGTAAATGAAATTCTTTCCAAAAATTTTCAAGCTATTATAGAAGCTCCCTCTTTCTCTCTCTAAACACCTAGCTAGTGAAAGGAAGTATGGAAGTAAGACTTTTCACGGGTTTTAAAGTGAGAGAGTGAAAGAGCACAAAAGGTTATATGAAAGGGTGTACAAAAGCATGAAAATTGGAGCTAGCTTAAGAGAAATTATGGAGGTTTCAAAACAAGCTTCAATGGAGGATAAAAGAAACGTGAGATGGGAGGAAGAAAAAGAAAAAGCTATTGGAGAAATGAAGAAGCTGCTGGAAAAATGATATTTATAGCCAAAGCTTATCCAATCTCTACTAAAATTACGAAAATGCCCTTAACAAGTTGGCTTATTTTCCTCCAATCCTTGGTGCAATCATTTTACTTTTTTGACATTGAGACAAAGTCCATAACAGTCTAGAAATACTCGAGTTCACGAAAATTTAAAAATTTCAATCCGAGATGGAAAATGACCATTTTGCCCCTACCTTAGAAATCATCATTATTTTTATTTCTTTTATCATTTTATTCTTATTTTCATCATTCATTTATGCCTTAGGCCTACTTAGGCCTTAATAATGTTTGAAAGCATACTTCTAGGGGCTCACTAAAGAAATGACAAAATTACCCTTGGCCCATGTTATCGCGTCTACACGGACCTATAGGGGTCGAGGTCCCACAACCTTGACTATCAATTGATGTCCACTTGATAACTAAATGAAGTGTGTGGGACTGAAACTATCCATATATTTATGAGATTTATCGATAGATAGCTAAACAGAGAAAATGTAAAGGGGTCCAATGCACAATCTATCTACATATGAAGGTCAATGTACAAGAAGTTCTAGTGGGATCTATTGATAAATGCCTTTCATCTATAGATAGATTAGCTCGAAAATGCAAAATAAAAAGGGGGATTCAGGCCATTTGGTAATTCAAAAACAAGCAAAACCTTCCCCTCTCTACGAAGCAAAAACCTTAAGCCTTATACTTGATTTGGAGCTTGGTTAAAGTGGATTGAAGCTTGAGAAAACACTCTAGAGGTAAAATTAAGTGTTTTTACTGATTGATTTTCAATTTAATTGGTTAAAAACTTAGAAATCTATTTCCTCCAGCTTTGGTAAAAGTTTTATCCCTTGAGGTGTTAGGAATTTGGAGTTGAGATTAAGCAACCCAACCTCTAAGGTAAGGATTTAAACCTTTTGAACTTAGGCTTTGAAACCTAGGTTTTTGTGTCTATGAGTAGTTGGAATAAAGCATAGTTTGAAAAGCTGGAAACTTTTGAAAGCTTAGAAATTATTATTGTTTTGATTTGTTCAAGGGGAAAATAGAGCTAGTAACACGTTGGTGAGCTAGAGAATGGTTGGAGGCTAAGAAGTTGAGCTTGGTTGTGGCAAAGCCATCAATTGTCACTGTGAGTGGGTTTATTATTTGAATAATTGCATGTAATGCATCACACATTAAATAATGTGTTGCCATGCTACGTGAATGATATATATATATATATATATATATGTAAATTCCTAGATGAATATGCCTAGGCTAGTGAATTATATATGTTATACATTATATGTATGTATGCCTTAGTGTGAGCCACATAGTGGCATATGCTTGAACCTAGACTAAGTGGTCTAGCGAGAATGATTAATGTCTAAGAGTAGTTGACTCTAAAAAATTATCCTGTTGGAAGATTATGAAGGTTTAATGCCATAGAGAATTAAGGGCACCAAGAAATGATATAAAGCTAAGTATAATCCACAGCTTGTTAAGTGTGATCTTTGCTGCGAATGGTATAGAAATATTAATGTGATATCAAATGTATGATGGCTTTATTTGTGGATTTGTGTTCTCATTTGATGAAGAGAATCTTAGACGTTGATTTAATTTGAGGTGGAGTGGAGTCCTATTCCCTATGACTATGTTCGTGCTTACGGGGATGGTGGAAAGCAAGGACGGTGGTAGACTCCTGCATGTGATTCTTGCTTGCAGTGCTGCTTCAATGCCATCCATCGAGTATCTTCGGATGATAACTTTGATTCTTTGCTAGCTACTTTGGCATTAAGCATGATTTGTTATTCGCCCAATGTTTGAACTTTGAGCATGATCTCACTCTTCATCGGTTGCTCTGGCACCATGTATGATTTGATTTTAACTAGCGGTCGTAGCTTTGAATGTGATTTGACTCCAGTGGTTGGCCACCACATGTGATTTGATTATGTCAACGAGGACTACTCTATGCTTATGATTTGAACTATGACTGATATAAGGTAGCCTTGATTCGTAGAGATAAATTTGAATTTGATAAGATGCCTTGGCATAAAAGGTGTTCCTATGGAAATTAACTATGTAGTAGCCTTAGGGGCCTAATTGTTGACTCCATTATGGACTCTATATGTTTTTTATGATAACAAAACATTCCTTATTCATTAATGTCTAACTTTACCATTTAACTATGTAGGATAAAGTTAATTCCCTTAATAAAATTGTTAATTAGAAGTAAGTTCACTTAGAAGATAGGTTAATCAGTAAAAGTAAAGAAGAAGAAAATGGCTAGTGAAAACAGAACCTCATTAACTAATTAATGTGAAGCCTTAACCAATTAAGGCATAATTGGACATTTGGTAAAAACAAGACATAAAAGCTATAATCAGTTAGCACTAAGCTTAACTGATTAAGAAAGTGCTAGAAGTTGAAAACAAAGGCATGATAATCGGTTAGAGCATAAGATCTTAGTACCTTTAAGTGCTAAAATTCAAATTTGAAATAAGGTTTATCGTTGTAGGAAGTCAAAATAGAGAAATCCAAATTCAAAGATTTTCTAATTGATTAATGTTGATGTTAATTAGTTAAAGTTGAAGAAAGTGAAACCTCAATCGGTTAAGGGGATGGTTAACCAATTAAAGAAAGTCTGCTGGATAGAAAACTTTGAAAGCAAAGATTTCCTAATCAGTTAAAGTCCCTTTTAATCGATTCACACAATGAACAAAGCTGCCAAACAGTGTAAGTCAGAGAAAGGCTAATTGATTAGAGCCTGCATGTAACTAGTTAACGAAACTTTGTCTGCACATTTGAATTAAACTGCTAGAAGATAAAATAACAGTTGGTAATGGCTAAAAGCTATCTCTAATAGCCAGAATCAGTCTCCCAAGTATTTAAAGCCTCTGCAATAGTTGAAAATTAGGGAGAGAAGCTACTAAGAGTGGTTTTGAGCTTAGGAGACCAAAAACCTTCTCTTTACACTTGTATCCCACTCTTATCTTTGTGAAAGTGTTTGTTGAAGCTTGTACAAATTCGATTAGTTAGGTGATCATTTATACCTCTTGTTATTCTCTATATCTTTTTTACTTAAAGTGTGAGAGACACTCTAAGGGGTAGTTTAAGCTAGGGTAAGCTTATGACTTGTTGCAACAAGGGTTGGAGCTTGGGTTTAAAGCTCACCTTGTAAAAGCTTGGTGAAAGCTATTAGTTCCACTGGTTTTTGGTGAAGTTCGGCTAAAAATCTTTGATTGGAAAGATCAAGGTAGTGGATATAGGTCAAGTGGATCAAACCACTATAAATATTGTGTTTTGCCCAGTTTTCTTAACCTTTCTTTACTTAGTGTTCACTAACCTTCACAAGTTCTCAACCATCCATCTTAAATCTTCCAAACGATTTTCAAATATTTGGATTTAACTTCAAAAATATTTAAAAGTGCTATTCACCCATATCTAGTATTCCTTTTAGGACCAACATTAATTAGATATGCACTAATTGTGGAGACATAATGGCATAAGTCTAATTTGCAAACTTTGTGGAATACTTTTAAGGATGAATGATATGCCGTTAACATTGGGGATGATTGATAGAATACTTTGTTTGCATTAATAATGCAATATATATGTGTGTGTTTGTATGTTTATCGACACTAATATATTTGATTAATTTGTACCCTTCACTAAGTATTAGATGAGTCATCCATTTGTTTGTACCATGTGTAGATAAATAAGCCATTGGACATTGCGTGGCTAGTGTCATCTTTTGACAGACAATTTTGGCATCTGGTAGGTCTCCTATCCGATGGGTCCACTCTATTGAGTTTGACTTGGGTTATCCACTTTTTATTTAGTTTTAAATATGTGTTGGCACTGCATTGCCATATGTTGTTACTGTGTTAAGGGTTATATGAGACAAGCCCACTTTGTTAGCCAATGTGTGGCTTATGTTTATGTTTAGTAATATGTATGAACTATGTGCCAAGGGGCACCTTATATGCACTTGATTTTAAGTTATATGATGAATATATTTGATGTAGAAACCTTTAGCTAATTGTGCAATCTGATTTGGTTTGAATCTTTGAGGCTTGCTCGAGACTTACAGGCTTTGTTTGATGGGCTAGTGCACCATTCGTCATTCCACGATTTGGGTCATGACAGATAAACTCGAGATAATGCTGAGTTTCTAGTTAACCCTTAAGTGGCTCTTGTATTGGTTTGTTTATGCTAAATGTTGCATACTTGTTATATGTTTTGTAAAAGCATACATGTTTTAGATTAAATATTTTTGAAATGTTGTTTTTAGAATAAAAATACTTTTGCTATGTTTATTTCCTTTCTGTGCTCACTTCGTTATGAAAGACTCACCCCAATCAATTGTTGCCTTGTACAGATAAATATTTGTGTAGGTTCCCGTGAAGGGAGTGAATGGTTAACGTTTGTACGATAGATCGACACTTTTGGCATCTAGTAGGAATCTTGATCTACGAGTCCACTTAGCTATTTTTTTGTGTGTAAATGTTTGTTTTTTGGTTTGATGGCATCTGTGTAGCCATTATGTTGTATAAACCTTATTTTGTTTTGTACCGGCTTGGACCTACTACATTAGCCAATATATGGCTCTTGCAAATAGTAAGTGGATGTACTTATGTTGAATGAAATGTTAAGGGCAGTTTGTTAAAGACATGTTTGAACTTATGTTATAAGATGCACCACTTTGGTTTTGAGAATTATTTTTAATGTCTACTTGTCTACTAGATTTATATGAGGGTTGCTCGATACTCATAGGCTTCGCTTATGGGACTCGTGTGTTGGTCACGGCCATAAGTTTGGATTGTGAAAATGATGATGCATGACTATGGATGACTATGAGGGTTGCCCAGGAGTGATGGGGGCTTAACCATCACTAAAAGTTTATCAAAGGATAATATGGACTATGCTATCATTAATTAGGCCTTAGTGTGCGTATTGATTGATATAAGAGTTGCTTAGTTTATCTCATTATATTTTATGATAGAATAGCTTGGGAATGAGGTTTCCTAGCCCAAAATATGAAAACAAGTTAGGAGGTAGGACTCATCTCAAGATTAGTAGGTCAAATATGATTGATATGAGTTGAAAAATGCCCAATTTTTCGGTTTACATGAATGAACCACCAATACTTTACAAAAAAATATTGATATCGATTAAACATAATGCTTTAGGAAGTACTCTATCCAAAATTATCGATACCTCACCCGAAGGTATTGATACCTCAGCTCTATAATAGTAAGTTAAGCTCTTTCCAATGTGTACTTAAAAGTTTTATTGTTAAGCTTATTTTGAAAGATTTATGCGACTCTAAATGGCTTTGAAAGGCATTGCAAGGTTTAATTTAAAGCTACGTTCAATGATTTGAAGGTTTAGTATTCAATTTAAGTGGTTTCAGAGTGCATATAAAGATTTGAATCATTTCCAATTATAATTTAATGAATGACTATTGATGTCACGACCCGTTTCTAATTGCCTGTGACCGGAGTGAGGACCTACATGGGTATAGCCCATCAAGCCCAAGCGAGATTTATCCAACAATGCATGGGCTTGTCATCCATCGCATTTATAAATATTTCCATTCACATAATAGAATCACAAGTAAATCATCAAGATCACATCATTACGAAAGTTTTCAACATAGCATGTGGTTTCTATCTCATTTCATATCAATATTCACAATGTATATATATGAACTGTGGTTCGGCACACATCTTGTGCCTTTATCACCAATGGTCCTTTCACCATAGTTTCAACATTCATATGCACCCATTTCCAACACTAAACATAATATTCATAATAATAAATAAATATGATCATATCAACATTTATTTACATAACCAAGTATCATTCATGTATCTATAGTATAAGACTTAACTCGACACAATGTGGAGTGTATTGACACTTGAAGGCTGGCAAAAAGGCACTATCTGTCACGACCCGGATCTCCCATCGAGCCCGTGACAACCGTCGCGACGTCCCGATAGGCACTCATTACCCCGAATGCCGATCGAAACCCCGCAAGGCTTAGCATCAGCTTCTGCATCTCCCTAGTGAGCGACAGTTATTAAATCTCATATTTAAAAAAAAATCATAAGTCATTTCCAAATCAAAACAATAAAATATTACTTTCTGGCTCACAGGGGTATTTTCATCATTTTTTTTGAAAATACCAAAACTCGCCAAAAACATGGTGTAAAAGCTAAATATATTCATACATATTTTAAATTAAATAATTGAAGAATAAAATTACTTTTACAGTGACACGTAGGCCCCCAACTGACTAAGAAGATGTAGGGCTACGAACCCTTACTTTTTAAGATGCAACTCCGAGAATAATTCTCGTCTTAATCAACTATCAACAAATTGTCCTGAGCCTGAAAAATGTATAGGAAGAAGGGGTGAGATTATAAAATCCCAGTGAGTAGACAGACATCATCAAAATAATCTAAAGCCGAGTAATAGGAGACAATTAAAATAATTCATCCCAACCCATATAAATAATTGGATTTCATCCAATTACTCAACATGGCTTATG
>NC_030859.1:9799683-9805170 GCF_000208745.1 Theobroma cacao | reverse complement strand
ATATATATATATATATATATATATACATATATAAACACCAATACCACCACTACCTCATCTAGCTCATGTGCAATCGCCACATCGCGCACATAGCTGTAGTCATCGTGTGCATCCCCCACATCGTGCACAGCTAATACCACAGTGTGCATCCCCCACATCGCGCACACTCACGGTTATATTTATTACACAATATTAACTATCGATACACAACATATATATATATATATATCAGCATCCTATAAGAGCATAAGGATTCATCATATTGTACACTCATCACATAAAACGTTTTAATAAAGGCTTGTTCCCATGCATAATCTTTAAGGAAAAATCAAAAAAAAATCATTCACATGCTTTATCCAAATACCAATACATTTCCTAAAATATTTTAAATGCAAGTTCACTCACCTTGGTGGATTTGTAATTGAATTTCTTTTCAAAATTCTTTCAAGCTAATAAGGGAAATCACTCCCTTTCTCTCTGCACGTCTAACTAGTGAGTGAATGTACTTAAGAAAGACTTTTGAAGGCTGTTGAGGTGTAAAAATGGAAGAGCATGAAAAACCTATGAAAGGGTGTAGAAAAACATGAGAAATAAAGCTAATTTGGGGAAGTTTTAAAGGTTTCAAAGGATACTTCCATGAAAGGTGCAAAGAAACATGGAATGGAAAGGAAGATAGGAGGAAGAAGAAGAAGAGAAGCTACTGAAAAACTGAAGAAAAGCTGCTAGAGATCAGATAGTTATAGTTAAAGTTTATCCAATTTTCATACAATTTACAATAATGCCCTTAACAAGGCCATTTGTCTTCCTCCTTTCCTTTATGCACTCTTTTTACTCCTTTAGCACTGAGACAAAGTCCATAATAGTTTAAAAGTACTCGAGTTCATGAAAACTTAAAAATTTCGATCGGAGATGAAAAATGACCATTTTGTGCCTACCTAGGAAATCATCATTATTTTGATTTCCTTCGTCATTTTATCCTTATTTTCATCATTCATGTATGCCTTAGGCCTACTTAGGCCTTAATAATGTTTGAAAGCATACTTTTAGGGGCTCACTATGGAAATGATGAAATTACCCCTAGTTTGTGATATCGCGTCTACTTCTAGCTATGAGTCTATAAAGATCAAGGTCTCACACTCCATGAGTTGATATAGAGAATGGGACAAGCCAAAGGGATGAGTTTTTGCAATAAAGCATACTTTGCAAAAACAACATGAATTTCATAACTTCAACATAATCCTTCCAAATGTCAATAATCTCATTACAAACATATTTCATAAATGCATTTGAAAGCCAAGTTAAGCAAACGTGTAGATAAACGTTTATAACTTCAAGTACAAATATTCATAAGGAGAAAACAAGGGAGTTCATATCAAGATTACCGATACCCTCACCATTGGTAGCAAAATTAATTCTTGTACAACCGATTCCTCAAGTAAATACTCTCGTATGAAGATCTAGAAGCACTATTCAAGTCTTTAACTGGATAGTTCTATATCAATCATTCAACACATGAAAATACCATTTGGAAAACAAACACGTCATCATCTTGTACGATAACAATATCAACAGCTCAATATAAACATTGATGTTACCACATCAAAATTGGTGCATATAGCTCCATCTTACAGTTATATAAGTGTTTTGTATAATGCCCTGCATCTAGCCCTTATTACGTGTGGTATGAAACCCCACATCTAGCCCTAGTATTCTTGTGGTATGACTCTCCACATCTAGCCCTTATCAAGTGTGGTATAATGTCCCACAATTGGCCTTTTTTACACATGTTGTATGACACCCCACATCTAACGCTTTTTAAACGTGTGGTATGATGTCCCATATGTAACCCTTTTTGTTCTTATGGCAATTTCATACTTGTGTAAACATTATCATTTGCATAACATTCTACAATTAGAATCATAATATTCAATTTTATAAATGAGAAGTCAACCCATAACATTGATAAAAGAAAAAGGGAAGATGGGTACATTTGCCTAGCTTAGCCTTGTGGTATTCTTACTTCCACACTAGGCTTTGTTCACATGGTATTCTTACCCCCACGGTAGGCTATAATCAATTTAGAACACAATGGAAATTCATACAATATTCTACCAAAACCAAGCATCATACATCAAATCATGACATTCAGCTACTAGACTTATTAATGGGCAATACATAGAAAAAAATCCTTAAATGGTGGGGACTTCCTCATCCACTTTCACAATCTATTTTTATGGGCATTATATCTTAACCACTTTCACCTTCACATGTAAGTGACTCCAATTGTCCACCTTAGCACAAACGCTTTGTGGTTTCTCTAATATTTTAAAATCACATTTATTTGGGTGGCTATCTATTAGTCCACCTTGGCTTTTATTTAGCTATCCACCTATCATGCAACGTACATCCAATCGAGGAGTATTTGAGTGAAAACATTTGGGAAGGCTTTTCTCCCCTTATTGAAAACTAATATATAGTAGAAATATTTAATTAATAGATTTGAAAACTTTATCGAAAACATTTGTGCTCAAAGATTTAGATTTATTGATATCATAGTAGTATTCAAAATATGCACATAAACCAAGTCGATAAATCATGCTAGCTTTATTGTATAAAATACTTTAAGAGGTGTACTCGCTCACCTTTAAGAAGCAACTTCCTCTAAGGTTTGAGTTGTAAAACTGTGCTCATTCTTTTATCTTGAGCTCTAACAATCACCTAACACAATAAATCTAATAGTTGAGTTTTCGAATATTTTCCACTTATCCTCCAAAAATTTCTTAACACTAAACCCAATCCATAAAGTGAACAACCTTAAATATCCTTACCTTTACAACTCTTTTGAGAGCAAAACCCCCAAAATCCTCAACTCAAGATTGAGTTAAATGTGCTAAAAATAATAAAATCCTAGAATTAGGTTATAACCTTAAGTTTCAAGCTTAAAAATGCCAAATCTTACCTTAGATTGATGTTTGGTGTTGGCCGAATTAATAAACACAAGTGCATGTGGCCGTACAAGTAATATACATGTAAGTTGACTATCGTTTCCCATAAAGAGTTGTACCTATTCTTACTAAGTATTAAATTTATCACAATGTAATCTTATCCAAGCACTCAATTTCAAATGATTAATTAAACTAAAATTAAGTAATTAACTAAACAACTAACGAAGTACAAAATGTCACTAAAAGGATTATTTGCTCAAAACTTAGGATTATGGTGTCTTTCAAAGCTTTGTCTAAATTAAATCATTCTCTTTAACATGGATTAATGGAATACATGGCTAACCTAGAATCAATATTATGTATATGTCTCTATCGAGATCATACCCACATACCTTTCAAAATTAATCCCATATGTCTATGAAAATTAATTAGAACAAATTCATTAGGTTTGTGTTCTAATTTGGCTGCCTAAGGTATTTAAGTATATGTCTATCCTAAACACGAAACTATCACCTAACTCCGAAGTGAATAGAACAAAGGCTACTCAAAACTATGGTATATTCTAAACTCCCCCTATTGAGTTCCATTTGGAGATCCATGACATTTCAACTAGTGATCAAGCAGTGAAAATCAATACTTACATAATTGAATAAACCATGCAATTTGCATTAATACCATGCAAGGAAAAATCAAATATTCAAACTACATAATGAAATAACCTACAATCCTAGAAAACAAAATTAGTTTATCATTGTTTTTACAGCAGACATGATTAAATCAAGAGAAAAGACCATTTTTACAGCAAAATAACAAGAAAGAAATGAAGAATAAAGTTATATCAAAGCCTCTTTTGATTCTTGATCCTCGATTCCTTCGATTTCTTCATATTTCTCTCGTTGAAAGCCTTTTCCTTTTCTCAAAAAAATCGTTGTTCATTGCCTCTCTTAATCTCCGTTATTCAACTATTGAAAATCACATATTTATACCTTCTAAAACGCCCTAAGAAAATAATTCCCAAATAGTTTACTCACATAGTAAAACACGGTAAGTGTCGTGGCCTTGATTTTTTGGGCTCTGCGGTGTTTAGCACTTGTATAAACTTTTTAGTGTTTTCCACCCAGCACTATAGAGCGTTTCCTTGGGTGCTACTGCATTAGCCTTTCAGGAGTTTTTATGGGAGCATTGCTGCTCCCTTGGACACTGTGACCTTGAGTTTTGCAAGCCCGCAGAGTTATTCCTTGTTCTGCCTTGGTGCAAAACTACTGTAGTGCCTTATCTTGAAATGCGATTTTCTCCTACATCAAGGCTGATTTGGGCAAAGTGGTAAACGAAAACATTGTAGGTCTACCTCTTATATTTCTAATGGTCTAAGAATCATGTTGATTGAATCTTTGTATCTCAAGTTACCACAACATGTTCAATGAAAACCTACACTTAGTCTCCATTGCATAGTTGATCACCATTTAACTTTATGAATTTGAAAACCTACAAACACATGCACTACATCAGCATTGGCTTAAAATAGGACTTTCAACATGAAAATGAACTAGAATTACTTAAATTAACTAAGTTAACATTTTTTAAACTAATCAACTAAAAACTTAAAAATTGTCTAAAAGCTACTTAAAACCCAAGGATTTAGTGACATTAACATCCCAAAATGTGGCTAAATAACTCTATATAATAGAGTTATCATTCGAAAGGTTGAATCATTGTCCAATGGGTTCTTGAGAGGTTGAGAGAGGGTTTGGATGCTGTTAGGGATAAGTTAGAGATTGAAGGAGTGAAAAATGAAGTCTAGGGCTTAAGTTGAGTCTTTTATTTTTCCATGCCAGAGAGTCAATGTGAAACCTCGACTTTCATAGACGTGTAGCGGAGGTAGACACGATGACGTGGATTAGAGGTAGTTTCATCATTTTTTGGGTGAGCTTCTAGAAGTGGGTTTTTCTAACATTATTAAGGTCTAAATAGGCCTAAGAAATAAATGAATGATGTATATAATAATGAAATAAACGAAGAAAATAGAAATAATGACAATTTTCACAATAGGTGTAAAATGGTCATTTTGCATATCGAGTCTAAATTTTTAAGTTTTCGTGAACTCGAGTACTTCTAGACTATTATGGACTTTGTCTCAGTATCAAATGAGCAAAAAGTTTAACCAAGGGAAAGAAATGAGGCAAAGTCAACTATTGAATGGCATTTTTGTAAATAAATGGAAGTTTAATCAACTTTAAGCATAAATATCTAATTTCTTGCAGCTTCTTCTAACTTCCAGCAGCTTATTCTTCTTCTTCTTTTTCCCATCCCTTCTTACCATTTCACGTTTTTCACCTTCCATGGAAGCCTCCCTTGAAACCTTTATAACTTTCCCAAAACTAACTCCATTTCTCATGCTTTTATACACCTTGTCATAGGGTTTTTCATACTCTTTTACTTCTACATCTCAAGAACCCTCAAAAGTCTTTCCTCAATACTCTCTCTCACTAGCTGGACATTCTAGAGAGAGAGAGAGAGAGAGAGAGAGAGAGAGAGAGAGAGA
>NC_030859.1:9781719-9796216 GCF_000208745.1 Theobroma cacao | reverse complement strand
ATATATATATATATATATATATATATATATATATATATATATATATATATATAAACACATAATAAATATTGCACTCTTAGTGCAACCACATAATCCAACAAACTTCTCTAACATAAAGCATATGATTATCCCTAAGTCACCAATATGAGGGCATATCATCATCCTCAATGTCTCCAAAGGTCATCATACATATCATTAGGCTTACCCTCAAAGCCGATCAAAGTTATTCAAATTATTCTCTAAGGCACACTCTAGTTGCAAGACTATCACATCAGAATCATATCATATTTATCTATGCCTCTCATGACTATCTCACATCATATATGAATTGAGTCAATGAGTGGTCCTCCCCTAGACATAGTCAAATCACATTCGATGGCAAACTAATGGAGAATCAAATCACGCTCAAGGCAAAGCCGCTGGCGGAATACAGATCATGTGCATGCTGAAGCAATGGGTGAAAAACCAATCACGGACAGTGCCGAAGTAGCTGGTAGAGAATCAAATCATTAATCGGAGTAATCTCCTGATGGTAAACATCACCTAGAGTATCCTCAAATGGGTGGCATCAAAGCACTGCAGACAGGAATCACAAGAGGGACTAATACCACTGTTCTTACTTACCACCATCCCTATAGGGACACACATAGTCACAAGGGATCGAAACTCCACTCATCCACAAATCAAATCGATGTCCAGAATTCATCCCTTGGATGGAATTACAAATCTGCAAATAAGGCCATCATGCCTTTATCGTTCACATATTCCTTATTGAACCTCAAATCACATTTATTAAGCTTCAATCATCTTTAAGCTAAGTTAGGTTGTAAGTGCTTTTAAATCTTTAAGGTAGCATTGGATCAAATTCTCTTAACATATCCTTTGCCTAGGGAAATCTACTCCTAGGGTTCATTATAGCCTCTAGACATCCTAATCTAGGCACACACAGCATAAGCCACCTATGTGGCTCACATCATAGCACACAAACACCCATTCCACAATTTGGTTCTCTAGCTTGGGCATTTACATCTAGGCAATCATACATACACACACACACATATTCTAACACCATGGCAGCAAGTTCATCAAGGCTTCATGCATCACATGCATTTTAATTCAAACCCACTCATAGTGACAAATTAGAGGTAATCCCATCATCGTGCTTAACTTTAGCTTGTAATCATCCTCTATCTCACTAGCACATCCAACTACTTCATTTCTTCCTTAGAACACATCAAAACATCCAATTGTTAATTAAATCTTGGCTTTTGAAATATGCTAACTTTTCCACAATTAACCAAATCTTAGCATTCCAATTATTGAAGCTCAAATCCTTCATTAACAAGCAAAACCCATACCTTAGAAGCTGGATTGCATGAGTCTTAACTCCAAATTCTCCAATCCAAGCTAAAGAAGGAATATTACCAAATCTAGAGAAAATTTTTATTTTGAAATTATTAACCGATTAAATGAAAAAATAATAAGTGAAAACGTTAAATCTTACCTCCAAGATGGTTTCCCAAGCTCCAAATAGCCTCAAATGGCTTTAAAAATCAATTTGGGGGTTAAGGTTTCGAGTTTTCTAGAGAGAGAAAGGGAAAGAAAGATTTGAAAGTAGAAGGGTGGAAATGGCATGAGACCCTTTTTTTTATTTTTGCATTTCCTCAGTGATGTATCGATACATTTGCCACTATTTCAACTAAATGTATAGATACACTGGGGCAATGTATCAATACATGTTCATCAAATTTTCAAATCTATCGATACATCTTCAAATGTATCGATAAAATTCCTCCAAAAAACCTTATATTGTTCTTTCTGTTAAGAATGTATCGATACATGAGGGGATGTATCAATACATCTTCCCTTGTAGGTTGTTTTAAGCTTTTAAAACTTTCAAAAATCCAAGTTTAACATCCCAAAATCATTCCCTATTAATATCACACCTCAAATCATTCATTTAATTTAATCCCATACACATAAATTCACAAACATAACATCAAACTTAGATCAAAACCTCAAACTATGGGATTTATCTAATATTTCCTCAAAATGTACCTAAATGTCCATTTATCTACACGCAAACATTTGGCGTCGATAATATATCACCAATTAACTTAATTTACATAAAAAATTAGGGGTGTTACATTCTCCCCTCCTTATAAGGAATTCATTCCTGAATTTCAAATCACATACCATATTCAAAACATATATATAAACCTCAAAACATGGGGATATCTCTCTCTCATTTCCTCCTTAAATTTCCATGTGGCTTCCTTAACCGCATAGCTTTGCCACAATACTTTCACCATAGTAATGTCCTTCGAACGAAGCCATTTCACTTGTCAATCCAATATGGCTACGGGCTGCTCCTCATAACCAAGTCTATTTTGCAACTGGACATCATTATATTGTATCAGATGCAAAGGATCAGGATCAAACTTCCTAAGCATGGATATATGGAAAATCAGATGAACATCGGACAAATTAAGCAGTAATGCAAAATGATAAGCAATTGCACCCACACGCCTTTGTACCTCAAAAAGTTTGATGTACCTAAGGCTCAATTTCCTTTTCTTCTCAAATCTCTTAACCCCTTTGGTTGGCAAGATTTTTAGAAACACATAGTCACCATATTCAAACTCTAAAGGTTTTTGCAACTTTGAGCCATTAACATCCTTTCTCATATCACTTAGATGCATCGCTCCGCTTTTCGGACCATCTCTGACCCTAAGAGCTTTCATTCCCCAACTTCAAATCAACCAATAGGCAATCTACATCTTCGTCCATACAAAGTGTCACATCTCATTTTATGCATACCATCATATGCAACATTACACATATATGGAACTTCTCAACATACTAGTGTAAGTGCAACATTTCGTATATCATTAGAGTGCCACATTTCCAGTGCACCATAATATTTACATGTCTCAATACCTTTGGGTGTCCATATGGTCTTTTGATCCATTTTACACATTTAACATAACATTCATAATGTAATATGCCCAAATATTTGGCTACATTACGATAACATACTCATAATCCATCAAACATGTTCATAGTCTGTAAACATATGCATAACATAGACTGATTCATTAGCAGAACATGACCCAACTCGCTAGGCATTGAGAGGCTTCTAGACACTTACCAATAAGAAATGAACAGATCATGTCTCCATGATATTGGCTGCTAGCAAAAGAGAGCTATCACTGATTTGTAACAAAAATAAAGAGGGAAAATAACGTGTGAGTCATAAAGACTCTATGAGTGGATATATGGAAGAGGACAAGCTAAGGATATGAGTTTTTCATAACCATGCAATGATAAATACATATGATTCACAAATCCTTCCACATTACCATGGTGTTCCTGAAACATAGCATTTAATCATCCACTGAATAACATTACATGGAAAACATCTTTGCATAAGTCATTAGAAACCATTTAATCATGAAAACCTCTCTAAATTCACTTGAGAAGCCAATTCTGCAACAATTCTATCGATACATTCTGGAATGTATCGATACGTGTAAGTAATCAATCGATACCTTTGATAAAGTATCGATACATTTCAGATAAAATGCCTCTTGTAGCATTCTATTGAAAATGTATCGATACATACTTCCTATGTGTTGATACTTTCACCATAAAATCCAACTTTCTGGGCAATTTCTTGAATCTAACTCATTCATATGTCTTTCTAGCATTGAGGGATCATTCCTTAGGCTAAGGTTTTATCTAAAAAATTTAATATCACCACATTACAATGTGAATAACATCATTAACACTCATATAGTCATAAACTATGCACTTAAGCATAAATCATGAGGCAATACTCATTCAATAATTTTTCTGACTCATTAATCTCATTAGTCATAACATTTTAACTATAAGTAGGTCCACCCCATTCTGGAGAACAGTGGTGTAACCCCCACTATTTTGGGCTCCTACTGCGCTATCATGAATGGCACATCGACGACATCCAAGATCTATAGAGTGGTCCTATCCCACTCAAACGGGTAATGGACAAAGTCTTGATTACCATTTGGTTCACCTCGCATGAACAATCATCAAAGCTGCATGAGTGGCACTTCAGCTGCACCCACGATCATCATAAGACCTCTTAATCTTAGGATCATTATCATCCTTAGCTTGCGTGATGAACATATAACATTTCCATAAATCATCATCATACTTAGCCCATAGTGTATATGGCTATTTCAAGACATACATCTCATGGCATACATTTTATAACCTCACAAATCACATGCATGCTTAGCTTATAGTGTACATGATATGCTTCACACATACATCTCATGGCATACATGTTACAATCTTATAAAAAGAACTCATGCCTCCAACATTTTTATCATGCTTCATCATATTTAACATGTGCATAATAACATTCATACATTAACTATAGAAATATCTCATACCCATATTAAATCGAAGGCCAGAGTAATCGAGTGGACTACAAACATAAAAGGGCTTGTTTTCTCTTGTTGAAAACTAATACATAGTAACATATTTACATACATAGTAGATTCCTAAACAATGTGAAAATCATTGTGTCACACATATCACAATCATTATCAAATCAAGTCATTTGAACATTTCCTTAAAAACTTCATGAAACCTTGTACTTCAAATCCTTTAATAAACCATTTATTGAAATAATTTTTCAACATGCTTAAACAACCATTTTCATAAAAATCATGCTAACTTTACATATTAAAATACCTGAAAAGATGTGTCCACTCACCTAATTGGAAAGTCAATTCCTAGCTCCAATCACAACTTTGTTTCAATGTTATCTATGGAGTTTTCAAATGTTTCTATCATACAACAATAATCACAATCATTTCCTAGAATAAAATCTCATAATAATCATTCTAGGTACTTTCGAAACTACTTTCTTTTAGCTAAACTAATTTTCTAGCTAAAACCCATACTTAGAAACCTATAAATCTTTCATCTTTACCTTAGGTGAGCTTAGATGCTTATGAAAATCACAAAGCCTTTAACATTTAATCACCAACAGAAAATCTAGTTAACAAAATCATATTTTGAAAAACTAGAAATCAAAATTTAAAGTTTCCAAAGCTTAAAAATGTCACCTTTTTTATAACAACTTAAAACCACATCATTTAATCATCAAAAATAAAGATTTGAGTTAAAAATGAGTTGGAAGAGTTTAAGAGTTAGGGTTTTACCTTGCAAATGTGGCTGAGTGTTGCAAACACTTGAAAAATGGGGTATATTTATAAGATAGGGAGTGAAAATACTTTTTTACCCTTTTTATTTTTTTGAAATCGATGAAATGTATTGATACATTGGGCCATGTATCGATACATTTGGTTTTAGGAAACATGCATCGATACATTACGAATATGTATCGATACATTACGAATATGTATCGATACATGTTCATCAGAAACCCTTTCATGTATCAATACACTTGAGATAAAATGCAATTTCTAAAGCAAATTGCCTATAAAAACCTATGCAGCTTATTTGCATTAAATACCATTTAAGTAAATGTCCTCTTTACCTTTTTACTCTCCATTTACTTAAGATATTTAATGTAAATAAGTAAACAACCTCCCATTTGGATTCAATAAAAATATCAAAAAAATCTAAATCTAAATTTTGGTTTCAAGAACAAAATCGAAAAAGTTTGATTGAAATTAAATTTTTGACTCCCATTTGCCATAGCCAATGTCAAGCTCGACTCTACAATATGTTTATTATGCCATTCTTACATAAGAATGGATGTTTGCTTACTTGGGTACCTCGAAAATCGTTAAAGGACGACAATGTACCAAATGGTATAATTAAGTTGAATTAAGCCTCAAACTAGTCCAAATAGAGATTTTTAGATGAAATTGAGAATTTTAAAACCCCAAAATGACTTAAAATGGTGATTCGGAGTTTGAGGACCGATTTGGAGTCAAATTGAAATTTTCATGACCTAGGGGTAAAATGGTCATTTTGCTACCCAAGGTTAAGATGTGAGTGTTGGATGAAATTTTTGACTAAGATTGATCATTTGGAGTATAATTTGAGTTTGAGAAGTGAAGAATTTTAATTTCGACGTTTTTTCGAGGATAAGGGCAAAATAGTCATTTTGCCATCTTAGGGGAAAAATTGTAATTTACACCACCCAACACTTGTCATGCCCATGGATTTTAGCCATTATTATTTTATATCATGGATAATTGAAGGATTTTATGTGGTGGTGGAAGAAAGCTTAATTATTAAGTTTTTAAACATGGACCAATAACATGGTGACAAGTGTCAAGCTTGGATTATTTTATTATTTAGCTTTAAAAAATCAGCCCATAACCCTCCCAACTCATTTATCTTGGTCGGCCAAAGAGAGAAAAAGAGAAAAAAGGAAGAACAAAAACCCTAGAGAGAAAAATTCAAAGGGAAATTGTTGATTTTCAAAGAATCAAGCCATTAAAGGTAAAATTTCTTAATTCTAGCTTGTGATCTACCTTTTCTATGCATTATTTTGCATTTTCCATGGTTGAATCACAAGATATCATGAAGGATAGTTTGCTGATCAAACCTAGGAGAGAGAATTTGATGATGAATTTAGTTAGAAAACATGTTATTATAGTGTTTTTAGTTGTTTGGTGATGTGTAGTTTGAAATGCAAGCAAGAAAAATTCATTTTCTTACATCACCTTCATTGGCCGAATATTCCATGTGGAATATTGATGATGAATTTGATTGAATATCAAGTGATTTGATTAGGAATGAATGATTTATGGTGTGAGAATCAAGCATAAAAAAATTATATTGTTAGTGCACTCACCATGGCCGAATTTTTCAAGAGAAAATGTGAGGATGATTTTGCCACATTTCAAGTTATTTAAATTGTGTTTAATGATTTGGAGTATTGGGAGAGAAATGGAATTGTTTGGAGTTAAATTGAACGTATTGGCCAATTAATCGAGTGATAGATCGAATTAGGCCAATACCATTTTATTTAGGTACATAATTGAATTTATATTGAACACCGTATTTAGATAGTTACTCAAGTATTTCACATCCCATTTCATGCATTAGTATAGAGCCTGAATTGGTTTTACAACAGTTTAGCACAAATGTAGCAAATTGCTTATTGTGCATTATGTCTAGGTGGTGAGCATTCTGGCAAGAGTAAAGAGGTAGTATCCGAGGATCAAGAATCAGAGTATCCCGAGTTCGATTCCCATTACAGTGAGTAGCCTTATTATCATCTTAATTATCTAAAGTATGTTTTTATCCGATTTTGTAATTTTATGAAAAATGTGTTTAAATGAAATGATTTTATAAATTGTTTTGAAATTTAATGATGACTTGAAAATAGAGTAATTTGAGGCTACTTGCTGTATTGTAAATTATGCTTTGAATTGAATGGCTTATGATAATGTGGGCATGAATGGCTGGATGGGTATTTGTGTTGAAAATATATAAACTGTTGTTTGCCTTGATAGGCTGGATAATGATAAAATTGCCATGTCATGCTGTTGAATTTTATTGAATTGGTGGGTTATAGATTGGTCACTACAGTGGCGGGTTCTATGGACTAGCCTTTTTGAGGGGCCCAGAATTCGGGTATATTCTTACCTCGGTTGAGGAGGCGCGTAGGGTAATTCCTGAGGTAAAACTTTAGAGTTCACTTCATGCCAAACCACCACGTGAGGGTGAACTCAGCCAACGCCAAGGAACGACTATGTTTTCAAAATAAAAACATGATTTATGCGTACATGACTTTTTAACAGCCTTGGCAGATTTGATTGGGATAGCCCCAGGCCAAGGTATCCTTGACAACCGAGTATGAGAATGATTTTGGCACGAGCCAAGCTTTTCAGGAAATCGTAAGCCTCGTTGTTTATTTGGGTGAAATGAATCTATTTTATCTTATTAAAATGAGCTCGAAATGCTGTGAGTCATTTTTATGCTAATCTATTTTATCTGTCTCCATTTACTCAGCTTTAGATATTTTAGATGATATTTGTTTACTCACTAGGATTATATAATCTCACCACCCTCCTTTTCACCCATTTCAGGCTCAGGATAGTCGGTAGATAGCTCATTTCGTTGAGGGCTACAGTTGGACTTGCATCCTCAAAAACTATAGGTTCACAGCCTTCATTACTTTTAGTCATTCAGGGGCCCAGATGTCATTGTTAAATGTTTTGAATACCTAGCTGCGTGTGCTACTGTATGTAGGAATTTATTTTGCTTTTATGCTGTAAAAATTATTTACGTAGCATTCTATAAAAATTGTTTTATGAAAAATTAGAATATTTTATTCATTATTTTTATTTTATTCCATTAGCTATAATTTCACTTTAAATGAATGTTTTAGATATCTAAACTCATTTTCGGTTATGAAATGTGTAAATTTCTCTCATATACTACATTTTAGCTGGTTTCAAAATTTTTGGAAAAAATGACCAAAATACCCCTATGTAGTTGAAACTTCTCTTTGACTGTGTTTGAATTGAAATTGGTTCATATCACTTTAAAACATGATTTTAGTAACTAATACTCACAAGGGAAGTGAGAAAACTGATGTTGAGTCTTACGAGGTTTCGATTGGCATTTCAGGTAATGAATGTCTATCGGGACATCGCGGCGATTGTGACAGGCTCGATGGGAGTTTCGGGTCGTGACAGCAAATGTATTCCAAAAATTATAGAAAAACTATTTTAGTCATCTAAAAATCAAAGGAATCATTAGTGCCACTTTTTATTTCCAAAAGATTGTTCTATAAAAGTCACATATTTTGACTCATTCCAAACTTAAAAAATTTTTTGCTCCAAAAATGGCAGACAGCCAAAAATGTTAGTGAATTCTTTTAAAGGTTAAAACTAAGTTTAATGTTTAAAATATGTAATCTAAATGCTGACCTAAGGATTTCCTAACTTATCCTCTTACTCAAGGTGGGATTTCACACAAAGCCTCTTATGGAGCCATACTAATCATGGCCTGGTATCTATTATTATAAGCAAACTCGGCCAAAGGCAAGTAATGATTCCATGAGACTTCGAAGTCGAGCACAATCGCTCTTAATGTATCTTTGAACATCTACATGGTGCGCTTGGATTGGCCATCCAACTATGGGTGAAATGTTTTACTGAAATTCGATCTTGTGCCCAAGGCCTCTTGCAATTTCCTCCAAAATCAGCTCATAAACTACTATCCTCTGTCCAACACTTTCGTTACCAAGACACCATATTACTTTTTCTCTTTAAAGAATCGATTCTTCTATTTTGAGCTTTCAGTTCTTCTACAATTGGGTTCAAAGGCGACATCTTTGCAATCTTAAATAATCGATTCTTTTGCCTCTAGGTGTCGGCTCTTCATTGTGGTTTGGTGCCAAAATTTGAATTCAAGCTTGATTTTTGCCACTCCATTTTTGTCTAGTCGTGCCACGTCTTTCTTGGTTATTGAGTTTTTAGTTGTACTTTTGGTGCTTGAAGAACTGACTTCTTCCCAATGTGAAATCGATTCTTTCTTCATTACTTTTCTCCTTCTCATTCTATCTCTCCAAAATCAATTCTTTGTCTCGAGTATCACTAATTGAAAACTTTCAAAACAGTTGATAAAGAAGTTTTGGATGGTAAAAGTGAAAGCTTTCAAAAAATATGGATGATCAAGGAAGGTCTAAGCTCAAGAAGGATCAACTGAGGAATGAAAATGTGATTTTTTGGCTCTTTTCTTGCTTAAAGATGGGAATTTTACACTTATAGCATTTTCTCTTATTTTTTCACTTTTTTCCTCTTCAAAGATAATTTAAAATCTTTCAAAATCCTCTTATCTCCTTACTTTAATGTTCTTAAGATGGATATTTATAGCCTTTATGATTTTCTACTAGTTGGAGTGAGATTTGAATCATTTTTTATACGTTCCAACCAACATTCAAAATTTTGTCGCATCTATAGAATCGATTCTTTTTTGTTGAGTTTTCAGTTCTTTGCAAAATCTATAGCTTTTTGTGTCTAAAGAATCGATTCTTCTATTTTGAGGTGTCAATTCTTTTACAATTAGGTTCAAAGGTGACACCTTTGCAATCTTTGAGAATTGATTCTTTGCCCTCTAGGTGTCAGTTCTTCATTGTAGTTTGGTGGCAAATTTTGAATTCAAGCTTGATTTTTGCCACTCCACTTTTGTCTAGTTGTGTCATGTCTTTCTTGGTCACAAGTTTCTAAGTTTTACTTTTAGTGTTGGAAGAACCGACTTCTTCCCAATGTGGAATCAATTCTTTCTTCTTTGCTTTCTCTTTTTGCATACGGTCTCCCTAAAATCATTTATTTGTCTCTGAGTTGTCAGTTTTTCACAAAGCTTGAAGCTTTTGCCTTTCAAGAATTGACTTTTTCTTTTCTTAAAATCGATTCTTTACTCTTGATCTTTGCTTGAGAACTGACTTCTTCTTCTTTAGTATTGATTCTTCATGTAATCAAAGAAATAGATTTTTCTTTCTTTTTATTTAAGAATCGAGTCATTTCTTTTGAAAACTTGATTCTTAGACTTGTACATTTAAGTTTGAAAATTAGAGTCCTTTGAGAAAATTAAGAGATATTCTTTTAAGTTCAAGAGCATGATCATTCATATTGAAAACATGTTCAAACAATCAAAGCATTTCAATGTATCTTTCTTTTAAGCTTAGCTTTAATATTCCTTTGAGGATTTTCTTAATATTCAAAAATATCTTTCATTCATTTTCAAAGCTCATTGAGTTTAATCAATTTTGTCATGTCCAAACAAGAATAAAGCTAACAAGGTACGACATGTCTCTTAACATTTTCATTTGCTTTCGCCGCCAACTTTCCATATCTAAAATCCATGTAAAAAAACTCTATACATATTGAAAATTTTTTGATGGCTCATTAAGGTAAAGCTAAGCTACCTTGTTAAGGTGAGCATGCATGTTTCTTGTTTAGAACACTTAAATAAGTTTTTAAATTTGAAAGATTCTTGTTTTTATGTTTTGGAATTATTTGCAAAGTTTGGTGCTTAAAGGAGTCCAATTGGACAAGTTTTCAATGTTTATTTTTGCTTACTAGAGCCAATCTATTGATAGATGTTCTTAAATTATCTATAGATTCAACCTAGAAAGGTTTTCTTAAAAGAGCTCTAACCAAAAATCTATGGATAGATAGACACATATATCAATAGATAGCAATTACAGAGCTTTTTAAAAGAACCCTCAAGCCTATCTATTAATAGATGACCTCGATCTAGTGATAGATGATGACGTTTTTAGAAAATAAAAGGGGTCAAATGGTATTTTCACACTCCAAACTATAATTAGGTCACATATTAGAAGGGTTGACAACCCTCGACTATTTTTGCACGGTATTTTCTCAACTCTAAGCCCACTCTAACCAATTTTCAACCTAAATCACTGTTTTTGATGATTTTAAGCTAGGTTTTGACTTTTTACGAACAAAATGACATTTTTTAACATTGAAATCTTTAAATTTGGATTTTCCTGAACTAAAATAATTGTCTTTATGCCCAAATTTTTTTGTTGGTTACTGAAGCCCAAGGTTTTCTAATTTTCCTTTGCATCAAAGCTCACCAAAGGTAAGGATGAAGGATTTATGGGATTCTAAGCACTATTTAGTTAATGTTACAATGGATTTAAGCCAGAAAATTAATTTTAGTTGAATTCGATTAGTTTCGATAGTACTTGGAATGGGTATTACGAAATTATAAGTCTAAGTAATTGATTGTTATGATTGTTGAATGTTAGGATCTGTTGAAAACTCTGAGGAAATCCTTGGAAAGAGCTAGTGATTGGACCGAGAAGTTGATTCTCCAATTAGGTGAGTGGATACACCTATTTAAATATTTTAATATGTAAAGTGAGCATGATTTCTATGGAAATGATTATTTATGCATGATGAAATATTTTTCAAATGATGGTTTATTAAAGGATTTGACTTTCAAGGTTTTCAACTAGTTTTGAAAAGTATGAGTAATAAATTTGACTTGATGATGATTTGTGATGTAAGTTAACACAAATGATTTACCTATCATTTGCGAATCTACTATGTATGTAAATACTTTACTATGTATTAGTTTTTATCAAGGGGAACAAGCTCTTTCAAATGATTTTTTTCAAAATTAGATGAATGATATGACGTACATGCTTGACATGATGTAGCATGTAAGATTTGGTGGGTGCATGTGTTACCACCTATATGTTAATGAATGGTTATGACATGTATGAATATGATGATGATATGTTTGTGGATGTATAAGTTTCTTGGTAGTGGTTATGCTTGAAAAAGGTAATGTCTTGATAAAGGTTATGCATGATCCTGCAAAAGGCATGTTGTAGAGGTTACGCCTGATCCTACAAAAGGCATGTTGTAAAGGTTATGCTTGACCTTGTTGAAAAAGCAAGCTGATAGTGGATTCAAACTCTTTGTACTATCAAGCGAGAAGACGTAGGCATTGGAAAAACGAACCTCTATAACAATCCTGCTGAGGACTTTTTACTTTTCTCTTCTTTACTTATTCATTTTATACTCTGTTTTGTTACTTCATTTCTTCATGTTTTACTTCATCTTCAAAGATTTTTGAAAAAAAGGGAATTTTTATTTAACAACCAATTCACCCCCCTCGTAGTAGTTTTATTGTAAACTTATCTTTCTAACAATTAGGTAAGCCCTTTTGAGGTCTATTATTGATGGTGAATGATGTTGCCTGATTATGAATGAGAGAATCACTATTTGCCATGTATTGCATAAGTAACTTTTCCATAGATGGCTTTTTCTCAAGTATAGGAACTCTAGCTTGAGGTAGAAATCTAGGAGGAAAATTTAGCTTTGGAGTTGATGAAGATTCCTGATTATTGTTCCAAGAAAAGTTAGTATAATTCCTCCAACTAGTATTATAAGTGTTGGAATACAAATTGCTTTACCGCTTATTAGGGTTTCCAACAAACTGTATTGTTTCAAAATTAACTAAGCATTAATAACTAGAATGCTTTCTCCACGCAGATCGCAAGTGACAAATAGGCTTTAAACAAAATGAACCCTCATAGTATCAAATTTTTTAGTTGATGCAGCTACTTGTATAGTGAAGTCATTGATAGTGTCCATCTCATCAATACCAACTACTCTCCTAAGCATCGATCTCTTAGACGGCCAATAGCAGTTATTAGATGCCATCTTTTCCAATAAGTCATATGCCTCATCAATAAATTTTGCCATGAATGCTCTTCCAACTACAACATCAATGGTAGTTCTAATAGGACTCATCAATCTATTATAAAATTTTTGTACTTCTAACCACTTAGGTAACCTATGATACGAACATCATCTAAGTAAATCCTTGTACCTCTTCCAAGCCTCATACAACGACTCTGAACCTAGTTGCATGAATGATGTGATGTCATTCCTTATCTTTGCAGTCTTGGCTAATGGAAATAACTTAGTTGAAACCTATTGAGCCAGATCATCCTAAGTAGCAATAAAGGCAATAGAAAGTGAATTCAGCCAATTCTTTGCCTTATCTTGCAATGAAAAAAGAAATAGTCTCACTCTAATTGCATCATTAGTGACTCCATTGTGCTTGAATGTATCACAGATCTCTAGAAATTCACAGTATGAGCATTAGAGTCATTATTGGGTAGTTTTCCAAATTGCACTGAAGTCTGAATCATCTGGATGATCGCTGGCTAGATTTCAAAGTTATTAGCTTGTATTGTAGGTCTTTGGATGCAAGAGCAAAGACCTTGCACAAAAAGAATAGCATATTCCCTCAAAATCATTGTTTCTGTTGGTATAAGCCTTAGAAGCCAATCTACGGTTGCATACGAATCACAATTTAAGATATTCATGTATGACATTTTGTTATTTATAACAACATTGAGGTAGTTTTTCTATCCATAAGTGTAAAACCAGACCCTATAAATACATATCATAACACACATGCACTGAGTAGCATGTTATTATGCTAAGAAAGTCTCTAAGAATAGACGAAACCCAGTATTGTACCTAACGGTACCCTTGAATTGATTTAACTTCGAACTAGTTCAAATAGGAATCGTAGAATGAAATTTAATATTTTATAGTCAAGGAATGACTAAAAATGATTGTTTGGAGTTCGAGGGTTTATTTGGGGAAAAATTGAAAATTTTGATGTTTAGGGGCAAAATTATAATTTTTCCACCCGTGGACAAAATTTGAGATTTTGAGAGAATTTAGATCACATTTGAGAAATTGGAGAACGGTATGAGTATAAGGGATGAAAAATATGTCTATGGGTAATTTTTCAGTTTTTGGGACAAAAATGTAATTTTTGACTTTTACTAGGGCAAAATTGTAAATTTCAAAAATTACTCCACCAAGACTTTGGATAAGTCTGAGAATTTTATCTAAGCTATGGATATGTGGGACAAGTGTATGGTGAAAATTTGGAAACAAATGGATGAAATTTTAAAAACGGACCAATGGGAAAGTGACACATGGCATTTTTT
>NC_030859.1:9767288-9779850 GCF_000208745.1 Theobroma cacao | reverse complement strand
TATATTTTAATCAATATTTTGAATAGTGATATTTATCTATAAATTCTTTTAAAAAAATTTAAATTATCTTTGGATTTATTTAAGCCGAAAACGACCAGTAATTGTTTAAAATGGAATGTTTAACAACGATTGCTCACAGGAAAGGAAAGAAACTGATATGTAAGCCTTGCGGGGTTCTGGTTGGCATTCCGGGTAATGAGTGTCAATCGGGACGTTGCGGCGGTTGTCATGGGCTCGAGGGAGGTTCCGGGTCGTGACAATAAGTTTGTAATTTAATTACTATTTATACTTATGTAGATAAATCCCAAGGAACTATATATGCCTTGCAAAGGAATTGTATTGTGATACAATTATGAGATCTTTATACATCAAAGCATTGTTCTTAAAAGTTTTTGATCATTGTAATATTGAGACTAGCCATCAATAATGCTTGAATATCAGCATGTGCTATGTTCCGTACTTATGAAGTAAGCAATCACTCTCATAAGTTGAAGTATGGAAATACTTGGAACTAGCATGTGGGTGATTGCCATGGGAGAGCAAGTTCACGGAACATGACTCGACATGAGATTTGCATTTGGTATCTCACTTTAGTGTATATGTAATACTTCTCATGTGTCAGTGTGTAACTATTCCTTAGACTTAAGACACCAAGTTGTCTTGTATGTGAAATACTATTCTTTTATTTCATCCCTACGGGTCCTACCAAGGATGCCAAATCAGGATGCTTTCAAGAATAGTATAAAGCAAATAAAGGTAATGAGTGGTTAAGAAAGAAATCATCACCGTAAGTGATTCAAGGGAAAGTATCTCATTAGTTCTTGGCTGATATTAGCTTAATCAAATCTTTAGCGAAGGTGATTAAGAGATTATGAAATAAGTTTCATAAGTCTTTAAAAAGCTAATGATCTAATTGCAAGAACAAATATAGAGGTCAATAAGAGAAGACATTGCACCGAGCTCTCATATGGAGGAAAATGAGTGGTCAAGATAGAAAACATCACCTCAAGTGATTCAAGGGAAAATATCTCATTAGTTCTTGGTTCAGATTAGCTTAATCAAATCTTTGGTCAAGGTGATTTGGAGATTATGAAATGATTTTTATAAGTCTCCATAAAGTTAATGATTTAACCATAAGAGAAAATTTATAGGTCAATAAGATAAGGCACTGCACCAAGCTCTTATAATCTCCAACATATATGATGAGGGAATGAATTACACTAATAGATTGTAAAATGAAAGGTTGTTAAAGAACCTTTTGACTCTCCTAACCATTGGGTTGCCATGATGCATTGCTAGATGCCAATCTTGATCTATGAAATTGAATTGATTAATTTATTATGAATTTTATTCATTTAAATTAATCAATAAAGATTAATGATTCAATTTCATTGCCAACATGTTAGGAACCTAATGAGTTACACACATAAAGTTGCATTGTGGATTAAATTGGGAATGTGACGATTTAAGTTGGACTTAAATCATAAACTAGTTTAATTAACTAATATGGACTTAATTAAAATGGCTTAATTAAGTGCTAAGGTCAATATTATAAAAGGTTATAATATTGAGGACTTATTAGCAAACTTAATAAGTTAATTAGCCTAGGTATAAAGTCATATTTTCAACCACTTTTAATTACTAGTTTTAGTTTTATAGAAAACTAATACAACTCTTTAATGCCACCATCCTTTGTGAGAGCCTTTTGGAAGAGTTTTTTCTGTGACTTGGATGGAGACTAAGAGAGGAAGAAAATGACAATTTTTTGTCGACTTTGCTTGTACAAAGGCGTGGTTAGAAGTTCCCATCTCAGTAAAGATTCCATTGCGGCTGTTTGTGCAACATTAGAGGCCAAGAATTTAGTGGCTCGGGGTCCTACACATTTTGAGGTGTACACGAGTTTTAAACCTTAAGAGGATACTATTTGATTACGATATCATTAGCCAAGGTAATCAATTTTGATTACATTTCTCATAATGTTCTATTTGCATTAAAAAAAACAGGGTCATTCAAGGTAGGTGCAACATTTTATATTTTTTTATTCCGTTGCATTTTCAATCTGATCATGTCGTACGTAACAATTTTGATGTGAGTTAAAGCTTGTGAATTTTCTCTACGAAGTCCTTGAAAAGTCTTTTCAATTTCTAGATCAAAAGGAACAATATCCAAACTTCTCACTCTTCGCATACAATTACCAAAAGTACTTGAAAATAAGGAAAAACAAAGTTTGAATTAAGGCTAGGATTTGCTTAGTATTAATATTAGCAAGAAAATAAGAAAACAATTCCTCGGTAATGAGGCTAAAAACTTATTGTCGATTTTATCATGCAAGTGTATGTATCGTAACAAGTAATATAATAGTAAGTAGAATGTCGAATCCCACAAAGAATTGTACCAACTTTTGATAAATACTAAAATTAACACAATCTATTATTATTCAAACAACCAAATTAAAGTGATTAATTAAAAGAAAAAGAAAAATAATTAAAAACTAAATTAAATCTAAAAGCTGATGGGCAAAACTTTGCAAAAAAATTCGATTAATAAAAGCCTAGGATTACAGTATCCCTCAACACTTCATCCAAATCTTGTTTTTCTCTCTCTAAAAACTTACTTCGTTAGATTGAGTTGTTAACCTAGGGTTCTAATTTATTTATAATTCTCTGTTGAAGTTCTTATAAAAATATTTTTCTCAATTAATTTATTATATGTGTATGTAAATTCAACTGAAGAAAGATTCATTAAGTTTACGCTTTAATCTTAGCTACATGCAACCCATAGGTATATGCCTATCATATATGCAGATCAAATCACTTAACCAACTAAGTGAATTTGAATACATGCTATTCCATTCATGGCCTAATCTAAACTCCATTTTTCAAGTTCTATTTAAATATCCAAGTCAATTTAATTGGTGATCAAGCAATTAAAGGCATTAAACTTAAAATTGGAATAAACAACTCATATTTCATTGATAATAAGCAAAAGAGAGATAAAGTATTCAAATTACATGTTGAGTTTAATCATATTCCTAGAAAAAGTAAATTAGTCCATAATATCTACTAAAAACATCATCCAAAGAAAATCAACCATCAATACAAGTGAAAGAAAATGAGAGAACAAAAGTAGAGAGAGAAACTAAGATTTGCAGCTTTCGAATCTCCAATGTTCTTTCTTTTCCCTTCCTTTCTTCTTTTGTTGATGGGTCCATTTTCTTCAAAAAAACTGCTCTCTACGCTTCTTCTAAATCCTCTAAAAGAACTCCCTTTAAGTACCCCCCAAAACCTTATTTTCTAAAAAATCATAGAATCAAATTTTTAATGTGGATGACATGGTGCCGCGGGCTGAAGTATGGTGGCTTTTCTTCTTCCAAGTGCTATGGCCTTCCTTCACCATTGTTTCAGTGCTTTACTCTCTAGTCCATATATGTTGCCCCACTACATCTTGATGCCGCGACCTTGGTCCTGTCAAGGCCATGGCCTTGGCTACCATGTGCTGTTATGTGCAGATTCTGCTACAGTCCCTTTTCTTGCAATGCGATTTTCTCCTTGATCTGATCTAAACTAGGTGAAGTGACTAACATAGAAGTTGTAGTTCTCCTCTTTAATTTTGAGTGTCTTAAGAATCACATCAATTGGACTTCTAGAATGAAAGTTATGCACGAAATACTGTAGCATGTATGAGAGACGCACTAATCCATACTTGTATGGTTCATCACCAATTAAGGCCTTTTCATCTAGAACCTCCAAAAACAAGAGACTAAAAAAATAATAGCTAAATTTAAGACATTTTAACATAAAATTAAACTAAAAAGACTTCAATTAAATTGACAAAACATGATTTAAACTAAAATAAGAAAAGCGAATAAAACTACCTAAATTCGTACCTAAAACTCAAGACCTTAACTATTTTAATACCCAAAATGTGGCAAAATAACTCTATGTAATAGAGTTATAGTCTTTGGGGCTTTTAAGTCCCTCTTTATCTTCATAATCAAGATTAGATAAGCGAAGAAAAGGAAGAGAGATCGTAATAAAAAAATGCATTCTAATTTGTCTCCAAATTTTTTGTCTTATTGCAATATCATATATATAATTTTGTTAAATTCCTTCTGAAACAAGGCAACATTGCTTGAATTATATGTGCTTGTTTGGAACAGTCATGATGGTGGGGCTTTTGTTGTCTTCACTACTCAGCATTTTTCAAAGTTAAAGCTTTCATAGTTAAATTATGGCTTAGCAATAATAATAATAATAGTAATTGTTTCAAGTGGCAAATTCATAGGAATTGATTTTCATTTTGAAAGGTTGTCGGTGAATTGGCTATAGTATTTCTTAACAATAGTTTTGGTCAAAGACCATCAAGTATTGAGTATGTATAGATACATCTCTAATTGCCTTATTCTCTTATATTTGTTTGAACGATTTCTTTTGACTTAACCATGGGTGAGTTTCTTTAGCTTTACCTTATAGAGAAAAATTACAAGGTGTTTAACGTAACTATTTCTATATCTATAGTTGTTGTAAAATTTGTTTTGCAATTTTGTTAATAATTCTATATATATGTGTGTGTGTGTGTGTGTGTGTGTATGCGTGTGTATTTGCATATTATATAAAGTTGTTTTAAGCTTTAAACAGAAAAAGTAAAATATTTGTAGTTTCTTACTGGACTCATCAATGGATCAAGCTATCTGTCAAGCCTCTAGGTTAATCCAACTCTACTTGTGATATTGAACAAGATTTGGTAGATTCAATTTTGGCCTGAGATATAATTATATTAATAAATATTATTTTTATTTAGGTTTAATTTGAAAATATATTTACAAATATTGAAACATTAGTATAAAAATATTTTTAATATTTCAAAAATAAATATGGTTTAATTAGATGAGCTAAGCTCAAGCTCGAGTTTAAGGTTTAGAGTTGTTAATTAGGCCAATTTGATTTGAGTTGACCAAAACACATCTTTTTGTTATTTTCAAAATCTAGTCTAATTGACCTGATTAAATTTGTCTGTTTATTCTTATTAAAAATAATAGCGGTTCATATTATTACAAATATGAATAAAGTATTGTAAATATGTACTAGTTAAGGTTTTTTTTTTAATTTAGAAGAAGAGTATTCAAATTTAGATTTTTAAACATATGATACATGTATAATCACTGAACTAAATGTTCAGAATCATTGTGCTAAAAGCTTAAATGTAATGTATCAATTTACCAGATAAGTTTAATTTAGGAACAAAATAATGATATAAACAATTATGTAACTTTCTAATCTTTCGTATCTTGCTATGAAGGAATGAAATAAAAGGATGAAATTATTTGACTTCCATTTCTGTATTGCTGAGATTATATAAAAGACTTCAAATTTAAGGTTACTTACCATATATATTCAAATTGATGGATGAAAATTGAAATTGTTGGATCAGATTTAAGCATTTATCCTAACAAGTTAATTTTTATTTTACAGGGAATATTAGATTTCTCTCTGTAAATTAGTATTTAACTCCTTCTGAATATATAGAGAAAAAGTTGAATAGAAGAGAGCAAATTATTGTATCTAAACATAACAAAAGGAAACATGTCTAGAGCTACTTAGCAACGTAATACATTTTTATGTTTTTCTCAATTTTCCNATTATTTAACTTTCTAAAGGTTTTATGTATAAAACATTATTAGTTCTTAATTGTTTTTATTTGGGATAAAAACATTTTGAATCTAACTCTTTCAAATTGAATCAAATGCTTCGATGTGAATTTTAATTTATATAAAAAGAAATATAGCTCTCTTTGAAATGGAAAAAAACAATTAAACGCATGCCAATTACCATTCATGGGAGCTTGTGTTTGGATAAATTGGATGTGTATGTGAGCCTTGCCGCGTGGTTAGCATTACCCAAATTAGTGTTCAAAGCCAATTTGAAAGGACTTGACACGTGGTTTGGATAAATTGGGTGTATATAACCAGTGGGAACATTTTTTTGTTTGCAATTTGTTCGACTGTGTTGGGATATTGGGAAGTTTAAGAATTCTACAAGAATTGGAGACTTCAATGAATTCGAACAAGCAGATTCTAAGAAATTAGGACAGCAAGATTCGGTATTTATAGAGCAGGAGAGATTGGTACCTTAACGGCTAGATATCCCCATCTCTAGCTGTCATTTTTTATTTTTTGGGTTTTTTTTCCTTTTTACTGTTGCCTTATGTACTTAATAAGCTAATAAGCTATCACTTTTGGCTTATTGTTATTTATCAATAATAAAAGCTTAACCTTTTTTTAAAAAAATAATATATTTATATAAGTATTTTATATTATTAAATTTATAATTTTGCATTTCTATATATTAGTTTTGCCCTAGTTCCCCTGAGCCCCATAATTCTTGCCTCATTTGCCTCGTACCCAAAAAACCTTACTCCACGATTACACAGTCCCCCTCTACCACCATTAGCCCACCATCGGAATATTGGCCAAAAGCCATAAGAAAACCACCGATTCACCTGAATCACCAGACCTGTCAACGACTTGAAGAAATAGATTCACCTCTATTCTTCCCATCATTACCGATTCTTTGCAAATTGCTCGAAGCCGCCAACACCTAAAATCAATAGGTCAACAACGCCTCTCTCTCTCTCTCTGTTTAATTACCAATAAATATAATAGGTTTATTTCTCTTTACTTCCTTGAATGTAAAAGTTAAGTCCTTTGAATGGAATGTTAGTTCTTTTTGAGTTGATTATAGTCTTTTTTTAATTCCAATATTCTCAAAATCCAATTAACTATCATAAAATGTTTAACAATAGCAAATAGTCTTGGTTGAACTAGTTGAATTTTGGTGTTTAAACATTCTAGATATGTGAGAGTTTTAATCTTTTTTTTTTAAATGATGAAAAACTGTGAAAACTGAATAAACCAATTGAACATTGGTTAATTTCAATTAATCTTTTTTGAAAGGCATTCATTAATATAATGAAAGGGGTAACTTCATTAAAGAAATGAAGTCTATGATTAAAATGAGAAACCAAAGCTAGCATAGTAACCATTAGACTTTCAATATTCCAAACATTAAAACAATGAACACAACCACCACTTAACAAAGTTGAATACAACATAAACAACAATAATCACCTTCCTTGCTAGAAAGCAACACCACTTATAGTTAAGCTTATAGCCACATTCCATAAATATTACAGGTAATCAATTTAGTGATAGCTTAATCGTAAAAGTGGAAAACCTTGTCATCACCATTTACCAACCCCTCCTAGAAATTGAGAAAATCAACTAGTAGCACATGTACAAGACTAGCAAATTTCCATCCAAAAATAAAACATGAAAGAAATGAAAGCACCATCGTGAAGGAGAAATATGAATAAAATCATTCTCTAATAACACCCAATCTTTAGCCAATTGGCCAGTAACCTCATTTGCACTTCTCAATGTATGAATAATCTTCCAACTCTTTATTTTTCTTTTTAGAGACTCTATTATAAGAATCCACTGTCAATATTATCATGGCGCTCTATTCGCATCCCTAATGCATTTAGCAACATTAGTAGAATCACTTTCACTATCAAGGAATAGGAAGGCTGCCATTTAGAAGATTCAAAGATGATAAATGCTTCAAATATTGTCCTATGTTTTGAAAAGTTTGTTTGATAAATGCTTCAAATATTGTCCTATGTTTTGAAAAGTTTGTTTCATGTACCCTTACAGATTTTGGAAACATAACCATAATTTTAGAGAAATCATTCCCCATAACCTTATCAATACCCATTTCCCCGTATTCTCCCTAGTAGATCCATCAACGCTAAATTTCATCTAGCCCTCAGGATGAGCAACCCAATCAATAACAATAGAAGGTTTAAATTTTTTACCAGGTACTTTCGGAAGATTTAGACATAGCTAAACATCGACAATAAAGGTAGAATTCCAAGCCATCTAGTATTAGCCCAATAAGCTATGTGCACCTTCATTAAACTAAATACTTGCTCAACTTCCCAAAGGTTCCTTCTAAATACTATCTCATTCCTAATCAACCACACACACTAAATGATGTAAAAAAAAAAAAAAGACGTCCCACAACTCTCTTCCTCTCTCTTTGATCAAAGCCCCCTTCCAATGCAAGTAGAAAAGTCTTAGCATCCTTTGGAGATGACAATTAGAAACCACATAAGCTAAACCACAACCCTATAATTTTGAAGTCTCACAACAAGTAAAAACCAAATACGCAACACTATTGAACTTTGCATTACATAGAACACACATAATCATGTTCATACTCAATAACCTTATCTTAATTAATTCACATTTCACTACAACCTTACTGCCATATAAAAAATCTCTACTTCATGTGGTATTTACTCACTCTAAACTATCTTCCACACTTTATCACTCTCATTACTCTCTTTTAGCACTTCCCTATTTTGTAGAAAATTTTGTATTAGTTTCATGTTTGCACACTAGCTTATCTTTCAAACTATTACCCAATGGACACTTAATAAGTAAGCTAAAAAGATTATCTCTATGACTCATTTCCCACTGAAAAACTCTTTGATGCAACCTAATATTCCATACCTATTTATTCCCAAGCAGTTTCCCATATTCATACAGTTTTCCTTTTTGATTAACCAAAAGAGCATACATTCTGGAAAAACTTTCTCTTAATATATACCCCTCAATCCATTCATCTTCCCAAAAAGATATACTTTGCCATCACCCACAATAAATCCAAATCCTGATGTTAGTTGAATAAAAAATTTGTTAATAGGGAAAGGACTTATAATATTGCTTCACAAAGTAGAGTAGTTTCGATTAACAACAAGGTTCAACAGTAATGCTAAAGGATCAGCGCCAACCTTTCCATCCACAATCTCCCTCCACAAACATCTTTTCTCACCCCCATATGTCAACAACCATTTACTTAACAATGCTTTTATTCTTAAGCTCATAACTAAGTGAACTAAGCCCATCATTCTCACGATAAATACATATGGTTCCCCAATCCACCAAATGCATCTTCGACTTTGGTCTTCCCCCACTCCATAGAAATCTTTTCACAATTTTCTCTATTTCCTTAATCACCTTTTCTAGGTTTCAAAAAAGAGACATGCAATGCAGCGGCAAATTGGCAAACACCGATCATAAAATTGTTACCTTATCTCTTATGGATAATAAAAACTTAACCTTTTTTTTAAAAAAATATATTATTTTAAGTTTTTTTTATATTATTAACTTCAAAATTTTGCATTCTTGTATATTAGTTTTGCCCTCGTTCCCCTGAGCCCTATAATTCTCGCCTCATTTGCCTCATACCTAAAAAACCTTACTCCACGATTACACAATCCCCTTCCATTACCATTAGCCCACCATTAGAATATTTGCCAAAAGCCACCAGAAAACCACCGATTCACCTAAATCACCAAGCTTGTCAACAACTTGAAGAAAAAGATTCACCTCTGTTCTTCTCGTCATCACTGATTCTTTGCAAATTGCCAAAAGCCACCAACACCTAAAATCAATAGGTTAGTAATGCCTCTCTCTCTCTCTCTTTCTTTCTCTCTCTTTTTCTCTCTTTCTCTCTCTCTCCCCTTAATTACCAATAAATATAATAGGTTCATTTCTCTTTGCTTCATTGATTGTAAAAGTTAAGTCCTTTGAATGGAATGTTAGTTCTTTTTGAGTTGATTATAGTCTTTTTAATTCCAATATTCTCAAAATCCAATTAACTATCACAAAATGTTTAACAATATCGAGTAGTCCTGATTGAACTAGTTGAATTTTTATGTTTAAACATTTTTGATATCCGAGAGTTTTAATCTTTTTTTTTTCAAAAATGTTGTTGAAAATTTTTGTTAAAAGTTATTGAAAAAATGATGACAAATTATGGAAATTGAATAAACCAATTGAACATTAGTCAATCTTAATTAATTTTTTTAAAGTTATTCATTAATATAATAAAAAGGGTATCCTTATTACAAAAATGAAGTTTATGATTAAAATGATAAACCAAAATAGCATAGTAACCATCTGACTTTCAATACCTGAAATATTAAAACACTGAACACAATCACCAATTGCCAAAGTTGAATACAACATAAACCACAATAATCACATTCCTTGCTAGAAAGCAACACTACTTACAACCAAGCACATAGCCACATACCATAAATATTGCAAGTAATCAGTTCAGTGATGGCTTAATTGTAAAAGTTGAGAACCTTGTCATTTGCATTTACCAACATCTCCTAGAAATTGAGAAAATCAACCAGTAGCACATGAACAAGACTAGCAAATTCCCATTCAAATTAAATCGTAAAAGAAATGAAAGCACCATCCTTAAGGAGAAATATGAATAAAATCATTCTCTAATAACACCCAATCTTTAGCCAGTTGGTCAACAACCTTATTTGCATTTCTCAACATATGAATAATATTCCAACTCTTTATTTTTCGTTTGAAAGACTCTATTATAAGAATCCATTATCGATTTTTTCATGGCACTCTATTCGCATCCTTAACGCATTTAGCAACATTAGCAGAATCACTTTCATTATAAAGGAATGGAAAGGCTACCATTCAGAAGATTTAAAGATGATAAATGTTCAAGTACTACCCTAAGTTCTGAAAAGTTTACTTCATGTGCCTTTACAAATTTTGAAAACATAACCATAATTTTAGAGAAATCATTCCTCATAACCCCATTGATACTCACCTCCCCGTATTCCCCTTAGTAGATCCATCAATGTTAAATTTCATCCACCCCTCAGGCTTAAGTTTTGCACCAGGTACTTTTGTAAGATTTGGACATAGCAAAATATCAACAATAAAGGTAGCAATTCTGAGCTATCTGGCACATCCTAATAAGCTACATGTCTCTTTTCTAAACCAAATACTTGATCAAGTGCCCAAAGTTTCCCTCTAAATGCTATCTCATTCCTAATCAACCACACACACTAATAAATGTAAAAAAAAAAAGAAATGTCCCGTAACTCTTTTCTTATTTTTTTGATCAAAACCTTCTTCCAAAGCAAGTAGAAAAGTCTTAGCATCCCTTGGAGATGACCATTAGAACACACATAAGTTGAACCACAACCCCTATAATTTCCAAGTGTCACGACCTGAAACTCCCATCGAGCTCGTGACAACCGCCGCAGTGCCCCGATGGGCATTCATCTCCGGAAATGCCAATCGGAACCCCGCAAGGCTTAATATCAGTTTCTCGTTTTCCCCGATGAGTAACTATTTCCAAATATTATGTTCTAAAGGATTTTGAGCTATATCCAACTTAAAACTGATAAAATAAAAATTTTGTCTCACAAGGGCATTTTGGTCATTTTCCACTGAAAATTTCGAAACTAGTTAAAAAGGTAGTAAACAAGTACCAATCGCATAATTCATATTCAAAAATAAGTTTAAGCATCTAAAACCTTTATTTAAAATGAAATTATAATTATTTGAATATAATACGAAGATAAAACAAAATATTCAATAAAATATTTTATTTTCTTATAAACAGTAATTTTAGAGTTATACGTAAATACTTTTTATAATGTAAAAACAAAATAAATTCATTCTTACTGTAATACAATAAACTATTAAATTTACAATATCAAGTGGACCCACAATAACTAGAATTAAAGAAACTGTGAACCTACTGTGTGGAGGACGCTAATCCAATAGAAGCCCTTGATGGAATCAGCTATCTACAGCTTACTCTGAGCCTAAAATGGGTGGAAAGGAGGGTGGTGAGATTATAAAATCTCAGTGAGTAAACAAACACCATTTAAATCAGCTAAAGCCGAGTAAAAGGAGACAATTCAAATATCCCATCATTTTTTTACGTATTTCACAATTTGAAAATTCATCCCAACCCATGCAAATAGTTGTATTTCATTTAATTTCTCATTAAGGCTTATGATTTCCATAAACATTTGGGTCATGCCATCAAATAGTACTCGGTGACACCTTGATCAGAGGTGTACACTCAAGCCTGCCAAGGCTGTTAAAATTTCGTATACACTTAAAACATATCTTTAGTTTGAAAAACACAGCCATTCCTTAGCGTTGGCTGAGTTCCCCTTCATGTAGTGGTTTGGCGTGAAATGAACCCTAAACTTTACCCCAAGAGATACCCTACGCGCCTCTTCGTTCGAGGTAAGAATATATGGAGTTTACCGTGCCCCTCTAAAAGGCTGGTCCACAGAAACCCTCTACTACAGTGATTAATTAATATATAATCCACCAATCAATAAAATTCATTCTAGCATGACATGCCAATAATTATAATTCACAACCTTTCAAGGCTAAATACACATTTCATAAATTTTAACACAAACATCAATTTAGCCATTCATGCAAATATTGTCATAAGCCATTCGATTCAAATCATAAACTTAATTCATAACAAGTGGTCTCCAATTACTCTATTTTTCAAAATCATCGTTCAATTTTAAAACAATTTATAAAATCTTTTCATATAGACACATTTTGTTTGTAAAACTCAAGATTTACCATTTAATTTCATTTCCATAAAATTTCATCAAAATCGATTAAAAACATACTTTA
>NC_030859.1:9758801-9764155 GCF_000208745.1 Theobroma cacao | reverse complement strand
GTTCACAGTCCTCTTTACTTTTGTTTATTCGGGGGCCCTCTTGTTATTGTAAATTAAATTAAATATTTTGGCTTACTGTATTTCAGTATGTATAAATTTATTTAGCTTTTACGCTATAAAAATTATTCACGTATAACTCTATAAATATTGTTTTATAAGAAAATAGAATATTTCCCTTAATATTTCTTTTATTTTCTTATTATATTCAAATAACTGTAATTTTGTTTTAAATGAAGATTTTAGACTTTTAAACTCATTTTGAATATGAATTATGTATTTTGTACTTGTATAGTTTTAGCCAGTTTCGAAAATTTTGAGAAAAAAAATGACCAAAATACCCCTGTGTGGCGAAAATTTTATTTTGATTGTTTTTGATCTAAAATAGTGTATATTCTCTAAAAACTTGATATTTAACAATGATTGCTCATAGGAAAGGAAAAAAAACTGATATGTAAGCCTTGCGGGGTTTCGGTTGGCATTCCGGATAATGAGTGTCAATCGGGATGTCGCGACGATTGTCATGGGCCTAAGGGAGGTTCCGGGTCGTGACACTCTTCCTCTCTCTCCCTCTCACCACCGGTCACCCTTTCCTAGCTTTTTATCCTTCAATTTTTTTCAGCAGCTACAGTTGCTCATTTTGGCTCCAAAATCAGCAGCTATGCTGCTCTGTTTTTCCTCAAATATTCAGCAGCTAAGCTGCACCTTTCCTTCAAAAAAATTTGCAGCCAAAACAACCACAATTAACCATCAAAATAGCACCTCAAACCTTAAATTTTTTGCTGCAAAATTCTGCACTTTTTGGCCTCAAAAATCAGCAAAAAAATGGCACTTTCTAGCCTCCAAAACCAGTAGAAAAATGGCTCTTTTCAGCCTCCAAACCAGCCCTTAAATGGCTCTCTTTCCCTTCTTGAATGGTAGCAAAAACAGCCCCTCAACTAAACTCTCTTTTGCTTTTGTTTTCCTTTCTTATGAACGGTTTTCTTTTTGTTTTTCTTGCTCTTGGTTCTTTCTTCTTCCTTTGCTCTTTTATTTCTCCCTCAACTGACCTCTCTCTTCTTCTTAGTCTTCTTCACTTAGCTTGGTCAATTACACATATATATTTTTATTTCTTTCTTGAATGTTCCACAAATTTTCACAACATTCCATCATGGCCGACCACATCAAATTTTTTTTCTTCCTTCACTATGTGTTCCACATGGTCGGGCCCCCCCTCCAATTCACTAAGTAAAGAGTCTTTGACTCTTTTATTGACCACATGGGCTGCTGCCCATGTTGGTCTTCTAATATTTTTTTTTTTTACTCTATGATCATTTTATTTTTCTCACTAATTTTATTACATATCCTTTAATCTTTATATTCCAATTTCGATCCTTTTAATACGTCTAAAAATTTCAATTTTCATCTAACTTCCTTTCTCGATGCGTGTACCACCGAAATATGAAAATTACACCTCAACGCGGTATTACTACAATATTTAAATATTTACTTATCCGCGTTGGTTCGACTTAACAAAACACGCGTATTTCACTTTTGTCGCTTATTTCTCCAAAAATTCACTTGTATTTCTTCTCCCCCACTTGGATCAATAATATGATCCTTCTTCATGACTAATTTCGACATCCGATTAAATATTAATATTTTTATATTATTTTATTAATAAAATATTATTTTATTCTAAAAATTTTATCTTGTCTCCTTGGTACCCAAAATACCTTATTATGCCTCACTTGACTTCCGAATTGCCTTTTATCTCACAAATTCTCCTCTGATAAAATTATTATTATTTAATTGTTATTTTCTCGCGTGCGAAATATTTTATCCTAAACTACTCCTTTCGTCTTTTATCATTTTTAAACATTTTAATTGACCTCAATTTGCATCCGATTAACTTTATTTATCACCATATCAAAGTATGGGGTATTTCACCAAGTGTCATAACAAGTAAAAACCAAATGCTCAAAACTATTTAACTTTACATTACATAGAACACACATAATCATGCTTAAACTTAATAACCCTCTCTTAATTAATTCACATTTCACCGCAACCTGACCACCATCTAAAAATCTCTACTTTATGTCATACTTGCCCACTCCAAACTATCTTCCACACTTCATCACTCTCATTACTCTTTTTAAACACTGCCCTATTTTGTAGAAAATTTTGCACTAGTTTCATGTTGGGACACTAGCTTATCTTTCAAACTATTACCCAATGGACACTCATTAAGTAAGCTAAAAAGATTTCTCTAGGACTCATTTCCCACTGAAAAACTCTCTGACACAACTCAATATTCCATACCTATTTATCCCTAAGCAGTTTCCCATACTCGCACAGTTTCCCTTTTTTATTTACCGAAAGAGCATACATTTTAAGAAAACTCTCTCTTAATATATACCCCTCAATCCACTCATCTTACTAAAAAGATATATTTTGCCATCACCCACAATAAATCCAAAACCTGATGTTAGTTGTATAAAAAATTTTTTAGTAGGGAAAAGGAACTTATAATATCGCTACACAAAGTAGAGCAGTTTCGATTAACAACAAGGTTTGACATTAATGCTAAAAGATCAACGCCAACCTTTCCATCCATAATCTCCCTCCACAAACATCCTTTCTCACCCCCATATCTCCACAAGCATTTACTTAACAATGCTTTATTCTTAAGCTCAAAACTAAGTCAACCAAGCCCATCATGCTCATGATAAATACATATGGTTCCCCAATCCACCAAATGCATCCTCAACTTTAGTCTTTCTCCACTCCGTAGAAATCTCCTTTTAATCTTCTCTATTTCCTTAATCACCTTTTGTGGGATTCGAAAAAGATACATGTAATGCAGCTGCAAATTGGTAAACAACAATCTTAAAATTGTTACCCTATCTTTTATGGATAATAATTTGGATTTCCACCTAGCTAATCTAGCCTCCACTTTATCCAACACTAGTTTCCAAGTTTTACCTCATCTAGGATTAGCTCCAAGGGGTAATCCCAAATACGTAATGGGGAATTTTCCAACTCTGCATCGAATAATTTCTCCCCAAGAATTGAGTACATCTCGGTCAAGACTAACTCTATACAAATAGCTCTTAAAAAAATAATTTTAAGACTTAAGGCCATCTGAATAAATCTAAGCACCCTAATATTAAGAAGGTCATCTAGTTTCACCATACAAAATAACATCATATCATCCACAAATTGTAAGTGAGTGATTTGTCTCCCATTAATACCCATTGGGAATCCTTAACACAAGTTTACCTTTACAACCCGTATCATAAATACACTCAAAGCCTCTACCAGCATGTTAAATAGAAAGGGTGAAAGGAGAGATCTTTGTCTAAAGCCCCTATTGAATTGAATGGGTAAAGTTGGTCACCCATTAAAAAGAACTGACACATTTAGTGTGGTAACACATTCTTCTATCCAACTCCTCCATGTATCTCTAAAGCCAATATTCTCCATAACTAAATACAAAAACTCCTAACTGATATAATCATAAGCCATCTAAAAGTCTACTTAAGTATTAAAACACCATCCAACCTTTTCTTAGCTGAAACAACCATTTCATTAGCTATTAGAGCACATTAGTAATCTGTCTGCCCCTAATAAAAGCAAATTGATAATCGGCAATCACCTCTCCACACACTATTGTAAGCTTGTTGGCAAGAAGCTTTGATACAATTTTATAGTTACCACTAACCGAACTAATAGGATGAAATTCAGTAATCAATCTTAACAAGAATTTGCAAAAGATACCACAATAAAACATCATCATTAATATAAAAATTATTCAAGATTGATCCTAAAAACCATTAAAAATAAAACCATTGATTACAGACATAAATTAACCCTTTACACATAATAATTATAGATATAAAACAAGAGAATAAAATTAATAATTCCTTCTTTTGACAGCTAAAATACTAATGCTTGTGTAAAAAGAGTTGTCATTGTCATAAACATATAAGTGGTAGTTAAGAAGGGGAAAAGGAGAGGGGGGATTGTGTTTTGCCTAAATATGGACAATTAATGGTAGCATTACAAATAAAATGATTAAATTAAAGAGAAAAAAACGTCTTCCCCTCAATTGAAAAGAATTAAATTTAAAGGGAAGGAATAAGTGCAAATTCAACCATTTCCTTTCTGTCCTCCTATTTCTTTCTTATGAAAGAAAGGAAAGGAAGAAAATACTATTTTCTTTCCACTTTCTTTCTTTCATCATCTTTCTTTTCTACCAAACATAGTCTACATGACAAAACCCAAGATTAGTGCGAATCAAACTCTTCCATGGAGTCTCAAATTAAGGATCCCACAATAATGAGTTCATTTACAAGGTAGCTTAACTTCACCTTAATGAGTCATCAAAAATGTTTCAAGCTGTAGAGAGTTCGTTTACATGGATTCTATATATGGGAAGTTGGTAAGGAAAACAATTTAAAATGTAAAGAAGCAAGTTGTACCCTAAATTGGATGATAATTAACTAAACTAAATATCGTAATTAGGGTTGAAAAGGTGTAAAGCCTGACTTATAAAATACTTGTCATGACATACATGTGATGGATAGCATGTTTACATGCTAGGAGAGTCCCGAAAAATTTACAAAAGTCGGTATTGTACCTAGAGGAACAACAAAGTTGATTTAAGCTTCGAACTAGATCAAATAGAGATTTTAGGGTGAAATTGAAAATTTTACAGTCAATGAATGACTTAAAATGGTGATTCGGAGTTCGAAGATTAATTTGGAGTCAAATCAAAATTTTCACTATCTAGTGGTAAAATGGTAATTTTGCCACCTGAGGATAAAATTAGAATATTGGAAGAAGTTTTTGATCAAGATTGATCACATTTGACTCATTGGAGTATAATTTGAGGTTGATAAGTGAAACAAAATTATAATCCCGGTATTTTTCGGAACATAGGGGTAAAATGGTAATTTTGCCACCCTAGGGACAAAATTGTAATTTTACACACTCGACACTTGTCCAGCACGTGGATTTTATCCAATATTATCATGGATATTTGAAGGAATTTACATGGAGGAGAGAGAAAGCTTAATAGTTAAGAAATTAAAAACGGGCCAATGACATGATGCCACATGTCATGCCTTTATTAAATTATTATTTTCTTTTTTAAAAGGCACAAAAACCAGCCCATCTTCCACCCCATGGTCGGCCAAAGCAGCAAGAAGAGAGAGAAAAGAAAAACCAAACCCTAGAGAGAGAAAATCAAAGAAAAAGTGTGAATTTTCAAGGAAATTAAGTGAAAAAGGTAAGATTTTTTCTATTAAGCTTGAGTTTTCTTATTCCCAAGCATTTCTCCTTATTTTCCATGATTAAATTGCATGTTTTCA
>NC_030859.1:9754470-9758336 GCF_000208745.1 Theobroma cacao | reverse complement strand
TTTTGCATTCCATATCATGCATTAGTAGTCTAAATTAGTTTAATTTCAATTTAGTACCAATGTGGTGAATTTCTCGATTTTGTACTGTGTCAAGGTGGTGAGTCCTCCAATAAAGGCAAGTGAATTGCATCCGAGGACCAGTAGTTTGAGTATTTTGAAAATCCCCACTCTAGACATTGTGAGTAACCTTACCATCATTTTAATTATCTAAAGTATGTTTTTATTCGATTTTGGTGAATTTTATGAAAATGAGTTAAAATGGTAAATCTTTATGTTTTGTAAACAAAATGTGTTTAAATGAAAAGACTTTATAAATTGTCTTGAAACAAAATAACGATTTGGAAAATAGAGTAATTGGAGACCACTGGTATGTTGCAAATTTATGATTGGAAATTGATGGCTTATGTTATAGTGTTATTGTGTTGGCATGACTGGTTGGGCTGTGTTTTATGAATTGTATGAATTATTTTATTTTACCTTTGCAGGCTGGGTAGTATTATATTAGCTCTGCCATGCTGTTAAAAATTTTATTGTATGGTGGGTTTAGCCTGCTGCAGTGGGCGGGTTCTGTGGACCAGCCTATTAGAGGGGCACAGATTCCGGATATATATATGTACCTTGGTTGGAGAGGCGCGTAAGGTATCTCCTGAGGTATGGTTAGAGTTCACGTCACGTCGAACCACCTCGTGACGATGAACTCCGCTAACACCAAGGAACGGTTGTGTTCTTTTTAAACTAAAAATATATTTACATGTATACGAACTTTTTAACAGCCTTGGCGGACTTGGTTAGATGCTTCGGCCAAGGTATCCCTGAGAATGATTTTGGCAAGAGCCAAGCTTTTAAAATACTCATAAGCCATGTTGAATATTTAAATGAAATGAATATTTATGTTATGAAATACATATTGAGATGAAATATTTTAATTGTCTCCTTTTACTCGGACTTTAGATCTTTTGAATGATGTTTGTTTACTCACTAGTATTATAAAATCTCACCACTCTCCTTTCCCTCCATTTCAGGCTCAGATTAGACTGTAGATAGCTGATCTCATCGAGGACTACCATTGGGTTTGCATTCTTCAAACTGTAGGTTATAGTCCTCTTTACTTTTGTTTATTCGGGGGCCCACTTATTATTGTAAATTAAATTAAATACTTTGGATTACTGTATTACAATATGTATGAATTTATTAAACTTTTACGCTACAAAAATTATTTATGTATAACTCTAAAAATATTGTTTTATGATAAACTAGAATATTTTACTTAATATTTCTTTATTTTCTTATTATACCAAACTAATCGAAATTTCATTTTAAATGAAGATTTTAGACTTTAAAACTCACTTTTGATTATGAATTATATGTTTTGTACTCGTATATTACATTTTAGCCTGTTTTCGAAATTTTTGGAGAAAAATGACTAAAATACCCTTGTGAGACGAAAATTATTATTTTATTTGCTTTGAGTTGGAAACAGCTTAAAATCTTCTAGAACATGATTTTCGACAATGGTTACTCACGGGGGAAATGAGATACTGATTTTAAGCCTTGTGGGGTCCCGGTTGGCATTCCGGGAAATGAGTGTCTATCGGGGTTTCGCGGCAGTTGTCACAGGCTCGAGGGGAGTACCGGGTCGTGACAAAAGGTATGATAGCCAACCTTGAATTCTACGGGGATAATACTTAATATAAAAATTATTCTTTTTCTTGTTATGTTTCAACTTAAGCTTTTTGAATAATTTATTGTTTAATTTGATAACCTTTTTGAAGTTTATTGAGATGGAAAGAGTAGCACCAACGCCTCAAGTTCCAATCAGTAGAGAAAATCTTGCTCCAAATTTTCAATCGTTCATTACCGATTTGAAAGACGTAATTCATGTAAGGCTTTTCACTCTTCACTTATCCTAACCATTTATTCCTTTCAAGATCATATATATGGCTTGCATTTAGGCATTTATAATTTTCAAAACTTACTCATTAACAATTTTACTTGTACATTACTTGCATTAGCTAGAGGCTAAAATGGTGAAAACAAAGGCAAAAGAGGAAAGCGCGGAGTCATTAAATCTTGGTCTTTATCCCATTAATAGAACAAAGAATGCATTTATACCTTGCAACACTAGTACACCATCAAGGAGCAAGGTAATTACAATATTGATTACCAAATTAGTGGTTTTATTAATCATAATGGTAGTTTTGTTTCCCTTTCATGATCTACAAGTGATTTTCTCAGTAATGATTTTTTATCATGATATTTGGTTCTTAGAGGTTATTCAATTACACAATGTTGGTCCAATTTGGGCTTTCTATTTTTGGCCTGATTGTGTTGCACATTAGTGTTTGGTAAGTAGACCTTGACGCAAAGGTCGCATTGCACTTTTGTTGACTAAGTGATCAAGGGTCTAGTAGACTCACTATGGTGTACCAAGTCTGTAACTCCCCAACTAATCATTTATATTTATTATTTTCCCTTGAATTTATATAGATGCGACCAAAAAATAGCCCCTTGATTTGAAGAGTACTTTTCCTTTTTGCCAATGTTATATATATTAGAAATAAAGTCACAAAATTAGTTGGGTGTCATGAATCAAATTCATCAACCTAATTAAGGAATTTACTAAAAATAAATAAATTACATCAAAGTAAATATATACGATGAAGGTTATAAATTTCAATCAATATTCCTATAAAATGGGGATTTAGATAATTTTTTAATTTTTCATACATGAAATGGAAAAATAACTACTCATTTTTATGGTTATCAAACTTCTCTTTGTTCCACCTATATGTTCTCACCTCTTTCATTTCTTTTCACTTATTTTTTCTCTGCCACTCATGTGATGGTTGTGTCTAAATCTAGTAGTAATAAAGTAAATAAACAAAGAAAGTAGTAGAGAAGTTAATAATTCATATATATGAAACTGTAATTTTATATTTATCACTTGTAAAGATAAAATATTTTTAATATTTAATATATTAATTAATTTTATTATAAAATTATATTACTTGTTAGTATTTTTAAATGGATAAAAATTTAAAAATATAAGAATGTTAAATAAAATTATAATATGAATGAAAATCTTTAATTAATATACTTTTAGGTTAATATTCTTAATGGTTATTTTTCGCTCTCACCATAACTCACTTTATGGCCATTGCTGTTTTTACCATATGCAAATTGATTATTTCACCATCTTTTTTTGTGTATTTTACATACAATATTAAATTTCTTTATTAAATCAATGATTTATGATTTTCAATGTCAAAAGTAAAAATAAAATCATAAAAAATAATTTTGAAATATAAAAAGTAAAAATAAATTATTAGGTGTGTTTTAAAAATGAAAAAATTTTTAAGATGATCATGACCAACTTCCTACCAACCATGATAATCTAATTACTTAATGCATATTGCAATCAATCTTGGGAGGATCACCCCTTATCCAAAGCCCATTGATATGTTTCTTTCTTCTATGAATAACATTCCTTGAGAAAAGCTTTTAAATGTGTAATTGAGAGGTTTTTTCATTTTCATGGCAATTATTTATACTGTAACACTGGGCAATGTAGTTGAATATTTCAGAGCCAGCAATGAAAAAGAAAAGGGGAATGGCAAAGTTAGTTGCAAGGAAAATAACATCCTTCAGACTCTCCGGTGAACGATTTGATCTTGCCCAAATTGAGAAGGTAAGTTGTTAACTTCTCAAGATAACTCTATTCAAATATCTTTGGTCGCTATTAGGTGTTAAGAAATAATTACTTGAAAAAATGCAGCATTTTCAAATGTCACTTGATGGCAAAGAAAAGGAGTTCAAGTACCTTCTCATCGAGAGATTAGATGGATGGAAAATTGATTGCAAGAAAC
>NC_030859.1:9748873-9754374 GCF_000208745.1 Theobroma cacao | reverse complement strand
AAGTTTTTTTTTTTTTCAAAAAATTTTTTTTTTTTTTTTTTTTTTTTTTTTTTTTTTTTTTCCTTTTTTTTATTATGATTTTGGTTTAAAATGATGATGAATTATATATGTGCAGTATTATACACATGAGATTTTCAAGAAGTCGTTCCGATCAGTTAAGGAAGTAATGATTGAAATTAACAATTTGTTCGTTGGGATTGATGGTGAGGTAGTTAATATAAATTATTAAACATTTTCCAGGTACATAGACAATATTTCTTTGGCAATTTTGAAGGAAAACAAATGAATGCTGATGGGAAACCTTCAAACCTCTATTTAGAAAAAGTAATTATTTTAGTTTCTTCTAAATATGAAATAAGAATTAAGAGGCTTGACAAGTAGATGAGCCTAGTTTAATAACTCTACTTGTGAATGCCAAGATCAAGTCAGTTTCTTGCTACTAGTAAGGAAATGAAGAATTAGGAAAGATTTTCTAGCTTTTATATATAAGCAATTACTTTGTTTTTTAATGTACTTTTTAGTATCAACTAAAAATTTCTGGTTAATTATTTTTCTTGGAAAATTTAGTTAATTGTTTTTATATTCAAGTTTCTATTACTTTGCAAATTTTATTTTTTACTTATTTTTAAGGTGCATCAATTGCTTTATTTTATTCTAATAAGATAAGGTCAGAAGAACAATTTTCTTTATTTTTGTGATTGATGGAGTCTTTTCATTAATAAACTATAAGCTACGCCGCATGTTGTGCTCGGATGAAATAAATTTGTGTATTTTGCTTGAGGAATAAATTTTTTGGTTAGATTTGTTAATAACTAGGCAAGTATTTGTAGAAATATTTATAAACAAAAGTTGTAATTTGAAAGGTAAAACGGAAGGCAATTTTGTGCTTCTTTATAATTTTGTACATTCATCCCCACCTAGCTATATAACAAAATGTGTATCCCTACAAAAACAAAAATACCATAATTCTTTGGCGAAGTTGCACAAATGATTTGCTCTTGTATTTGTTTTTGAAGCTTGCTTTTCTAGAGCTCTTTTGTAGCACACACCTTCTAGTGTCATGTGTTGAGATTAATTTAGAATTCATAGTGCGATTGCTATTAGAAAAAGTATGTAGAGTTGTTAAACAACTTTGCCAATGTTGTTCAAACATTTTAATGCTATACAAAAATCATGATCAAAGTGTTAAATTGATCATGCTGCCTCTATGCCAAAAATATAAGACAATGTGCTATACAACTATAAATGAAATTCCACAGTTTGTTAATATTAGCAGGTAGGCAAAAATGGGCAGTCAAGTTGTCGTTCTCTTAGTGGATTGGTCTGGAGGATACCCTGCACTTAAAAAAAAAGAATTACAGTGTTGTATATGTGAAACGTGTTAGAATGAAAAAAGTAATCTAGACTTGCTAAAACGTTCATCATTAAAAGCATGAAGTTCATGATGAAAATAATATTAGGTAAAAAAACACAAAAAAAACCCCAAATTCAAAGACTGTTTTTATTTAATTTTCTATCCACGCAAGTATACATATCGAACAAATAATATAATGACAAGTTCAGTGTTGATGTCATAGAGAATTGATCTAAAATTTCACTAAGCACTAAAATTAACACAATTCAGTTTTATCTAAACAAACAAAATCAAGTAACTAAATAAATTATAAATTAATTTCACTAAGTACTAAAATTAACACAATTCAGTCTTATCTAAACAAACAAAATCAAGTAACTAAATAAATTATAAATTAACTAAATCTAACTAAGAAGAATTTAAACTAAAAAATCAAAGCAGTAATAAAATTGGATACGAATCAATTCAAACAAGCCTAAGATTACAATATCCCTCACACTTCATCTAAATCTTACCTCCCTCTCTCTTAACTTATTCCAATGAGATAAATTGCTAACCTAAAGTCCTCAACTATTTATAAGGCTCTCTTAAAACTCTTATAAAAATATTTATTTTAATCAAAGCACTATATCTCTATCTGTATTAAAATTAAAACAGACACATTAAGTTCATGCTCTAATATTGGCTACATACAACATATAGGTATACCTCTATCTTACACACAAATCAATTTATTCATTGAAGCAACTAATTATGATCATATGCTATTCCAATTTTAGCATACTAAACTCCCTTCAATTTGGCTTCACAAGGATGCATTTATATGGCTCACAAACATAATTTTGGTCCAGTTTAGACTCCCATCTTCTAAAAGGCGTCTTTACAAACCTGTAGTGCTGTGGCGCTAGCTTTCTACTGCCATGGCATCGACTTGTGATGTATTATTGTCCTTCTTCAAGGTAGAACTGGCAAAGTTGTAAACATGAACGTTGTATCTCTACCTCTTAGCTTTCCAATGGTCAAGAATCACGTCATTTAGACTTCTGTATTGGGATATATGTTCAAAAATTGAAACATGTGCAAAGAAAGTCTGCACCTAGAATGCACTTTCTTAGTCCAATTAAAAGTTCTTTTTCAAAGCACACCTACAATAGCACAATTTAATCAATAGCAGCTTTTCTTAAGCAATTTCACATTTAACATAGCCTAAAATAATCTAAATTCAACTGACCAAACATATTTTACTATCTTTAAATGAATAAATATAAACACCTAAAATCTATGCTAAAACTCAAAAACCTAGCAACTTAATAGCTAAACCTAAGACAAAATAACTCTATGTCATAGAGTTATCAAATGTCACAACCCATCCGTGGGCCATGACCAATGCAAGGGCCATGTAGGCAAGCCCACTCAACAAAAAAAAGTATCCAATACAAAATGCATTAGGATAAACAACTATGACATTTAAGAGAATTCCTTATCTTATTAAATATGTATACACGTATGATTTTTTTTTAAAAAAATTAGGGGAGGGGGGATTCGAACCCTACTCTTTAGGTAAGGGGATAATGCACCAACCAATGAGCCAAATACACATACGATTCTACTAAAAGTATATATTTCATTTGAAAATTTATAACATTTTCCAAACATGTGTATGTGTAAAACCATCAAAACCAAAGATTTTACAAATTTAGATACCAACATATAATGCGCCAACCAAAGGCCAAGTATAAACATTTATCAAAATTTTTAACCAAACAAAATATGACTCGAGCTTAGCAAAGCAACTCAACAGAAGGTCAAAAACCTCAACTTGATGCCTTGAAGTCCACTTACCAAGTATTATCAAAGAAGTGACCACTCTTGATGAGCCAACCAAAGATCTATCTATAACGATCGCTACTGACATCCGAGTCTTGTGGGAGAACCCACCAAGTCCTGAACAAGCCTTACTTGAAACTTTTTTTAATACATTATATTCATTCCACAATTTATGTAATCACTTTGAACCGTATAACTCTTTGTAATATACCTAAAACAAAAAGTTGAACAAATCAACTAAACTTTTATTTCACATTGTTGTATAAATACATTAAAGTTTATAATCTCCAAACGTACGTTTGCATTCACATTAGTGTCTATTTACAAAGCAAAATACATTATGAACGACTCGACCTTTAGTAGCGAAGCGACTCGGAGTAAGTTCTAAGAGATGTCTTTACCTATCTGCAGTGGACGATATGTGTTGATGAATACAAGCTAGGCCGATCAATTATCTGCAAAAAGGGAGATAAGGGGGTAAGTATCATAAACTCAGTGATCATCAACTCCGTGATTAAGGCGTAGATGGGAAACAAGCTTAGAGCAAAACTTTTTGAACAATAAAACCAAAGTACAAAATGACACCCTTAAAAAACCAAATAAGGTACTTGTGCCTTGTAAAAATGCCATGTAAATCGTAGTGCAATACTTTCATTAGCAAACAATGTCGAAAACCAGTGCATAATAAAATAGATTTCAATTCACGAAATCATTCAATATTTGCATAAACACAAATGGCAGTATGTAAACATCACGCTCCCAAAAGGTGTGGCATGCAAAATACTCGAGTACATCCACATAATATAATCCATAATCAATTTGTTAAGCATTGAAGCTATTGATTAAAAAGGGGAGCTACGGATAAAGTAGTATCTCTCCACCATGAAAAAGAGTAATCAACCTGTGGACCTACTTCCATGTAATAACATCTGGGGAGGCCCCCCTCCACCAGATTCGCTAAGCCATGGCAGTCTTGATGATGTTGGCCGATATCAGAGAAGACTTATCATTGCAACCACGTACATCAACTCGTGGCCTAGTCACTTATAACAACCCATCGCCTTGCCACATATAATCACAGACCATGGCCTAGCCAAGTCTAACAGCCCATCGTCAACGCAAAAGGTTCTCTAGCTAAAGCTCATTTGTGCACAAGGGTCACACTATCCCGATGTGACATTCAACCTATGCTCGATGCTCTCGATTTGTCAAAATCGTTTTCAAAACCAAATCAAGGTTTTCAAGTGTTTTTCTTTAAATCATTTGAAATAAGGTTCAGTAATCTTTCAAAATTGTTTTTCACATTAAAATGCATGGTGTAAACATTTGCATAAAGTTCGAACTAAGACCTACTCACAAGAGTTTGCATTTAAGCCATTTATCAAGTGCAATCAACTATGCGCACTACACAAAGATTCGAGGCATGGATTTGATGCAAAACATTACAAAAGGGCTTGTTTCCCAGTTTCTAAAACACTTTACATATATATAGAGTATACACAAGCAACTTAGAAATCAATTTGCATCCATAATTACCTATTGTTTTCTACTAGCTCATGGTTTCCATAAAAGCCATGTGTAAATCATTCTAAACCATGTATTCAAATCACGTATCATTTTCTAGCAACTCATGCTTTCCACAAAGGCATTGAATAATACTATACATATACTTTGAAATAGCAAAGAATCTTTTAAAATTGACACCCCCGACTCATCTCTCTTGGTGGGATATTACTTCTTAAAATTAAACTCCTTATGTCCTCAATTAATCAAGATGACTTGCTGGTCACCAGTTTTCTCCTTGAATTATGTCCTTGGCAATTATCTTTCACTTAGTCAATCTCCTAACAGTAATTAGTTCCAAAATACTTTTAGTAACATTACAATTCATTTGTCTTACATTTGCTGCCCACGTTTACTTAAGGCTTTTACATCCTATTCCATTCTTTTTCTCCTTCAAACATTAATCATCATCTTAATAACTCAAATCATGCTAAAACCACCATTTTTTCTTAACTAGCCTTTGCATATTCATATGCATATTGACATATTTTTACTAAAGGAAATCATAACCTTTACATGCATAATTCTCTATATTACCTATACCGTTAACTTATTTATAACATTAAGTGCCCATTTCAACCTTATTTCTTTCAAACAACGTAGCAAGCAACCTTAACATTTCAAACTAGCGCAAGCATTTCTCCTAGCCAATTTTAAGGTATCATGATACATTCACATTGCATGCTTACCTTTTAAAGTAGCTTGGACTTTGCATGCATCTCAACATATCTCCATAGCTTTAATCCTCAAGGCTATC
>NC_030859.1:9661809-9748773 GCF_000208745.1 Theobroma cacao | reverse complement strand
TGAGAAATACAAAAAAAATTTAACTTAAAATCAATAATGAGATTATAAAACCATTTAAAGCGAGTAATAAGGACTAAGTCGGTTCTATTTCTCAATATTCTTTAGCCCGTCATATCTCCAATTTGCATTTTAGTCAACCAATACTCTTCATTATCCAACTAACGACCTTCCTTTTTGTTGATCAATCGTTTTTCTTCATTCATATGATTTTTGGTATGCACTTTTAAAGGATTGATTTATTATTTATATAAAATTTTTGTCCTGCACACTTAAATAAAGATATTAGACACAAATGAATGGGAATGTTTTATTATCATCAAAAACTAATAGAGCCAACAATAAGCATACAATATCTCTTACCCACACTAATCTAAAGGTTGGAGTAATCGAATACACTTAAAACACAAGGTGCTTGTCCCCCCTTGTTGAAAACTAATACATAGTAGAGTACTTAGATACATAGTAGATTCACAAATAATTTGAAAACAATTGCATCAATCATATCACAATCACTAAGAATTTACTTTTCTTTGAAAATCATTTTTCATTCTTGAAAACTCAAATCCTTTGATAACCACTTTAGAGATATCGTTTCATCATAGATAAATAATCATTTTCTTAGAAATCATGTTAGCTTTACATATCAAAATAATTTGAAAGTGGTGTATCCACTTACCTAGTTGAAGATTCAATTCCTAGCTCCAATCATAACTCCATTTTAGGGAAATATGTGGAGTTCTTAGGCATTACTATTAAACAACATTCATTACAATCATTTTCTAAAATAAGAATTTCATAATAATCATTCTAGGTAATTTCGAAACTACTCGATTTAGGTTAAACTAATTTTCTAGCTAAAACCCATGCTTAAAAACACATAAATATTTCATCCTTACCTTAGGTGAGTTTAGATGCTTAAGGAAATCACCAACAAAAAATCTGGGCAATAAAACAACTATTTAAGTTTTGGAAATCTAAAGCCAAAGGATTTAAAAGCTAAAAATGTCATCTTTTTCCATAAAAACCCAAATCTAAGCTTTAGAATCATAAAAAGGGAATTTTGGGTTAAAATTTTTTTGGAAGAGCTTAAGAATAGGTGTTTTACCTTTCAATTGCAGTTGAGGGTTGCCAACCCTAGAAAAATGTGATGTATTTATAAGCTAGGGTGTGAAATTATGTTTGTACCCCTTTTATTTTTTTGAAATCGATGAAATGTATCGATACATTGGCCTATGTATTGATACATCGATACATTTGGTTCTGGGGAAAATGTATTGATACATTATGAACTTGTATCAATACATGTTAATCAAAAACCCATTCAGGGCTACATGTATCGATACATCATGAACATGTATCGATACATTTGAGACAGAATGCAGTTTTTCTAAGGCAGATTGCCTGTAAAACCTTTCCAGCTTATTTACATTAAATACCATTTAAGTAAATGTCCTCTTAACTTTTTACTCTCTATTTATTTAAGATATTTAATGTAAATAAGCAAACAACGCCCCATTTGGATTCAATAAAAATAAAAAAAAAATCAAAATCCATAAGAATCAAAAATCTAAATTTTGGTTTTAAGAATAAAATAAAAAAAGTTCAACTAGAATTAAATTTGCAGTTCCCATTTACCATAGCAAATGTGCTTCAAAATTTATGGAAAAATCATTTTTGATCATCTAAAAATCAAAGGAATCATTACAGCTATTTTTTATTTCCAAAAGATTGTTCTATAAACATCACATATTTTGACCACTTCCAAACTTAGAAAATTTTTTACTTCAAAAGTGACAGACCACCAAAAGTGTCAATGAATTCTTTTGAAGGTTAAAACTAAGTTTGATGTTCAAAATATATAATCTATATGCTCACCTAAGGATTTCTTAAATTATCCTCTTACTCAAGGTGGGATTTCACAATGGGTAACTTAGTTCGATTTTTTCATAAACCATATGAGGTTCACATGTACTAAAGATCATCATCCAAAGAATTTGATCATAACATTTTGTAATCGTTTCCCAATCCATATAACCTAAGTAAACATTTATCAATCCATACAACTCAATGATCAAATCCAATCCATAAAACTCAACCACTGCCTTGGAACTTATTCTATCTAGTGATCTATCTTGGCTATCATGCAACCTAGAGTTTAACCTACCTTTTAATCAAACATTCAAGCATAAAATCAACCACAAGTAACATCACAATAACATGGGTAATACCTAATAATCATGAATGCAATGGGCATGCCTACTTGGTCTTGGCCCATGTTTGGGACTTGGTTAGTGGGACATCGACCACACTCATGTTGAGCGTTACCATCATGTAGTGGGGATCGCTCCATACATATAAATGAGTGTGGGCACCAAGTGTGGAATATTACCTCACACTTTGTGGCATGCCATCATCCATCCTACTAGACACATTCACCACATGTGGAATGTTGCCTTACAATGTGTGAAATGCCATCAACCACTATACTAGATGCATTCACCATGTGTGGAGTGTTACCTCTCACCGTGTAAAAATGCTAGGAAGCATTTTCATAAAAAGCATTATCTCACATATCAATATATTTCTAGCACATAATCATCTCAAGTAAACTCATGCTACACTTTTAACCTTCCTATAGGGTATGTGAAACTACATCACATATTATCCCAAAAAACAATGTTTCACATGTTCTAATATTGCTCATATAAAAGCATATCATAAGTTTAAGGGTGGGAACGTCTACCTCCACCTAAACATCCATGAGTCTTAACTTAATTTTGATTTCCCCTTTTATCAAAATTAAAGTTTTTGAAGTAAAAGGTTAAAAAGGCTTGTGTCCCTTTGTTGAGAAAAACTAATACATAGTAGAATATTTGCGTACATAGTATATTGGAAAACTAGTTGAAAATATTTTGTGTCATCTTACATAATAAATCATCATCAAATCAAATCCTCCAATCATACTTTTTGAAATCTAGTCAAAAACGTTGAAAGTCAAATCCTTTGATAAGCCATCATGTTAAACAATATTTTATCATGCATAAGTAATCATTTCCATAGAAATCAAGCCCACGTGGCATGATTAGAGCATCAACAGAATGGAATAACAAAAGAATTAAAAAAAAAAACCATGCCTCCTACCTTTGGATCACCTTGGTTGTTTAATGTAAAGTTAAACACCACAAAAAATTAGAAAAAGGTTTTTACCTTTCCAAATGATATTGTAATCAAATGGATTCCTTTTGGTGCTTAAAAATGTCAACACCTTCTTGTGTGAAAGAATCTTAGCCACTCAAATGCTTGGCCTATAATGTTGCACACACGATTACAATAGATCCTTCACAAGGAAAGAGCTTTATGCCACGGGTTTGTGCTAGCCAGTGGACAATGATTTATCCTCTTTTCTTCTTTGATTTCTAGCAAAGAATCAATGGAAATGGTTTTCAAAAAAACCTTTTTAAGAGTGGCGTCCTTCAAGAGAAAAACTACTAGTTCTTTTTCTTTTGTTGTCTTAGAAAAGAGTGGCTATAATGGATATTTATATCTAGGTTTAACGTATTAAAATTTTCAAAAAAAGTCCTTAACATTAGAACAATTATAATATTTAACCAATTCCTAATTAAACACTTTTAATTAGGTCTTTAGTAGTTAAAACCTAGAATTTGATTTAAGTCTAACTTAAATCATCACACTCTCAATTTGACCTAGATGTAACCTTTGTTTGAAAAAACCAAAACTAAGCTTCCTATCTTTCAAAATAATAATTTGGGGTGAAAATGGGTTTGAGAGTACTTAGAGTTACTAAAAAAACTGATGAAAGGTGGTTTAGAATGAAAAACCCTCAACTCGATACTTTTAGTTCTGGAAAAATTGTACTAACACATTATGAACATGTATCGATATATGTTCATCAAAAACCCTTTCTAGGCTAAATGCATTGATACATCATGAACATGTAACAATGCTTTTAGGAGAAAATGTAGTTTCTGAGATAGATTGTCCATAAAACCTACCCAACTTATTTAATTAAATACTATTTAAGTGAATGACCTCATTTTTACTTCTTTCCATTTTATTCTCCATTTACTTAAGATATTTAATGTAAATAAGCAAACACTATAGCACCCTTGACTTTGATATGGCTTATATGTGATAGGGGCTAAGTTATTGAAGAGTAAAATTAAACCCTGATGTGTATGCTTATGGAGTATGTATATAAACTAATATGAGTAGAGAGAGTGATCTCAAAATTTGTTGTATATTTGGAGACTTTTTTGATGATATGTGGGTGTGTTAAATGTTGAAAGCATGCCTTATGATAATTAGGCAAAAATATTGTGAACATATTGAGGAATTCAAAGGTTTGATGCCTAGATTGGAGTTTTGATCTTATTTTTAAGTATTTGAGTAAAGATTTGGGTCATATATGAATGATTGAACATTGTGGAAGAGATTTATAATGGGTTTAGGCTTTAGAAGGAGCAATTTCTACAAATTTAGACCTGAAAAGTCGATCTTAGTGCAGAAAGGGTCGATCCTGTGAAGTAAAAAACAAGGGAAGTCATGACATCTGGTCCAGGATCAACTCATGACATTCTTCCACCCTTTTCTCTCGACTCACACACCTTCCAAAATTTCAAACTCTAACAATAAATCATGGATTCTAAGTGTTAAAGGTAAGGGTTTTCACCCCTAAAAGCTTGATTTTGATTTATTTTCTCTCTTTACCTATTTGAAACCTTAAGCCACAAATGGATTCTTCGAGCAAATTTGGAGCTAAAAATTGTGCAATCCAGCCTCTAAGGTATGTGCTTAGCTAATTATTGAAGGATTTTAGCTTATATGTTGGATTGTTAAGGATTTAGTTCATGTTCGAAAAGCTAGCATTTTTTGAAAGCTAAGATTTAATTGTTAATTTGATGTTTTGATGTGTTTAAGGGGAGTTTGAGTAAATTGGGCACATTTATGAGTTGAAGTCGGTTAGAGGCTAAGGTTTGAAGTTTTGTTGTGGAGCACCTCTAATTTGTCACTATGAGTGGGTTAATTTAAATGCATGTGATACATGATGCATGGATAAAGCACTGCACTAGTACTAGATTTTATATGTAGGCCTAGATGAATATGCTTAGGCTACAATACAAATGATTTATGTGCAAGTATGTATATATATATATATATATATATATATTGTGCGAAAGGTACATGTTGAGGTTGTGTGCCTTAGTGCAAACCACATGGATGGCCCATGTTGTGTAAGCCTAGACTAGGACGTTTAGAAGCTATGATTAATCCCTAGGAGTAGAATACCCTAGGTGAATGATATGATAAGAGCATTTGATCAAATGATGCCTTGGAGAAATAAAAGGCACCTAGAACCTTAAACGAGCTTATAGATGACTAAAGCTTGATAAATATGATTTGTGATAAATTGTAGATCTATGGAATCATAAAGACATGATGGCCTCATTATGTTCAAGGGATGAATTTTGAACATTGATTTGACTAGTGGTTGAATGGAGTCTTGTCCCCTTGTGACCTTTTATGCATGCAAGGATGATGGTAAACTGGGACGGTGGTATTAGTCCCGTTTATGATTCTCGCCTGTAGTGCTTTGATGCCACCCATCTAAGAATACTCCAAGTGATGCCGACCATTAGGAGATTACTTCGGTTGATGATTTGATTTCTCCACCAACTACTCTGGTGCTGTGCATGACTTGTTTTCTACTCGTTGCTTTGGTATGCGCTTGATTTGTTCTTTGCCCATTATTTTGGCACGCACATGATTTGTTTCTTTGCCAGTGGCTTTACCTTGTGCGTGATTTAATTCTCTGCCGGGTGGCCACCAAGCATGATTTGACTATGTATAGGGGAGGTCCACTTGATAATTTGATTTGATATGTGTACAATATGAGACAGCCTTAGAAAAGCTTAGACATATTCAATTTGAAAATGACATGATACTTCGAAGACTAGTATGTGCCGTTGAGAATGATATGAGTGAATTTGAATGGCTTCTTCGAAGATAAGCCAAATGATTTGTTTGATGATATTTGGAGACATTGGGGATGATGATATGCCCCCATATTGGAGACTGTAGGGATGATGATATGCCCTTATATTTGGAGATGTCTGATAGACTACATGTATGCACCTATAGTGCAATATTTATTATGTAATTTAGATATGTATGATTTAATTATTTACACCACTCACTAAGTATTAGAGTATTCATCCATTTGTGTATGATGTGTAAATAAATTGACCACCAAGCCGTGCAGTAAAGGTCATCGATGATGGGCCGATTTTAGCATCTAGTAGGTTCCCATTCGTTGCATCAATCTTGAGCTTCCGCTCTACGCTTAGTTTGTTGTGTATGTAGGCACACTTGCCATATGAACTTGTATAAGGGTTGTTAAGTATAAACCCACCTTGAATGGTTAATGTATGACCTTCTTAATATTTGTATGAATTATGTGCTAGGAATATTATGTTATGTTCGAACATAGATTTTTTTTATGAATATTTTGTTATGAAATCCCTTAGCTATGTGTTATATGATTTTGAATTTTAAGGCTTGCTTGGGTCTAGTGGGCTGTCATAGCCTAAAACTCGGACCATGATTGGCGCATGGGCCTAATAGCATAGCCCACCAGGCCTAAGCAAGCCTCTCTATGTAAACCTATTAGTAGTCCATCTATCACTTCTTTTTCTTTAGGATCTAAGACTTGTGATTTCTAATAACAATCTTCTCAAATTTAAATCATGAAAATCAAGTTCATACAAAGTTCACAACAAATCTCACAATTTACATTAAACCATCACATATAAACATACAACTGACCCTTGACAACCAGCGGAGTGACTCTAGGCGTAGATGCTATCATTGAGAGTCGTAGTGAACCTACCGAAAGATGATTAGGAGGGAGCACCTTGACTTAGGATCCAACTACCTTCAATCCTGAAAACTAAAACATGAAGTTGAAAAGAATGAGTACAAACTCAGTGAGTGAACATAGGAAGGGAACAAGCAAAGATACGGAAGATTTTTTTTTAGAAAACACGATGCACTTGTATTGAAACCATGCAATTTGTATATTATAAACAAAACTCGATGCCATGCTGTTTTTCAACTCATTTTGAAAACATTTAAGAATATCAACTTTCAATATAAAATTCAATCACATTACATTTTCCAAAAATCTCTACTCTACAAGACAGGTGCACATGCATGAAAAAATTCACGTATACATTATGTGTATATAAATATATAGATAATTCAAACATACACCAAGGTCATCCCCACACTAGTCACCACGGCTCTGCACATACACACGCCAACCTCAACTCAACTCATGTGCACTCTCACACCGCACATGGCATATATCATCAGCGTGTGCTTTCCCACACCGCACACTACCGACACCGTCATGTGCACTCCCACACTGCACACGCACGACTATAATTATCATTCAACATTACATTTCAATGCATGGCACACATAACAACATGTAACAAGAATCTTTGCATAACAATACATCACATGCCACAAATCAATTGGCAATTCAACATAATATTTCAATACGTAATTCATCACATTATACGTTTAAAAACGTAAAAGTATCACTTGTGAAAAGCTTGTTCCTGTGCATAAATTTGAAAGAGTCAACCAAGGATATTCTGGCATTTCATTCCACACATATGCATTTGTTCAAAACTTTTTAAATACAAGTTCACTCACCTTATGATAGTGAGATACTATATCACTATTAATTTTGAGGCGTATCTAGCTATTTCTACTTGCAGGTCGCTCGTTATTTCCTCCTGCATGCCACCATAGTACACTATTTTTATTTTTGCACTTCTTAGCAACAATCCAAATTCAATATCTTTAGTGTATATCATTTATACTTCTCTTTTTCATTCAATCATGAATCCTTATTCAACTAACTTATATCTTGACACATTTTTACCAAAGTTGCCCTTATCCTTGGCTTGCGTAATTCTTTATATTATAAATACCGACAACTTATTTATGTCTCTAGCACATACATTAATCTTTTCTAATGATATTTATCAAGTTCAACCATCATTTCCACACCAATAACCTAGCATATGGCAGCAACTATAAATTTACTTCCATCAAGCATTTTCTAAGTTCACATGCACCACAATTTACTTTTACATGTTGCCACAAGCACAAACAATCAATACATATCTCATTTTTCCTTCCTACTTGTGCTTTAGAGGTTAAAACGCTTACCCACCGCTTACTCTAGCTCAAAATCACGCATTCCAAGATTCTTCCACATGCATGCCTCGGGTTCCTTGGATCTTTATTGATTCTTGCTACCACAAACAAAACCTCACATCATAATTGGTTCTAACTACATGCTTTCAAATAAAACATCAATTTCTACCTTCCTTACCTTGAAATCCACAAGGCAAACCACCAAAATCTTTTCAAACCTCAACAATGGTGTGTGGGTGGGGAGGAAATGCTCTCAGTTTTCTTTTTTTTCCTCCAAGGTCAAGCCTCCTCCGAGCTTTTCTCTTCCTTTTTCTTTTCTTTCTTTCCTTTCTTCTTTCTTCCTATCTCTCTCCTAGTGTTTAGTTGGGATGAAAAATGAGGTTGAGAGTTGTGGGTTGGGTGAATAAAGGTGTAGGAGAATGGAGAAGTAAGAAAAGAAGAAAAAAAAGAAGAAAAAACTTGATTTTTATGGTGAAGAAAGGAAAATGGCGTGGGAGGAAGAAGATGGAAAAGAAAATGCCTTTTGAAGAAGATAAGGATCAACCATGGATAAGGAAGAAAAGAGTCAAAGCTTCTTTTAGAAGCTTTGACCAAGCTCATGGAAAAATTATCGTTTTGCCCTCCAAGTTTCTCCCTTTTTTAATTTAAGCCTCCCAACAATCTTTTAATTCCAATTTCCTTCTATTTTTCTTCCTTTACATGTGTGCAAACAAAATATAAAGTTTGCACTTTAACGCAATATCACCATAATATTTATATATATACTTACTCACACTAGCTTTGTTTAATAAAGAAACGCGGACCCAACTATCACCGTTTTTCTCTAAATTCCCTCATTCTTCTTCTCCCCCCATATAGATTGACCATACACTTCTCCTTCATGACTAATTTTGACATCAAATAAAATATTAATATTTTAATATTATTTTATTAATAAAATATTATTTTATTCCAAATGTTCCACTTGTCTCCTTAGAACCCAAAATGTCTTATTATGCCCCGATTCACTTCCAAATCACTTTTTATCTCACTAATTCATCCTCAATAAAAATATTATTATTTAATTATTCTTTTTCGCGTGTGAAATATTTTACTTTAGAATATTCCTTTCACTCGTCATCGCTCTTTGACACTTAAATCCACGTCAATTGACACTTTGTCTTGTAGATAAGGCCTTATTGACTTCTATACAAAGGTATGGGGTATCACAGTCTCCCCCACTTAAAAAGAATTCGTCCTCAAATTCACCTCAACGTTGGGTTGTTAATCTCAATCAATGATCTTATTTTATTTCCTTCTTCATGGGGAATTTTAATTTATTCACCTTGTAACCTTCAATTCGACTAGAACACTTGACAAGGTCAGGGTACGTAACTTATATCTATTATCACATTTGAGTCAAAATCATGGCACACTTCACAATTGTTTTCTCTTATCATTAAGATCTCAAGTATGCCTTTAATTCCATTACCAACCTTAAACATATCTTTATTTCGTTTCTTGTCAAACTTTTCGACATTCATTCGCTTTATCCCCACGCGTTATCACACAACTTATGGCATTATAAACATGCCCTATTCATTCCTATACATATTTCTAAGATTATGGGGAGTTGAATCTTTCAACCATTCCCCCTCATTCTTCATATTTATCTCGTATTTATACAACTTAAATCTTCTTAATCATATTTGTCCATCTTGTATGGCTTAATCACGCTATAATTTACATTTCCTTGGTATCATTTCTTTGGCTATTTCTCTAAAATCTCTTATATCAACATAGCTCAACTTTTGATGGGATTCTTATCATTGTATTATCTATACAACTCATCATATATATTGAGTTCAAATCTTGAATCCCTAAGAACAATTCTTCACTTTAGTTGGTCACATTATCTAGCCCACACATACGTATGTACGCGCACATTTAAATGTCCACATTCCTCATTATGTGTAGGGATCCTTGTGTTCAAGTGCCGTCGGACTAATTTCTCTTTATTCGTTCCCATCCATAACCAAGATTCAATATAATATTTCTCATAGTTCATGTCAATATTCTCATATTTTATCTACGAACATTGGGATACAATCAATTTCAGATTGACCTTTTTAGATGTTTAAATTATCATTCCACTTGCGTCTTACCATAAGTTATTCCTTACGTAATCCATATGAATTCTCATTATGCCTATGCCTAGCTTCACATCTTTTTCATGCTTATACTCCTTTCTTATCATTTCCAGTTATACGGTTAAGTCTCATTGTACTATATATATCCTTGCATTACAATGTCATTAATCACATCTCACTTGCTAAATGTCATTTTCATTAAATTGTAATCCAGTATCCGTATATGCTTTATAATCTCATTGATCCTTCAAAGATTCATCTTTACTTGATCATTGCATCTTATGCAATACCACAATTCCCAAAAGTCATCCCTATTTCTTGATTATCTTTCATACCCCTAGCATATATATATATATTATATCATTATTGCACTTCGATTTTAATGAGTCACTTAAGACTTAGACTCATTTGAGTCATGCATGCCTCATGCATTTTCGAATTCCAATTTCCATAATACATTAGGAGGTTTTCATTGTTGGTCCCAAGTAAATGTGCTAGAGGGGGGGTGAATAGCACTTTTTGACTCTTGCTAAAATTGAGTTCTAATTGAGGATAAATGCAAGATAACAGAAAGATTTAAAGATGAATGAAAAACTAAAAACAGAGCAGGCAATCACACAATAATTTATAGTGGTTCGATTAAAGACCTACATCCACTACCTTGATTGTTCAACCAAGGATTTTTGAAATCAACTCACTAAAAATAGTGGAATTCCCAAGCTCCCACCAAGCTTTACAATGGCTTTTAGTAGGCTCAGCCACAACCTTATACAATGGTTTTTCCTGGGATCAACCAAAACCAAAACTAACTTTTCTAGGCTAAGCTAGAACCTATACACCCAATCAAGCAATCCAAGCTTGAATAAATTCTCTTAGAGTGTCTCGAACACTCTAAATATACAAGGAGAAGAGAAATAAAGGTGTACCTATGATCACTAACTTGATCTAAGTGGTACAAAGTGAAGTACTTGAATCTCTTACAAGAATAAGTGTGAAGTGTAGAAAGTATGCTAAAGGTTTTTACAATTTTTGAGCTATTTTTGGACTTGGAAGCCTTGGATCCATTTTCTAGCCATTAAGAGTCCTCTAAATACTTGAAAAATCAGCTCTGATAAGTGTTAGGCAGTTTTTGACCTTTAAAAACAATTTGGTGGCAGTTCTGGCCGTTAATCTGTCTTCTAGTGCTTAATTGAAATTTTCTGACAAAATGGTCTTAGTCGACTAATTGAGCTCTTAGTCCACTAAGTCATCTCTATTTTCTTATCCCAATTTTTAGTAGTAAGCTCTTAGTCGACTAACTTACTTCTTAGTCGATTAAGTTGTTTCTGTCTTAAAGTTTAGATTTCTAGTAGTAGGCTCTTAGTCAACTAACTTATTTCTTGGTTGACTAAATCTTCTCTGTCTCTCAATCCTCTTGAGCCCACCAACTTCTAATTTGAATTTTAGCTGACTAATACCCTTCATTATCCAACTAAGAGGCTTCTGTTTTGTTGATCAATTGTGACTCCTTATTCATATTTTAATATGTGCCTTTGAATGATTGATTTATTCTTGGCATATAATTTTTTTCCTACACACTCAAGTAGAGATATTAGCCACAAATGAGTGGGAATGCTTTATTATCATCAAAAACTAATGGAGCCAACAATCTCTCCCTTTTTTGATGATGACAAAACATTCCTTGATTAATAGCATAATGTCTATTGGTTCCTTTTTGTTCTGTAGAAAATGAGGATTTCCTTCCCCTAAGTGTGTGCATATTTCACTATTTATTCAGTAAGTTTTTATTTATGTCATACAGACAATAACATTATATATTTAGAATATATTTATGCAGACATATAGAATGATCAACAATAGGTGACTGGTTGACAGAATATCATCAATATTTCAGCTGACTATCTATCATTAGTATATTGTTATCAAATTTTATCTATGCCATTAATCATCCAACAAATATAGTATAATCAGCATCCATATACATTTTCAATCAAATTCCATTCACAATATCATAACAAAAATTAATTATCAGCATAACAGCCCAATATCAGCACCAAATCTTTAAACAGCAGCAGTCAAAATACCATAAACATCAGGAATAAATTTAAATGTTTAACCATCAGCAACTAAATAATATAAGCAGTTTAACAGCCTCCCATTTTCAACACAATAACATAAACAACAAAGTTAAATTCAAATGTTCAACTATCAGCAAAACAAAAAATAGCAAAAAAATAAAAACAGTAGCCAGTGAGTGTTCCTAAATTACCCCTAGATCATTTATACTTTATTTCTCCCCTAGGTTTTCTATAATTTCTCCCTTTTTTGTCATCATCAAAATCGAGAGGTGTTCAATAAGTTTATGAAGAAGCTGAAGGGGTAGACTCATCAGTGCCATAGTAGACATTAAGAGGTTTAGAGAGGGTTCAAGTGATGGTCGTTTGGGTGATGCTTCAAGGGAATATTGGTCTGAAATTTACAGTGGATCTTTTGCAGAGGAAATGGCTGAGGGTTTGGCTTTTTCTGCTATCCTAGAGGACTTTCTTCTCTTGAGGAATTTCGTTTTGTGGCCATGGTCTTCCTTCCTTTACCATGTGGTTTAGGTTGCTCTAATGTTGGTGCTACGGCTTTTCCTTTGTCTTTACTAGGTTGGGCTATCTGCCCTGTATTGTGCATTGACTCAGGGGATGTTCTGATAGATGCTTGCTTCTGAGCTTTAACCTTTGCTGCCTCTTTCTTTGCTTATTATTCTTTAACCATTTGATGAAAAACATCCATGATTGATACTTCCTCAGAGTTAAGAGGTGATGGCTGTTTTGGCTAAGGTTCATGATGGGATGGAGAATTTTCAAATGAGCCAAGCACTTTAGTGTCTTGATCGGATTCTTCTTTATTTTGAGGCTCAAGAGTTGGAGATTTCCTTGGTTGATCAACTTCTGGTTCAGGACCCTCGACTTGAATGACAAGACTTGCAGCCTGAAAAGTGAAACCTTCTACTTGAAGGCAGGACCTTCAACAACTTGTCTTGTTGATGTAAAGCTTGGAGTAGCAAAGGTGTCTACAGTAGCAAGTTCAAAAGTCTATTTCCCTTTTCCTTTTATCATATTTTCAAGCTCTTCCAGCTTTTCTTCAATTTTTTACATCCTCATGTGAGATGTCGACCTCTATAGACCCGTAACAAAAAGTAAACGCGATAACACAAATCATGGGTAATTTCATCATTTCTCATGGTGACCTCATAGAAGTAGCTTTCTAATGTTATTAAGGTCTAAGTAGGCCTAAAGAATAGATGAATGATGGTAAAGTAAATGAAGAAGACAGAAATATTGATAATTTCCATAGTAAGGGTAAAATGGTCATTTTGCACCTCGAGCTTAAATTTTTAAGTTTTTGTGAACTCAAGTACTTTTAGACTATTATGGATTTTGTCTCAGTTGCAAAGGAGTAAAAAGATTGCATAAAGGAATGGAGGAAGACAAGTGGCCTTGTTAAGGGCATTATTGTAAATTGTATGAAAATTAGATAAACTTGAACTATAAATGTCTAATCTCCAGTAGCTTTTCATTAGTTTTCCAGTAGCTTCTCTTCTTCTTCTTCCTCCTATCCTCCTCTTCATTCCATGTTTCTTTGCACCTTCCATGGAAGTCTCCCTTGAAACCTTTATAACTTTCCCAAATTAGCTTCATTTTTTATGTTTTTCTACACCCTTTCATAGGGTTTTTCATGCTCTTCCACTTTTACACATCAACAACCTTCAAAAGTCTTTCCTTAGTACATTCACTAACTAGCTAGATGTGTAGAGAGAGAGAGAGTGATTTTCCTTATTAGTTTGAAGAATTTTGAAAGAGAATTCAACTACAAAGACCACAAAGGTGAGTATGAGTTAGGGTTAATCTCTTTAGTTGTTGATAATGTCTAGTAATTAGATTTGTGAGTGTTTTATTGTTGAGGTTGTTTATTCATTTTTAGCGTGACTAGAGTAGTGCAAATAATAGCCATTTAAAAGTAGTTGGAAGCTAGTTAGGAATGACTAGTAGAACTTGATTTAGGAAATAGATTTTGGAATGGTATTAATGCCAAGTAGGGTTGATGGCGATGTTGTTGTTTGTGATAGGTTCCAATGAAATCCCACACCTCTATTCGGAACATTAGTCGAAGTTAGAGCCCACAAAAACATCAACAAAGACTGGTGAGTGAACTTGCATTAAATGTTTTGGGGTTAGGGTTTATGAGTTTGATGGAAACAAATGAAACAAGTTATTTGACTTTCTTTAAAAAAAATGCATGGGAACAAGCCTTTAATGGAACGATTTTATGTTGTGAAATATGTAATGTGATGTGATGAATCCATGTGTTCTATGTTATGTTGATATATATATGTTATGCCTTGGATGGTGTCATTGTGTGATGAGATTAAAATGTGCGAGTAGGGAGAGCACTTGTTGATGATATGGAAATGTGCGAGTAGGGAGAGCACATGATGATGATATTGCCTTGTGTGTGTAAAGAGTGCACATAAGCTGAGTCATGCGAGGTGGTGTACATGTTTGTATACATTTATGTATATATATGTGATAGAAAGTTTATGATTATAATATGTGATTGTATTATATGTTGAATCCCACATGATGAATCTTGAAAATTGCTAATTACTTGCAAAATGATTTTATTGCAGCATAAAAATGGATTTTTATTGTAGAAAGATCCTTTTACTCAAGTGCCCTACTTCTCGCTACAGCGAGAATGCATTCTGCTGCAGCAAGAAACTCTCGGGTAGGGAGGGTTTACACCAACTCTAGTTTTCACTGCAGCGAGAAATTTTACCCTAGTGAGAAACTCTCGGGTGGTTGCATTCCAAACCTTAGCCAGAATTTCACTGGAGCAAGAAAGCAATTTTGCTGCAGTGAGAAACCCTTGACTAGCTGATGATTTGTGCTCGAATTTTGCCAAAGCGAAAATTCATTCTCGCTAGAGCTCTGCTGCAGCAAGAATGCCTTTCTGCTGCATCGAAGATCAATCTATTTCGCTAGACTTGCTTGAATTCTACTAAAGTTTTCACTCCCTAAATTCTTTGTTGTTCATGGATCCTTCATCATCAAGTGATTAAACAACTAAGGGTTTAAATGAAGGGTTTTAATAAGAATTAAACTAAACTACATTGTTTTTGAATGTCACTACATCATGATTTTTAAACTTTCCTTATCGTTTGCGTGTTCCCTTCCTATGTTCACTCACTGAGTCTATACTCACTGTTTTCAACTTCATGTTTTCAGACCAGGAAGTAGTTGGAACCTAGGTCGAGGTGTCCATGTAGTTCGTCTCCTTGGTAGGTATCTCAACATTCAATAGTTGTACATTTGCCAAGGTTACTCCACTGGAAGTCAAGAGTCCTCTTTGTTTGAGCATACGTACCTTGATGTAAATTGTTAAGATATATATATATATATATATCTTAAACAATAGATGTTTATGTTGATTAATGTTGCCACTAAGAGATAGCACGGATGAGATTATTTTCAATCATATAAATGTGAATATATGGTTTTTATAGTATAGTATTGAAATACTTGTTGTTAAGAATTACGAAATACAATTCTAGGAACGAATAAGGAAATCAAGGAATAGAATCACATAGATAGGCTTGCTTGGGTTTAGTGGGCTATGTCCATTGAGTCCATGCACCGGTGCCCGAAATTTAGGCCGTGACACCTCATAGCTTGGTCAGTAAGCTTTCCATCAATTCGCATGAAAAGATTCAGAACCATTTCATTTGAGAACTGGGAAGAGGTTGCTTTCGATTGAGCAAGGAGAGAGGATTCTCCTCTTGGAGTAACCTTGGGGGTTTTAACAAACTTTTCTCCATCAAGTTTGTACCCCATCTTAGGGAGACTTCCAAGATAGATAGCTTGGTCCTTGCTTTTACTTGATCCAATTCATACCTAGAACTCCATATCCCCTTCTTTCTAACTAATGAGGTGATCACATTTCCATATGGTAGATTTACTTTATCAATTTGATAGGTTTTCCTCATCCTTTCAATCATAAATCGGCTTAAGTTGAGTGAAGCACCATTAAAAGGATGCTCCATAAACCACATGTCCTGAAGGCTGACAAAGCTGAAGCTTCCATTTCTTCCATGAATATTTGCAGCAATGAAAAAATGAAGAATTCTAATATGAGGGCTTTTGATAAGATCAGCATTGCTCATGGATGAGTATCTTTCTTTTTTTCCTGTGATTATCTCCCATAGTGATGAGGGATCATAATTCTCTAGAATTTCATAATCACCCTCATCACATTCAATTTTAAGCAGATTTCCTAAATCTACAACACTCACCACTATAGTACCCCGTACTTTGATATGGTGGCTAATAAAGCTTATGGATGCCAATTGAGGTTATTTACCGAGTTAAAAAGGTGATTCGGAAGTGAACCTGTGAAACCTCGACCTCTATAGACCCGTAACTAACAGTAGATGAGATAACATGAACTAGGGGTAATTTCGTCATTTCTCATGGTGAGCTCCTAGAAGTAGCTCTCAAATGTTATTAAGGTCTAAATAAACCTAAGGAATAAATGAATGATGGTAAAATAAATAAAGAAGATAGAAATACTGATAATTTTCATGGTAGGGGCAAAACAGTCATTTTGTATCTCGAGTCAAAATGTTTAAGTTTTCGTGAACCCGAGTATTTCTAGATAATTATGGACTTTGTCTCAGTGTCAAAGAAGTAAAAAGATTGTACAAAGGTAAGGGGAAGACAAAGTGACCTTGGTAAAGGCATTTTGGTAATTTCGTGAGAAATTGGATAAACATTAGGCATAAATATCTAAGTTTTTAGCAACTTCTTCTTCTTCTTCTTCCCTTCTCATGTTTTCTCACCTTCCATGGAAGCTTGCTTTGAAATCTCCATAAATTTTCTCAAGTTAACCCCAATTTTCATGCTTTTGTGCACCTTTTTACAAAGTCGTTTGTGCTCTTTAACTCTTTCACCTTAAAACCCCCAAAAGCCTTACCTTAATACTTTCTCTCACTAGCTGGACGTTCTAGGGAGAGAAAGAAAGATTTTTCACAATACTTTGAAAGCTTTTGAAAAGGAATTCAATTACAAAGATACCAAGGTGAGTAATGAAATTGAGTTGATTTTTAAGTTGTTAAGAATGGCTAGTGGTTAGATTTGTGAGTGTTTTGTAATTGAGGTGGTTTATTCATTTTAGTGTGACTAGAATAGTGAAATAGGTAGCCACTCAATGGTAGTTGGAAGCTAGCTAGGAATAACTTATAGAACATGATTTAGGAGATAGCTTTTAGAATTATGGTTATGTGAATTAAGTTGATTTGTGATGCTATTATTTGTGATAGGTTCCAACAAGACCCCACATCTCCATTCGGACCATTAGTGGGAGTTGAAGGCGATTTAAGAATCAACGAGGACCGATGAGTGAACTTGCATTAAAATGTTTTAGATTAAATGTATGTGTTTAATTGAATCACCTGAATTATTTTATCAGACTTTTCTTTAAAATATGCTTGGGAACAAGCCCTTGATGAAATGTTTTTATGTGGTAAATATGTGATATAATGAAACCATATGTTCCTATATTATGTGGATATGTATGGTATGCTTTGAGTGATAATGTTGTATAATAACTATAACCGTGCATGTGCGGTGTGGGAGTGCACGTGATGGTGTCGATGGTGTGAGGTGCAGAAGTGCACATGTCGGAAATGATGTGGGCGGGAATGCGTATGATGATATTGAAATGTGCGAGTAGGGAGTGCACATGATGATATTGAAATGTGCGAGTAGGAAGTGCACATGATGATATTGAAATGTACGTGTAGAGAGTGTACATGAGCTGGTGAAGCAGCGGGGGTGTACATGTATATGTATATATATATGCTATAGACAAGTTATGAAAATAAAAAATGTGATTGCACTATATGCTATAGAATGCCTTTCCGCTGCAACAAGAAACCCTCTGTTTTGCTTGTCTTGTTTGGATATTTGCTGCAGTTTTTAGTCTTTTCAATTCCATCATGGATTATAAATCCTTCACCTTAAGGGATTAAATAATCAAGGGTTAAAATAAGGGGATTAAACAAAAAATTAAACTAAATTACATTGTTTTTAAAATAAGTGAATTATGTTTTCTAAACTTTTTGTACTACTTGTTTGTTCCTTTCCTATGTTCACTCACTAGGTTTATATTCATTCTTTTTAAACTTCATGTTTTTGGTTTTTTGAATTGAGAGGTGATTGGATCGTAGGTCGAGGTGCTCCTTCTTATCTATTGTTCGGTAGGTTTGCCATGATACTAAGTGTTAGCCCCCACACCTAGAGTCACTCTGCTGACATTTAGAGTCTTTGAATGTGTACATGTAAACTGGATGTGATTTGCTAAGAATCGTTTGGCAAACTTTTTATGTATATTATGATTGATGAATACCATTATGTATATATACTTGGATTTTATGAATTGATTTCAAGGAAGTTATTACTTGAACATTATTATTTATGGAACTTAAAAGGGAATATGGATGATAAAGGGGCTGACGTACAGGTTCACACGGGAAGGCTTGCTTGGGCTTAATGGGCTATGCCCATTGGGCCCATGCACCGGTCATGGCCTAGAAATTGGGCTGTGACAAAGTTGGTATCAGAGCTCTAGGTTTAGTTGAGTCCTAAGGATTCTTGTGTTAGTCAGCAGAGTTGTCAATGTTAATGTAGAGTCTTGTTTATGGTTTGTGACAGCAGCACAAGTCATAGACAGAAGGCTACATAAACTCCTATTCCTGGTAATCTACCCTTTTGCTAACGTCGTAAGTGGTGTCGTTGTTCGAGTTTAAGATGCCACCTAAGACACTGTTGTTCGTAAGATCTAAAAGCAAATGCTCTTAATGAACGGTTACTATAATGACGTATCCCTTCGGCTAAGGATGGAGGGAAATGTAGCTAGACTAATAGGTCCGTAATAACTTAGTCATTTGGTGGAGTTATAATTTGAGCCCATGATTATCAATAGGAAGACAATTAGATGACTATGGATTACATTTGAGGTCAATATAGAAGATCACGTGTGATAGTGGTAATCAGGGGCATACTTTGATCGAAAGGAATAGTGATGGTTGTAATTCACTTGAAGTTTACAAATCTAAACATTGAGGGAGGTGTAAACTAATAGTTATGTGCATGGGGGTGAGTTCACTATGTTAATTAAGCTTGTTATGCCTATATATAAATAGTGTTGGGCTTTCGAAATATTTTATATGCGAATATGTGTATAGCAGCGTAGATGGAGTTGGCTTTGATTTCAATTAAGTGACTGTGAGACCTCAAGAATTGATTTGAACTATTATGGTGTATAGTTATAAGTACATGAATTCACTCAAGGGTCAAAAATCAATGACTATTATAATTCATGTGTGGTTAAGAAGTGAAAGGTTAGTAAACAAATTTGCTCTAAGGATGAGCTTGAATTTACTGTGCTTAGCGTGAAGTCAAAGGATTAAAGGGTTAGCTGTGGATTTGGTAGCTTGAAGTTAAATGACTTAGAAATGTTGATTTTAGTCTAAATGCCATATGGAGTCCTATATTTGAGCTTGATACACAAATTGCTTTAAAGATCGATTTAGGAGTCTATTTGGATTAAGTATGCAAACTATGATGAAAATGATTAGCCTTGAATGTGACTTCTCCAAAGGTAAGGGACTTGGGAAATGTGGATTGTTGGATAAGCTCAAAAAGGGAGCTTCTGCATCCTAAGTTTAGGAAATTTTGATTTTTATGATCGCAAAGGCAAGACGCAAAAATTAAGTGAATTGCCTATCCTATAGATGTAATTGGTTAAGAATTAATGAGTAGAGTCAAGATCTCAACACTAAGTGGTGTACAATTTGATATATGTGTATCTAAGAGTAAATTTGGAGATCATTGTTTAATCAAATTTGTGCTAAATGTTGGTAAAGGTATATGAATGCTAATAGTGAACTATGCCCATAGGATAATCTAGGCATACCACAAAGCGTGAAATGGGGAATAGATATGTCAAAATTGAGGAAAGTAAGAAGGGGTTCTTACACATGGTAAGGGATGTTGACATTTAAATGGATGTATATATGTATATGTGGAGTTACTCATGTCATCGGTGGGAATAAAGAATTATTCTTAGCGATTTGAGATTTGAACACAATGTGCTTGATGGGTTGCATAGATGGTACTATAAGATACTAATTGACATAATATACATTATTGGAAATAATTATGAAAATGGGGGAAGAATAAATTCTAGAGTTTTGAAGTAATAATGTGAACATAAGTAGAATGATCATGATAGACAAAATTCATGATGATATTAAGTTGAAGTGGTTAAACTATTTGAGTTATAAGATAAGAAAGACAATTAGTTGTGAATACTAAGGAATTATGGACACTAGAAACAATGAATAATGATGTGTGTGATGTTATAGGTATATGGTGAAGTCATTATATAATATGAAAACAATGTTCTAAGGTGGGATTTATTTATGGTTGACAAGTGTTAAAGAACGAGATGAATTTGAAAATATTGGCTTGGGCTATTTTATGTGATAAGCACAAGAGAATATAATTGATTATGGAAATTGTGACATGAGCTTGGAGGAATACCAAACGGTTGAGGATGATTAATGTAGTAACCTTAAATGTAGACAAATAACGTTGATTAAGTAAACTTCAACAGTCACCGTGCCGTAGCGTTAGGAACACCACATGTTTAGGACGCGTGAATAAGATGTGAAAGGCGTGAAGTTGAACTTACAAATTGAATTAAGGTAATTGGACTTGATGATAAGCTTCGTTAATCGGAGTTTTAAGGTTTTGGAAGGTATTTATATGAATGAAATGGGAAGTTTCTTTATGGCCTTATACATTGGCATGTAGGTAAATGAGAAGTTGGAGAGTTTTTGATATAAATTACCATGTGAAATATTAAGAAAAACATTATGCTGACTAAAGTTGAACCCTAAGAAATAAGGGAGACAAGAGATTAAGCCTTGTTAAAGACTAAGGAAAGAGTAAACGGAAAGTAAGATAAATAATGGGAGAAATGTGGATGTTGTTATAACAAACATAATAAGCTTAAGGATAATCAATGCAAGTATACTAAGTTAGATGGTATGGTCAGGATTAAGAACACAGACATTTTGGAAGATATTTAAATAATGCCTATTGAGGTCAATGAGCAAAAAATTAAGCATGCATTAAATGGTTAAAGTTATGAGTGGCTTTGAAGATAAGCCTTTGATTGTTTAAGTTCTCAATAAAACCCTACTAAAGGAAGTGTTTAAGCGTTTTGGAAGTGTATCGAAAAGCATAATGGAATATACTAGCTTAACTTGCTATAAGAGGTCGAATTTGGATGGCCTTGAGTGGCTTGTGTGTAACCTAGCAATGTATAGGTAAATGTGCAGTGGAGCTATGATTGATAGATAAGGATAGAACTTTAACGATAAAATGGTGTTCATTGCTTTAGGCATTGAACTGTAAGTTATGGACTTGTAACCACTCTGTGAACATTTTGGTGAGATAAATTTGAGAGATTTCTCACAATGAGAAAAACACTAAAGCTCGAAGAGTGAATGGCTATATAGTTAAGTTGGGGCTCATGACTAACATGTCACATAAGTATAAAAATATGTTACAAATATAAGGATGCCTGTAAATGTTGGTTTAAGGCAATGATTATCTTGCCATTAGGTAGACCTGATGAGGTTATGGTCTCTATATACTTATAGACGCAAGGCATAAATTGTGAATGTGCTTCCCCTATAAATTCCAATTTATTTTGAGTAATTATCAAGGGAAAGTGCCTGATAAGGGTAGGCAAAGGTTGAATTGTGTTCCAAATGTTTAGAGAACGAGGGTGATACGATTTGATTAAATAATACTACTACTGGTGAGGGAATAAAAATACGTTATGGGAATTGTAGAGATCTACTTAGAAAAGAAATGATGATTTGAGAATTCGAGTACTCATATACGAGTAAAGATTTGGTAATGAGACATGACCTAGAATTGGAATACTACAATATGAACTTTGGCTAAGAAAATTGACTATAAAACATGTGGTGTTTGGGGATGGTGCCAATTAGTGGTTGACTCTCGTATGAAAATGGAATATTAAGATCAGCTTTGTGTATTCACCACAAATGATGAGCATGATCTATCCAACTATAAGAAGAAATGATTCTAAACTTGATTGTTGGTTATTTTGGTTTTACAAATGGCTTATCGAGCTTGATATGCCTAAGGCTACTCGAAGTTAAAATTTTTGGAAATATATATGTATGGATATATATGTTGCATATTAGTACAAAAGCTCATACGGGTTAGTTATAATTTGATTTGATGATGATATTCTATCAATGGTTATAGTGCTAGACAATGATTAAGATAATTAATCGCTGATTTTGGTAGTGAACAAGTTGATTATGATGCTGTTAACTTAAAAGTAAGTGTTTATACTTTTGGTATAAGTTCATCAAATTCTATTATATCATGATCAAACTTGGTGTTTTGATATAGCCTGAGAGGCTTGGCAAATGAACTAGCTTAACTGTGAGCTAGAAATTGTTAGGCTATTATGAAGTACACAAATAGAGAAGTATGACATGAATTTAACATCTTAAGGAGCAATGGAAAATGATGTATCAGTTTTGGTATAGCTCCAATATATAGTTTTGATATATAAAGATTTAGGGAAAAGTTTATAGCTTATGCGTGAAGGTGTGCATTTGAATTCGTGTAAGTAAAGGTGTAAAATCTGCCTTGATTGGCATAAAGCCCATGATTCAGAATGAATGATTATGGATTTAATTTTCTAAGGTAAAAAGGGCTAAAAGAAGTTAATTTCGGCAAGGTCTTAGTCAATGATTCCTTATTTTAAACTACACTTTAGGAAAGATCAATGTCTAATTTCATATTCAGATTGATAAACTAATGAGGCCATGAGATCTGACATTTGGAGTAAATTTGAAGAATTTCAAGTTAGATATGTTGTATGTGGTTTTTTTTTTATGCTGGAAATTCTCCAAGGGCCCAGCTACCCTGTAATCCGTTTATTAATTATCGAAAAAATTAAGTACAATGAGGAGGGGGACATCAATCGAACCTTCAAAATTACATAAATTCAAGAAAAGATTAAAGAAATGCCTATAGTGAAATGGTTCAGTTTATGTGCATAACTATGAATGCAATCATAAAACTGAAATCCATCACTTTTACAAGATTCTAAATAATCCTCAAAATAAAGCTAATAAAATAAATAAGGAGTACTACTCCTTTACATTTATTTAAATCTAACATATGGTAAATTACTTTTATCTAATGTTAAAATTCCCCTTAATTTTCCTTGGGCTTCTTCAAAAACTTGAAGACCATGATGTTGGTGACCACGATTTGCTAACCAGTCAGCTGCTTGATTACCTTCCCTATGGATATGGGAGATTCTGAATGAGAAAAGTTTCAATTGTTGTCGTATTGATGCCCATAAATACCTACTATCATGTGAGCCAATGTGTCCCTCCTTTAACATTTGAATAACAATCATAGTATCCATCTCAATCCATAATCGTGAAATATTATTCTCCTGACATAATAATAATCCTCTATGCAAGGCTAATAACTCTGCTTGTAGGGAATTTTTAGCTCCCAAATTTTCAGAAAATACAAATACAAACGTACTTGTATGATCACGTAACAATCCACCACCACCAGCATTCTGAAAATTATTTATAGAGCTACCATCAACATTCAACTTAAATTCACCTGTCGACGGCTTATGCCAAGATATTACTTTAGGCAGACTAATTACTTTTCTTGGAAAAGTCAATCCCCACATCTGAGCTGTCTGAATATCACCCCGCCTCGCTATTACCAACGTTGGAATTGCCTCCCATGAAATAATTGATGAATAAGCTTCAAAATTCACCATATCACACAGTTCGAATACAAGCCCAGTGATCTATGTTTAGCATCATTTCGCTCCATCCACAAGAACCAAAAAATAAAGAGAGGGATTAAGATACATATGTGTGTTAGTATAAGCCCTACAAGCCAATTTGTGGTTGTATGGAAATTACAATTTTGAGATATTCATGTATGACATTTTGTTATTCATAATAACATTGAGGTAGTTCTTTATCCATAAGTTTGTGATTTAATTACTTTTTGTACTCATATAGATGAAGACCATGGAACTATATATGCATTGCAAAGGAATTGTATTGGGATACAATTATGAGATCTTTATGCATTAAAACATTGTTCCTAAAGTTCTTGATCATTGTATTATTAAGACGAGGCATCAATAATGCTCAAAGATTGGCACATGTTATGTTCCTTACTTGTGAAGTAAGCAATCGTTCTCATAGGTTGAAGTATAGAGATACTTGGAACTAGCATGTGGGTGCTTGCCATGGGAAAGCGAGTTCACTGAACATGACCCGCCATGAGAAGTGCATTTGATATTTCACTCAAGTGTCTATGCAATATGTCAAGCCTTACTCTATAAAATACTTGCCATGTCATTCATGTGATTGACAATATGCTTGCATACTAGGAAAGCCCCGAAAAATCGTAAAAAGTCGGTAGTGTACTTAATAGTACAACTAAGTTGAATTAAGCCTCGATCTAGATCAAATGACGATTTTAGGGTTAAATTTAAAATTTTAAATTCCCATAATAACTTAAAATGGTGATTCGCAATTCGAGGACCGATTTGGAGTCAAATTGGAATTTTCATGATCCGGGGGCAAAATGGTCATTTCGCCACCTGAGGTTAAGATTTGAGAGTTAGATGAAATTTTAGACTAAGATTGATCATTTGGAGTATAATTTGAGTTTGAGAAGTGAAGAATTTTAATTTTGGTATTTTTTCGAGGATAGGGGCAAAATAGTCATTTTGCCACCCTAGGGGCAAAATGGTAATTTTACACACCCAACACTTGTCATGCTCATAGAATTCATCCATTGACTTTTTATGTTATGGATAAGTGAGGAAATATATGTGATGGAGATAAAAGTTTAAATTTTTACAGTTTTAAAAATGGACCAATAATAAAATGACACTTGTCAAGCTTAGAATATTTTATTATTTCCTTTAAANNAGTTTTAAAAATGGACCAATAATAAAATGACACTTGTCAAGCTTAGAATATTTTATTATTTCCTTTAAAAATCAGCCTATAAACCTCTCACTTCTCTCCAAACATTCAACCAAGCAAGGAAAAGAGGGAAACAAAGAAAGAACAAACCCTAGGTGGAGAATTTCAAGAGAAAAAGTGTGGAAAATCAAGGAAAACAAGTGAAAAAGATAGGATTTCTCAATTTAAACTTGAAATCTATTTTCTTTAAGCCTTTCTCCTTATTTTCCATGGATAAATTTCATATTTTCATGGTGAATTCATGGCTAGCCGAATGGGTATGGAGACATAATGATGTTGGATTGATTTGATTTCAAGTTATGTTAGTGTTTTTAGTTAGTTTACCATGTCTAGAAGCAAAACAACAAGAAAAGAATTCATTTTCCCCATCACCCATCAATGGCCGAACCTACCTTGTATTGAGTGAGGATGAATTTGATTTTTATTTTAAGAGAATTGGTTAGAAAATGATGAATTATGGTGTGGAAAAGTAGTAGGAAAAATCACGGTGTTAATGCACCATTATTGATCGAAAATTCTAAGAAGAAAAGTAAAGATGGTTTTGTCAAATTTTAGGTTATTTGACTTGTGTTTGGTGAATTAAGGTATTGGAAAAGAAATGGAGCAATTTGGAGCTAAATTGGACGCGTTGGCTAATTAATCGGGTGATAAGACGAATTAGGCCAATACCGGGTTTAGATGGTTACTCGTGCATTTACATTCCATATCATGCATTAGTAGTCTAAATTAGTTAATTTCGATTTAGTACCAATGTAGTAAGTTTCTCGATTTTGTACTATGTCAAGGTGGTGAGTCTTCTGATAAAGGCAAGGAATTTGCATCCAAGGACTAGTAGTCAGAGTATTTCGAAAATCCGTACTCTAGACATTGTGAGTAAACTTACTGTCATTTTAATTATCTAGGGTGGCTTTTAGATGATTTCATGAATTCTATAGAAAAATGGATTTAAAAAGGTAAATTTTCATGTTTTATGAATAAATGTGTTTCAATGAAATAAATTTATAAATTGTTTTGAAATTAATAATGATTTTAAAAAATAGAGTACACGGAGACTACTATTTGTTGCAATGTGATTGTTTAAATTGATTGGCTTATGATAAATCGGGCATGATTGGCTAGTTGGCAATTGTATTGAATTACGGATTGTTTGTTTGCCTTGAAAAGTTATGAATTACAATAATTGCCATATCATGTTATTAAATTTTATTGATTGGTGGGATAATTATTAGCTTACTACAGTAGGCGGGTTCTGTGAACCAGCCTATGAGAGGGGCACGGTAACCCTGTTTATATGTGCTCACCTTGGTCGTAGAGGCGCGTAGGGTAGCTTTTAAGGTGATATTTGAGTTCACTTCACGCTGAACCACCACGTGATGGTGAACTCAGCCAACGCTAAGGAATGGCTATGATGTCCAACGAAAAATGTGTTTTATGCGAAATGTGAATTTTTAATAGCCTTGGCGGTCTCAATAGGATGCCTCGGCCAAGGTGTCCCCGAAGATGGATTTATGGCACAAGCCTAGTTTTTATGAGATTCATAGGCCTCGTTACATATTTTGAATGAAATGTGTTCTAATGTTGTGACCCAGTTTATGATGATTTATTTTATCATCTCCATGTACTCAACTCTAGATGTTTATGATGATGTCTGTTTACTCACTGGGATTTTATAATCTCACCACCCTCATTTCCACCCATTTCAAGCTCAGTATAGACTGTAGATAGTTGATATCGTCAAAGGCTACAGTTGGCTTTACTTCCTCAAAAATTGTAGGTTTGTAGCCTTCGTTCATTTTTGTCATTTGGGGGTCCACATGTCATTGTAAATTAAAATTCATACTCTAGTTATCTGTACTACTGTATGTAGGAATTTATTTTGCTTTTACACTGTAAAAATTATTTACGTAGTGTTCTAAAAATTTTGTTTTATAAGGAAAATGAGAAACTGATATTAAAGCCTTGCGGGGTTCCGGTTGGCATTTCAGGTAATGAATGTCTATCGAGACACTGCGGAGGTTGTCACGGGCTCGAGGGGAGTACCGGGTCGTGACATAATACTTTTCACGTGTCAATTGTGTAAATACTCCCTAGACTTGAGACACCAGGTTGTCTTATGTGTGGAGTGCTATGCTTTGATTTCATCCCTTTAGGTGCCTAACCAAGGATGCCAAAACATGATGCTTTTGGGTATAGCATGAAGCATGTGAAGGCAAATGAGTGGTCAAGATAGGAATCATCACCCCAAGTGATTCAAGGGGAAATATCTCATTAGTTCTTGGTTGATATTAGCTTAATCAAATCCTTGGCCAAGGTGGTTAGGAGATCATGAAATGAGTTTCATAAGTCTATAAAGCTAATGATCTAATTGCAAGAACAAATATGAAGATCAATAAGAGTAGGCACTGTACCAAGCTCTTATCATCTTCGGGATATATGATGAGGGAATGAATTACATTGAAAAATTGTACACTGAAAGGTTATCAAAGAATCTTTTGACTCTCCTAACAATTGGGTGGCCATGATGCATTGCTAGATGCCAATCATGGTCTATGGAATTGAATTAGTTAATTTAAAATTGAATATGATTCATTTAAATTAATTAATTAATAATATTATAATTCAATTCCATTGCCAGCATGTTAGGAACCTAATGGGTCACACACAAAGGTTGCAATTTGGATTAAATTGAGAGTGTGATGATTTAAGTTAGACTTAAATCAAATTCTAGGTTTTAACTATTAAAGACCTAATTAAAAGAGTTTAATTAGGTATTGGTTAAATATTATAATTGTTATAATATTAAGGACTTATTTTATAAATTTTAATAAGTTAAACCTAGATATAAATATCACATTATAGCCACTCTTTTTTAGATGAGAAGGATTTTTCTCTTGAGTGCTGCCACTCTTGAGACGTTTATTTCTTTTGAAAACTTCTCCTTTGATTCTTTGCTAGAAATCAAAGAAGAAAAGAGGACAAATTGTTGTCCACTTGCTAGCACAAGCTCGTTGCATAAAACTCTCTCCTTGAGAAGGATCCGTTGCAATTATGTGTGCATCATTGGAGGCCAAGCGATTGAGTGGCTGGGATTCTTTTAAACCAAAGGTGTTCGTGTTTTGTCACCAAAAGCAATCCATTTGATTACGATATCACTTGGAAAGGTACATTCTTTTTCTGATTTTATGTGGTACATAACTTTGCATTAAACAACCAAGGTGATCCAAAGGTAAGAGGCATGGGTTTTATTTTTTTATTTCAATTTTTTATTCCGCTGTGTTGATGCTCTAAGCATGTTGTTCCTAGCAATGTGGTCATTCCTCGTATAATCTCTAGAATATATCCATGCCCATATAATCTAAATAATGTTTTGGGGATTGATCATAGAAATTTAAAAAAGATTTGCAAAATAGTGCCAAACCTGTTTTGCAACTAGATTGTCCCACATTACCTGAAGAAGTGTTTCCTCTGAGTTACAACATTGACATTTAGATGCAAACTGAAATCCTTTAATTTTCAGTTGCATCTCCACTGGAATCCAATCGTGAATTAACCTCCATAGAAAGAATAAAGCTGATAACGGGATGCATTTATGCCGAATGTAGTCAAACACGGGGTTCATTGAGTGTCGTTGTCATATTAAATCCCAAGCACTTTTAGTAGAAAAATGGCCATCAGACGTTGGTACCCAATAAGCCACGTCCTCACATGATGTGTCAATCAGAATTTGCAAAATCTCCCAAATTTACTCCTCTGGCAACATCTCCATTAATTTCTCCACATTCCATTTACCATTGTCAAAGGAATAACAAACCTGAATCATAGAAGAGATAAATGATGGGAAACGATTAACGAGAGCCTCCTCTCCCATCCAGTAGTCATGTCAAAAGAATAGAGTCCCCCTGCCTATCCGCCATCTCATATGCTGTTCAGTCACCAAGCAGCTCACCAACATACGTTTCCAAGTTTGAGAATCATGAATTCTCGGCTTTACATATCTTGGAACCTGGCCAACACAATATTTTACCCTCATAAATCGAGCCCATAGACTATTACAAGATTGAAAAAGCCACCAAAGCTTCATTCCAAAGGCCTCAACAACATTTGAAATGTTTCTAATATCTAAACCACCCTCAAAAGTTGGCCAAGTGATTTTCTGCCAAGGGGTCCAATGTATCCTTTTACCTTCTGTGAAATCTCCCCATATAAAATTGTTAAATAGTATTTCAATTTTCTCAATAACACAAGCCAGGGGCTTTAAGACTTGAAGTAAATAAATGGGTAAAAAAGATAAAACACTTCTTATTAAAGTAAGTCTAGCACTTGTGGACAAAATTTTGTTTTCCCAACATGTAATGCGCTCCCTTATCTTTGTTACCAGATCATCAGACAAAAAAACTTTTTTAGGACCTTTGTAAAGTGAAGCACCCAAATAAGTGATAGAGAGGCACCGATGAGAGAATCCGGTAGTATTAGAGATTATTTACTATCTGGAACTTGCCAAATTTCTATGCGTAATGAAACAACTCTTCTAATAGTTAACGCGTTGTCTGGACACAACTTCATATTCCTGCAAAAAAGCTAATATTTTTTGCAAGGACGATTTGGCTCCATTCGAAAAAATAAGGATATCATCTGCAAAGGCAAGGTGACTAACTACCAAAGTACAATTTGAAGAATAATGTATCAATGGATATTGAGCATAAAGGTTATTCAAGCCACGAGATAAATATTCTACTGCCAGCACAAATAGCAAAGGAGATACAGAGTCCCCTTATCACAACCCTATCTCTGATTTGAAGTATCCAGCTGTCGTACCATTAATTAGCACCGAAAACCAGTAATTAGATATGCATCTTTGGATTATATTAATCCATTGTGGACTAAATCCAAATTGCTCCAACATTTTGTAAAGGAAGTCGCATTCCATATGATCATATGCCTTCATCATGTCCAATTTAATTACCAGATTGCCACCCCTCACCTTTTTGTCTAGTCTCCCCATTAGTTCTTGTACAAGTAGAATATTATCACTAATCATTCCCCTTGGCATTTCTGCACCATGAAAAAAATCTACTACCGCTTCAAATAGGTCCTGTGCAATAATGTCTTAGCAATATTGATAGAAGTAGGAAGAAAATTTGTCAAGTCTTGCCACATTATTCTTATTAATATCAAACATAGCAGCTTTGACCTCTTGCAATGTTGGCGTTGCACATAAAATATCGTTTTCTAAACCTGAGACAATTAAAGGAATAAGTGTTGCGTTAAACCTATTCATATCGCATTGCCCGGCCTACATGAGAGACGAAAAGAAAGCCATTGTAGAATTTTGAATTGCCTCCGGTTCCTCTAACCACCCACCATCCTGATTTTCAACTTTAAAGACATGACTTTTATTTCTTTTCTTCTACATTCTCATATGAAAAAATCTGGTATTCCGTTCACCTTCTACAACCCATTTAATGCCAGATTTTTGCTGCCAAAAAGTTTTTTCCATGCTCAGAAGCTGATTAAGATGTGCATACGACTTATTCAACTCCAATCTATTAGGCAAGGATTGCTCTTACTGGAACTTGATCTCATTTACTTCTACATGATTTTCATCCACCTTCAGATTATGGAAAATGTCACCAAACACCATTTTATTCCACCATTTAAGGTGTTGTTTCAATCTAAGTTGTTTCCTCCAGAATGCCTGCAATCCTTTGCCATGTATCGAAAGGTTCCAGTTAACTTCAACACAACGTTTAAAATCACGATGATGTGTCCATGCATGCAAAAAATGAAACAAAGAAGGAGATTAATCCATGGCCTTTGAACATGAGATTAACAATGGGCAATGATCCGATCCATCACTATTCAAATGCTGCACTTTAGTGATTGGTAACAACCCCATCCATTAATGGTTATAAACTATTCTATCCAGGTGCTGGAACATATGTGAATTCGTCCATGTATATGTATTACCCACAAATCCACCATCCACCAAACCACAATCTAACAAGGTTACTGCAAAGTCATCCATGGATCCAACATGTGGACTTGCACCATATAGTTTCTCCGCCCTATTTAGGATCACATTAAAGTCCACTCCGACAAGCCAAGGTACACGAATATCTGCTAATAATGATATCAAGACAGTCCAAAGTGGGATTCTCTCTGTTCTACTGCATTTTGCATAAACAAATGGAGCAAAAATCGGACATTCTAGCCAGGAAAAGGACAAGCTAACAGCAAACATTGATTATGGTTTAATATCACTTCACAGCTTATATCAAAAGAATGGAAAATCTATATTTTTTTATAGCTATTAGCTATAACCTTCTCATAACCTAATTTTCTTTTAAAGAATTCTACTTTTGTTTCCTCAACCATAGGCTTTAAAACTACTAAAAGCTTTATTTTATGTACAAGCTTTGAACCCTTAAGTCTCATTTGTATCACCTTACCCGAAATTCCTCTCACATTCCACACAAGTGCACTAATCATGATCGGGTTCTAGCTGCATAGTTTACTGAGATGGAATTGTCATCAGACATTCCATCTTTTTCCCTCATATCCACTGTTTCTTCTGAGGCTAAGCTAAGAACCGCAAGATCCGAGTTTTTCCTGTGCTACACACGGGGATGGACTTCCATTTCTACAGAGTAATTTTCTAGAAAGAAAAGAACAAGTATCAATTCTTTATTTATTCTACTCTTACCTGATGTTGACTCCATGTGAGAAGGATTATTAACATGGCCTTCCATCCTTTGTCACGAGCATGTCGTAGATGTCTCCCCCCGGTTATGTCCAGCTGAACCTCTTGATTGACTAGCACCTTGTCCTTCGATTGGAATGTGTTCGCCACTGCCTTCTACCAGTTCCACAAAGTCATTATGATCTTCTTGCACTCCCTTTTGGATCCGTTGGTCATCCCCATGAATAATTGTTTATGACTGGGTATTTGGTTCAACCGAACATTCTTTATTATTTTTACCTGCACCTGCCTACACTTCCACTAACTCAATCTGACCCTTCTACTCCATCGAACATTTTTTTATCATTTTTACCAGCATCTGTATGTACAGGTTCATGCACTAACGTCCCATCTGCTACTCCCAAACCTGCATCCCTTACCGGCGCTGTCAACTCCATATCCCTCATTCCCAAGCATTTCTCGTTTTGGTCCTTTTCACCTTGCAAATAAATAGAATCATTCATGCCACCTTTCGCCACATTTTGCTCCCCATTGTCATCCTCCGAAATGGCATTGAATCTATTAAGAACCGAAACATTGGCATCCTTGGGATCCTTGTCCGAATCAATTTCCTTTCCTTGTCGATCCTTGCTCCACTCGTACCCACTTTATTCACCGGTTGCCACTATTGTTGACGTTTAGCTAGTTCCTCCAAATGCAAGATCGATTGCTTACCTTTACCCTTGGTCAATGGCTACCTCAATCTGGATTGTTTTGGCTTATTTCCTAGCACAATACAATCTGCTTCTTTGTGATCGACATGGCAGCAATGAAAACAATAATTTGGCATTGGCAAAAACTCCACCTTCTACAAATAACCACCAATTACCACTCCTGTTTCGCGATTCTAGATAACAAACTTAATCTGGTCTACGAGTTGGTTTCTACAATCGTACTCAATACAAACTCTTGCTACACTCGACCGAGAGCCTCGAGCGGTAGCCTCATCCACAAATAATGGCTTCCCAACTATCTTGGCAATTAAAACTAATGTAGATTTCTCATACAGATGCGTCTTTAGGTTTGGAAACGAAATCCACACAAGTATGATCGGAGACTCTTTCTCCGCTTCAAACTCCGGAGACCACTTGAATACCCGTATCTTTTGGTTTGCAATAAACCAATGTTGCTTCGTCCATATACGGTTGAAGTCTTGTTTGTTGGACAAATGAATCAATACATGCTTGTAGTCCAACCAACGGATCTCGTACACCCTTGCTAACCCAATACCTCTAAAAGCAGATCTAATATTTGCCAAGTTCGTCATGCGAGAAATTTCCTGACAAAGGATCACATGAATGGCTGTGCTAAAGTTTGTATCTCATCCTCAAAAAAGGCAGCAACAGACCTGTCCTTATACACTACAGGCTCATGGGTTGCGGGAATCACCAAGGCTTTCTCTCCATTTACAATAAAAAGAAAAGATTTTTTATTAAATCTGGGAGAAGACGGCGCTTAGTTTTGGGTGGTGTTCTCCACTACAGTATTCAGGTTTGCTGTCGGGTGTCTTGAGGCAACCTGCAGTGTGGGATTTAGGGGATCCGACTACTAGCCAGCCACCATCCCTTGAAATTGAGGGAGAGGAGGAAAAGCGTGAAGATAGTGATCGTTCTCCACCTTTTTTTTTCTTTTTCCTCAATCGATATGTTGTATATGGTTGATAACGAACAAATTAGCTATCACATTGGAAATATAGAGATGATTAGTAATCAAGACGAGACTAGGAAAGGAACCTTAAAGGAAAAATTTTAAGCAACTTTAACCTTATGAGGTTAAGTTATTGATTAAAGAGATTGGTTATGGTCATAAGAAGGTATGTGGGATGTCATGGTTTATTGAAATGCCTAGTGGTATAAGTTGAGATTTATCTAGTGAGCACTTTATCATGAAAGTATTAGAGTTTGTTTTTAGGAATATGGTTACTAATGGTTATTAGATTTGAATCATCCATAATGTTAAATATATCTTAAATAAATAAAGCTTTAACCCTTACGTATTATGAAATGCTTGAATGTGGGAAGGTTTGATAAAAGATCAAGGTAAAGGAGTTGTCGATGGTTAAGTAAACATGCATAATTGATGATTTAAGGATGATTTGATTGAGGTGTGACTAGAATTAATAGCATATTTGGATTCTCTTCATAAGATGAAGAATGATATTATTTTGATCCAACAAGAGTAGTACCAGTGATTAAATGTATTATGACATTGTCGAGTTTTCTATAATGATTGGAAGTCGATATAATGCATAAACCAAGATCTTAAGTTAGGAATGCTCGAAAAAAGTGATGTGGCAGAATTTTAAAACTTTTACTATTCACTCTACGCTAATTTGAATTCGAGGAAAAATTCATTTTAAGTGGGGGAGACTGTAGTACCCGGTACTTTAATATGGTGGCTAATAAAGCTTATGGATGCCAATTGAGGTTAATTACCTAGTTAAAAAGGTGATTCAGAAGTGAACCTGTGAATCCTCGACCTTTATAGACCCATAACTAGCAATAGACGCGATAACACGAACCAGGGGCAATTTTATCATTTCTCATGGTGAGCTCCTAGAAGTAGCTCTCAAAAGTTATTAAGGTCGAAGAAAATAGAAATACTGATAATTTTCATGGTAGGGGCAAAATAATCATTTTGCATCTCAAGTCGAAATTTTTAAGTTTTCGTAAACCCGAGTATTTTTAAACTATTATAGACTTTGTCTCACTGTCAAATAAGTAAAAAGATTGTACAAAGGTAAGGGGAAGACAAAGTGACCTTGGTAAGGGCATTTGGGTAATTTCATGAGAAATTGGATAAACATTAGGCATAAATATCTAAGTTTCCAACAACTTCTTCTTTTTCTTCCCTTCTCATGTTTTCTCACCTTCCATGGAAGCTTGCTTTGAAACCTACATAAATGTTCTCAAGTTAACCCCAATTTTCATGCTTTTGTGCACCTTTTTATAAAGTCATTTGTGCTCTTTTACTCTTTCACCTTAAAACCCTCAAAAGCCTTTCCTTAATACTTTTTCTCACTAGCTGGACGTTCTAAGGAGAGAAAGAAAGATTTTTTACAATAGTTTGAAAGCTTTTGAGAAAGAACTCAATTACAAAGCTACCCAAGTGAATAATGAAATTGAGTTGATTTTTAAGTTGTTGAGAATGGCTAGTGGTTAGATTTGTGAGTGTTTTGTAGTTGAGGTGGTTTATTCATTTTAGTGTGACTAGAATAGTGAAAATAGGTAGCCACTCAATGGTAGTTGGAAGCTAGCTAGGAATAACTTGTAGAACATGATTTAGGTAGCTTTTAGAATTATGGTTATGTGAATTGAGTTGATTTGTGATGCTATTATGTGTGATAGGTTCCAACGAGACCCCACATCTCCATTCGGACCATTAATGGGAGTTGGACGCGATTTAAGAATCAATGAGGACCGGTGAGTGAACTTGCATTAAAATGTTTTGGAATAAATGTATATGTGCTTAATTGAATCACTTGAAATGTTTTATCAGACTTTTCTTTAAAATATTCTTGGGAACAAGCCTTTGATGAAATGTTTTTATGTGGTAAAATATGTGATATAATGAAACCATATGTTCCTATATTATGTGGATATATTTGTTATGCTTTGAGTGATAATGTTTATAATAACTATAATCGTGCATGTGCAGTGTGGGAGTGCAGATGACGATGCCAGTGGTGTGTGGTGTGGGAGTGCACATGCTGAAAATGATGTGGGCGAAAATGCGTACGATGATACTAAAATGTGCGAATGGGGAGTGCACATGATGATATTGAAATGTGCAGGTAAGGAGTGCAAATGATGATATTGAAATGTGAGGGTAGGGAGTGCACATGATGATATTGAAATGTGCATGCAGGGAGTGTACATGAGCTGATGAAGCAGCAGGGGTGTACATGTATATGTATATATATGCTATAGACAAGTTATGACAATAAAAAATGTGATTGCACTATATGCTATGGAATGCCTTTCTGCTATAGTGAGAAACCCTCTGTTTTGCTTGTCTAGTTTGGATATTTGTTGCAGTTTTCACTTTTTTCAATTCCATCGTGGATTATAAATCGTTCACCTTAAGGGATTAAATAATCAAGGGTTGAAATAAGGGGATTAACAAAGAAATTAAACTAAATCGCATTGTTTTTAAAATAAGTGCATCATGTTTTCTAAACTTTTTGTACTGCTTGCTTGTTCCCTTCCTATGTTCACTCACTAGGTTTATACTCACTCTTTTTAACTTCATGTTTTTGGTTTTCTGAATTGAGAGGTGACTGGATCCTAGGTTGAGGTGCTCCTTTTTATCTATTGTTTGGTAGGTTTGCCATGATACTAAATGTTAGCCCCCATGCCCAATGTCACTCCACTGACGTTCAGAGTCTTTGAATGTGTACATGTAAACTGGATGTGATTTGCTAAGAATCATTTGGCAAACTTTTTATGTATATTATGATTGATGAATGCCATTATGAGTATATACTTGGATTTTATGAATCGATTTCAATGAAGCTATTATTTGAACATTATGATTTATGGAACTTAAAAGGGAATATGGATGATAAAGGGGTTGATGTACAGGTTCATATGGGAAGGCTTGCCTAAGCTTAGTGGGCTATGCCCATTAGGCACATGCACCGATCATGGCCCAAAAATTGGGCTGTGACAACCACAAACTCTTTTCCATTTAAGAAGACATTCAAACCATCATTGATGAAATCATTAGGATCCTCAAGTTCATCCTTATCTAATGCTATGCTTGCATAAAATTCTTTTACTATACTAGCACCATATGTTCTGTTCTTAAAAGTGCTAAATTTCTTCAATTTCATTTCCTCAAAATAATCTGATAATCCTACTTGAATTTCAAGGGTTTCATCAAAGCTCTCCTACTCAATAAATTTGTCACATGTAATCAGAGCATTTTTTATTTTCTAGAACCTATCCTCATGGGCTTTATTTCTAAACTTTGAAAACGGAATATTACCTTTCTTGAAGGGTTTTCCTTTCTCTTTCTTTTCTCTGATTTGTGTTGCTTCTCTGTTTGCTTTTTCCCAATTTTCTTAACCACAAAAGCGGACACAATCTTTTTTTTCTTCTTCTGAATTTATGCTTGTGGACTCTCTTCCACTTGCCATTTGCCCTTATTCTTTTCCAGAATATCTTTAGATAGAGAGGATATTACCATTTGGTTTTGAGATGTTTTTGGCTTGGGGTTTTGTGGATTTGAGAAGGAAAAATTTCAGTTTAGAAGGGGTCGATTTCAGATGAGAGATAATGAAGGGAAAGTGAGTTAGGAGAGGTTAATTTTTCTCATAACCGTCTGTCTCTCTCTCTTTAAATATGGTTGGTAACCTCCTTTTTTCAAAATTCAAAAATTTGCCTCTCAATTTTATTTTTTAGTTAGGTGGTTTTTCTCAACTTTTTCTTCACCCGATAAACTGTTTCTTTTTATTATTTTATTCATTCTCTCTTTATTTGATGAGTCTTATTATTTAAAGAGATAGAATACTCTTAATTGATTAAGAGATTCTTTTAATCGACTAAGTGCCTATTGTTTTATGAATGGAAAGCTCAAAAATTTTCTTATAGTTCCTGCATATTAACCATGCCTAAATTTCTTCTAATCTCACAGAATCTTTTCTCATTTAGGGGCTTGGTAAATATATCAGCTAATTGTTGTAGAGTGTTAACAAACTCAAATTTAATGTCTCCTTTAATCACATGGTCTCTAATAAAGTGATGCCTAATTTCAATATGTTTGGTCCTAAAGTGCTGGACATGTTTCTTTGAGATGTTGATGGAAAATGTGTTATCACAGAATATTGGAACATTATGCACTGTTACTCCAAAGTCTTTTAATTGTTGTTTAATCCACAAAATTTGAGCACAGCAACTACCGAAAGAAATATATTCAGCTTCAACTGTGGAAAGTGCAACAGAATTCTGTTTCTTACTTGACCATGATGCAAGCATACTTCCCAAAAACTGATAAGTTCCACTAGTACTCTTCCTATCTGTTTTGCTTCTAGCAAGTCTGCGTCTGAATATCCAATAAGACTAAAGGATGATTCTCTAGGATACCATATTCCTAAAGTTTGTGCATTTAAGATGTATCTAAAAATTTTTTTAACAGCAGTCAAGTGTGATTCTTTGGGTTTTGATTGAAATTGTGTACACAAGCATACATTGAATTGAATATCAGGTCTGCTAGCTGTTAAATAAAGCAATGATCCAATCATACACTGTAGAGCTTTTGATCAACACTTTTTCCTTTTTCATCGGCATCAAGTTTGGTGGATGGATTCATTGGTGTGCTAATTGATTTCAGCTTCAGCATGTCAAATTGTTTTAGCATGTCTTGAATGTATCTTTCTTGGTTGATGAAGATTCCTTCCTCACTTTGTTTGATTTGAAGGCCAAGAAAGAATTTCAGCTTACCCATCATGCTCATTTTGAATTCACTCTGCATCTCTTCAGTAAAGTTCTTGCATAAAGCCTCATTAGTTGCACCAAACACAATATCATCCACATAGATTTGAACAATAATTAAATCATTCAAGCATTTTTTGACAAATATTGTTGTATCAATGCTTCCTCTACTATATCCTTTCTCAACTAAAAACCTAGAGAGTCTTTCATACCAGGCTCTTAGAGCTTGTTTTAGTCCATACAAGGCCTTATGAAGTTTGAACACATAATCTAGTTTTTCATAGTCCTCAAATCTGAAAGGTTGTTCAACATATACTTCTTCTTGAATGAAACCATTTAAAAATGCACTTTTTACATCCATTTGGAATAATTTGAAGTTCATGAAACATGCAAATGCAAGCAAAAATCTAATGGCTTCAATCCTAGCAATAGGAACAAATATCTCATCATAGTCAATGCCTTCCATTTGTTATACTCTTGAGCCACTAACCTAGCTTTGTTCCTAATAACATTTCCTTGTTCATCTACCTTATTTCTAAAGACCCATTTTCTGCCAACAATGGGATGATTTAATGGCCTAGAAACTAGAGTCCATACTCGGTTTCTCTCAAATTGATCAAGCTCTTCTTGCATGGCCAATATCCATCTTTCTTTTTTTTCTAACTTCTCAAAGCTTTTAGGCTCAATTGGTGAGATAAAAGCTGTGAGTTCACATGTTTCTCTAGTTCCTCTCCTAGTTTAGACTCCTTGAGAAATATCACATATGATTTACTTTTGTGGATGATCCTTGATATATCTCCAGCTCTTTGGAAGATCATTGTGTTGATTTTCAATCCTTTGCAAGGTTTCTATGGGTGGAGGTTCTGTTTCTCTTCGTAGGCAATTTTCTTCATTGTTTTTCTTGTCATCTAAGCTCATTTCTTCCATTTGTCTTTCAAGGTCCTCTGTATCAACTTCATCAATAGGAATTTCCTTTTGCAAGGCATTGGATTCATCAAAAACTACATGGATAGACTCCTCAACGGTTAAAGATCTTTTGTTAAAGACTCTATAAGCTTTTGAGTTCAATGCATATCCTAGAAATATAGCCTCATCAAGCTTTCTTAGAGAATGTTTTCCATTGTTCAACACAAAGCATTTGCAGCCAAAACTTTAAGATGAGAGATATTTGGTTTTCTACCTTTGTATAGTTCATATGGGGTCTTTGATATCATGGCTTTTATTGACACTCTATTAAAGATGTAAGCTACTGTGTTTACAGCCTCTACCCAAAAGTACTCTGGTAAATTGTTTTCACTAAGCATAGCTCGAGCTATCTCTTTTAAGGTTCGATTTTTCCTTTCTACAACTCCATTTTGCTGGGGTGTTCTAGGTGCAGAAAAATTATGATCCAACCCCTTTACATTACAAAAGTTTTCAAACTCATCTCCCTAAAACTCACCTCCATGATCACTCCTAATGTTAACTATGACAAGTCCTTTTTCATTTTCAACCTTCCTATATTGAGTTACAAATGCAAGTAGAGCATCATTTTTAAGAGCAAGAAAATAGACCCAAGTATACCTTGAGTAGTCATCAACTATCACAAAGCCATATGATTTGCCTCCTAGGCTAGTTGTGCAATAGGTCCAAATAAATCAATGTGCAGCAGTTTGAGAGGTCTAGAGGTGGAGACAACCTTCTTGGTTTTGAAAGATGTTCTAATTTGTTTACCTAGTTAGCATGCATCACAAATTTGATCATATTCAATTTTAAGCTCAAGCAATACTATAACCAGATTTTTTCTTATCAATTTTGAGATAGTATGCATGCTCACATGTCCAAGTCTCCTATGCCATAATTGGCCATCATTCTCAACATTTTCCATAAGACATGTTTCACAATTCACCTCAAGATCTTCAAGAAATATAACATACATATTCTTAATTCTTTTTCCTATAAATGAAACTTTGTTAGTACTTATTGTTGGGATGAGCCCTGTAGCCAATTGGGATTGGTTAAGGCTTGATTCCAATCATGCAACAGTATCATTCATGTTGAATGATTAGAGGTTTTCTTTCATCAATAAGACATCAATTATAATGAGTTATAAGTCTAATTGGATGAAGTCCATGAGATTAATATGCCTTGCAAGGAAACTATAATGGGTCAAAGTTATGAGATTCCTATGCATTAAAGCATAATCTCAAAATGTTCCTAGTCAATGTATCCTTGAGATTGGACACCAATGATGCTTAGAGACTTGTATATTCTATGTTTCTTACTTTGGAAGTAAGTAATCGATCTCATAGATTAAAGTATAGAGATACTTGGAACTAGAATATAGGTGCTTGCTTGGGAGAGCAAGTTCACTGAACATGACCCGCCATGAGAAGTGCATTTGGTAATACACTCTAGTGTCTATGCAACACTTCTCATGTGTCAGTCGTGTAAATACTCCCTAGACTTGAGACACTAGGTTGTCTTATATGTGGAGTGCTATACTTTAATTTCATTCCTACGGGTGCCTAACCAAGGATGCCAAAACAGGATGCTTTTGGATATAGTATGAAGCATGTGAAGGCAAATGAGTGGTCAAGATAGGAATCATCACCTCAAGTGTTTTAGAGGACATATCCTATCAGTTCTTGGTTAACATTAGCTTATTGAAGTCCTTGGCCAAGGCGACATGGAGATTATGAAAAAGGTTTCATAACTCTCTATAAAGCTAATGCTATAATTACAAGAACAAATATGAAGGTCAAAAAAAGTGGACACTGTACCAAGCTCTTATCATCTCCGGGATATATGATGAGAGAATAAATTACACTGATAGAATGTACACTGAAAGGTTGTCAAAGAACCCTTTGACTATCCCAACAATTGGGTGACCATGATGCATTGCTAAATGCCAATCTTGGTCTATGGAATTGATTATAAATTAATTGATTGAAATTTATATTCATCAATTAAGTCATAAATCAATTCCATTGCCAACATGTTGGGAACCTAATGGGTCACACACAATGATTGCATTTGAATTAAATTGGAAGAGTGATGATTTAAGTTAGACTTAAATCACATGCTTGGTAATTAACTTCTATAAACTTAATTAAAAGAGTTTAATTAAGTTTTAGACATAATTATAAATAGTTATAATTATAAGGCCTTGATTGCAAAATATAAAGAAAATTAATTTTGATTTTAATTTCCAAGGACTTAATTAAAAGAGTTTAATTAAGTAATGGGTCCAATATTATAATGTGTTACAATATTGAGGGCTTAATTGCAAAATTGAAGTTATTTTAACCTAACTATATAAGTCACCTTTTAACTATTTTTCATATGAGAGTTTTTCACAATTGAAGAAAACATAATTTTTGTCAGAAAAAGAGAAATGTTTTCTTTCATTGCCACCACTCTTTTTGTGTGAAAAAGAAAATTGCTTACGAAGTAATTTTCAAGAGAGGTTTGGCTAAGATTGTGAAAAAGAAGAAAAGGACAATTGTTGTCCTCTTTGCTAGCACAAAGTATAGTTAAAAACTTCCTACTTTGTTGAAGGTTCAAGTGCAATCATGTGTACTACCATTGGAGGCCAAGCACTTGATTGGCTAGGGTTTTTGCTCCTTATGGTGTTCGCGGGATTGCTTCGGAAAGTGCCATCGTGATTATGAAATTACATGGCTAGGTAACTTTCTAAACAATAATTTATTTTATACTTTTATGTGTTAAATATCACCAAGGTGATCCATGGGTGGAGGCATGTTTTGTTGTTTAGTTATAAAGTTTTTAATTTTCTTTCCACTACGTATTTTGAGCATACCATCCATAGCCAAACCAATTAGTGGTATTAGAGCCTTTCTTGGTTCAATTTTAACACATGTTTATGTCTATTGTTGTTAATGCCTTGTTGAAAAGGAATATGAGGTGTTCAGGTTTTGTTCTACACAAATTAGTAAGTTTTAAAATTTTACAATTTGTTCTAGTTATTTTGATTTCTAGATAGATTTTAATTGTAAATTTTAAAATTTATTTATCATAATATTAATCTCATTTTAAGGTCAAAATATTGCAAATTAACAAGTGCATGAGTTGCACAAATTAATTTAACAAATAAAGATTCGATCTCATGACATTATGGTGTGATTTAAATGGTAGAATTCGATTCTGTCCAGCCATTGTATTGGTCCATTTTCAGCTATAAAAGTGAGGCTTAAGTGCTTCATAAAATGCAGAAAAATTAAGAGATCAATACACATTAGAAATGTTCCAAGATGGGTGATTATGTGTGGCTAATGGTGGAGGTAAAGTTACCAAAACGTGGCTAAAGCAGTTGCAGTTTGCAACAGAGACAGTCATAGTTTTGTTTGGCTTGACAACCAACAAAGGCTTAAATTTGTGCAATTAGTTGCACCAATTGCCTGAGGATTTTTTCTTTTTTATGAAAAGGTTCTATAAATTATCCAAATTGTTGCCAAGAATTTTAAGGATTTAAATCCCTAGAATTAAGCCTTCATAAAACTGAGCTGGTGGAATCAAAACTGTTGCTGCCTCTGCAGCAGCAAGCCACGGTTTTGAATTTTTTTGACAGCTAAAAAAGTTTCCTAAAATCCTGGAAAATTACTATGGAATTTTTCCATAAGCTTTCTATCAAGGAAAATTTAATTGGGAATTAAATTCCTGATTTTATGCCACCAAATAGCTTCAAAAGAAAGACAAAACCGAAACTGCCTCTACTGATAAAGGTCACGGTTTTGAATTTTTTTTAACAGCCAAAAACATCTCCTAAAATCTTTAAAATTTATTCTGGAGTTCCATGAGTTATCTATCAGGATAAATTTTATTAGGATTTAAATTCCTAAGTTTTAGTCACAAAAAATTTCAAAAGGACTCAAAAACTAATTCTGCCTCCTGCAGATAAAAGTCACGGTTTTTGAATTTTTTGAATGGCCAAATCACCTCCTAAAATCCTAAAAATTTATTCTGGAATAGGTCCATGAGTTTTCTATCAGGATAAATTTTATTGGAATTAAATTCCTAAAGATACACCACCGTAACGCCACGTAATTAGGACATGTCTGCTGCTGTCTGCAGCAGGACACTGTCTTGGTTAAGACATAGAATTTGTCCAAATTTTACACCAATAAATGATCAATTAAATTAGTTAATTGGCTGAGGATAAGTTATGAAATTGGTTCCATAATTATGCTGATTTTTTGAAACATTTAATTTAAGGAATATGATTCCTAAAATTAAGGATGTCAAAGATGATGCATTAACATCCACAAATAAAGAAATGTGATTTCTAAAATTATGGAAGTTAAAATATCTTCATTAGCCAGTTAAATATTTATGGAATATGTTCCGTAAAGATTGATAATTTATTTCATAAATTATAGAATGTGATTCCTTAATTTAAGGGTGTCAAAATTTAAATAATTTAAGATTACATTAATTTAGGAATTAGATTCATAGGAGTAATGGGAGTCTAAATATTTATAAACAAATTTTGTTTTGAATTGACTTCTTACAAGAAGATAATTCTAATTTGACATTAAATTTAAAGATTAAATTGTCTAAGTTATTTCCTAATAAGATTAGGTAATAATAGACATTCAATCTTTAATTAAATGAGATTAAGAATTGGTTGTGTAAAATGTTTAGGAGCGCAAATTAAAAATGTTTTAATTTTTAATTTGTAATAAAAATTTAATTCTAATCCTAAGAAGATTAGGGATGGATAAATTACTAATTTTGATTAGTAACACTTACCATATATGAAAAAAGTTTCCATATATATAGAATTAAATGGTTACCCGAAAATTTGAAATTGGCAAAATTTAAATGTTGAAAATTGCTACTCTCAAATACCTCATATGATTAACAATTTGAATGAGACATGTCTTTAAATTTTATTCACATTGATGAATATATGTGGATGGTTATGGACTTAGGCCCAATATGATTATGCTATGGTTGAATGTATATTCTTGGTATTTTTGAAATAGGGCCTACGTGTCCTGCCTTATCTTTTTATCTCAGTTTGTAAAATTCTTTCCTTATCTTACTCCCCTCGAATGTAACTCGAGGTTTTTACATTCAAATGTAATTAGAATTAAAATAGATTAGGAAATGAATTTTGGAAAAATTGACGAGGGAGATCCAAGGTGCCAAGAAGGACAAGGAGATTACAAGCAAATTTTGAAGATTCTTATATGTAATCCCCTAGGTTTGACCAAGCTAGTTTCCTATGATGGCTCAAGGAAATTAGTATAGTTAAAGTCCATAATCATCCAAAGTAGTTTGCACGTGATAGATTTATTTTATATAATTTAATAAATACTATGCAATGCAAAGTAGTATGCATGTGATAGATTTATTTTATACAATTTAATAAATGCTACGCATGCAAATATGAGACCCTAATAAAGGCGAAAACAAAATCCTTCATTATATATTAAGTCACATGCCATGCATGAGCAAGTTGCCTTCCTGTTGGGGATTTAAATCATGCTAAGATAACTCATACGTAGCGAAATATTATTAAAATTTTAATCCCCAAAGCCATGGATCATTTTAATTGAAACTAATCTAAAAAAACCATAAAAGAAATTTTGACATACCTGAAAGTCTACTTTCTTTGGTGGAGTCCTCATTGGCTTTTCATTTTAACTTTTGTACACCAACTAGGACTTATCAAACCACAGCAGCACAGTTGTCCTGCCTCTAATGGTGATCTACACAGTGATTTGTCGAAATCTCTTCACTAAGAGTGTGTGAATCCCTAAGCCGAAGTTTGTGCTAGCAAACTCTCAACTTTGAGCTCCCTTGTGTTTCTCTCTTTTTGGCTGTGATCCTATCTCAACGCATGAGAAAATAAAATAGAACTCTTCTGGTTTTTTTCAAGAAGCGGCTAAGGGATTCTTTTATAGAGTTAATTAACCTAATTTATAACCAATAAGGATTATAATATGTCTTGGGCTAATTGGGCCTTTATTTAATACTCCATCAAATCATATTTGATTTAGCCCAATACTTAATTGGATTAAGCCTTTATAAAATCAATTAGATCACATCCAATTGAACTCAAATTAATTTCGGCAATTCACCTTATGTGTGTGACCCATTAGGTTCCCAACATGTTGGCAATAAATATAAATTAATTCAATTAAGAATTTATATTTATATTTATAGATCATGAGCGGCATCTAGCAATACATCATGACCACCCAAATGTAAAGGAGTCAATATGATTTGACTAACCTTTCAGTGTACAGTATCTCAGTGTAATTGGATCTTTTCATCATATATCCTAGATATATAGAAAGTCTGGCTCGGTGTCTACTTTCTAACTTATCCATATTAGTCCTACAACTTCTATATTGACCTATCAAGATTGCCTTGGCCAAGGACTTTTAATCAATATAAGCCAGGAGCAAATGAGATATGTCCCGTTCAAATCACTTGGGGTGATGAATACTTTCTAGACTACCCATTCATCTTTGCATGCTTCATGCCATACCCAAAAGCACCCTATTTAAGCATCTAGTCTTCTTCAGACCCGTAGAGGTGAAATCAAAGCATGACAATTCACATACAAGATGACCTGGTATCACAAGTCTAAGGATTACTTACACTACTAACACATGAGAGTATTTCCATAGACACTTGAGTGAAATACCAAATGGAACTCTCATAGCAGGTCATATTCAGTGAACTTGTTCCTTAACAAGCACATACATACTATCCCCAAGTATCTCACATACTTCAACTTATGAGATCAATTGTTTACTTCTAAAGTAAGGAGGCTAAGCATGTACCAGCCTTTGAGCATTGTCAATGCCCTTATTCTTGACAATACAATGACGAGGAACATATTTAGGAACAAGGCTTTGAGCATAAGAATCTCATAATTATAACCTTTATAATTTCTTTGCAAGGCCATTATGTTCCAAGGACTTTATCTACATAAGTCTCTCATAACTCTTTATAAATAAACTCATGGATAAAGAAATACCTCATACATTATATAAAATATCCATAATGTATTTAACATGAAATATGACTAATTAATATAGTGTTTTACAAGCACAAAATCGACTGGCTTGCAAGGCTTACACTAAAAATCACCCACTAGCACTAAAGCCAATCGCCCATGTATCTAATACCAAAGCCTTCCAAGTGGCGATCATATTTCTACTGGGACAGAACTTCAGTGAGAGGGTCAGCTAAGTTATCCTCCGTGGGTACTCTCTCTATATTAATATCACCTCTTCCAATGATCTCTCTGATCAAGTGATAACGTCGTAATACATGTTTGGATCGTTGATGAGACCTTGGTTCCTTTGCTTGCACAATGGCTCCATTGTTGTCACACTACAAAGTTACAGGATCAATAATGCTACGAACCACACCAAGTTCAGTTACGAACTTCTTGATCCAAACTCCCTTCTTTGCTGTCTCAAATGCGGAGATGTATTCAGCCTCGATTGTAGAATCTGCAGTTGTTGCTTGCTTGAACTTTTCCAGCTAATAGCACCGCCATTTAAGGTAAATATAAATCCACTTTACAATTTGCTGTCATCCTTATCAGATTGGAATATAGCATCTCCATATCCTTTAACTTGGAGTTCAACCCCTCCATAGACCAAGAAAACATCCTTAGTTCTTCGTAACTACTTAAGGATATTTTTCATAGCAATCCAATGATTTTCACCTGGATTTGATTGGTATTTGCTCGTGACACTCAAAGCATACGCCACATCTGGTCTAGTACATAACATGGCATACATGATGGATCCTATAACCGATGCATACGGTATCCTATCCATCCTTATCCTCTCATCTTGTGTCTTTGGACACATATCCTTTAAGAGATGAATGCCATGTGACATAGGCAAGTGTCTCTTTTTGGACTCGTTCATGTTAAACCTCTTTAGCACCTTGTCTATATAAGTGGATTAGGACAATCCTAACAACCTCTTTGATCTATCTCTATAGATCCTTATTCCCAGAACATAGGCCACTTCTCCCAAATCCTTCATGGAGAATTGTTTGGATAGCCAGATTTTGACAATCTGTATCATCGGTATATCATTTCTTATTAATAGTATATCATCAACATAAAGTACTAAAATTACAACTGCTTGTCCATTTACCCTTTTGTAAACACATGGATCATCAAGATTCTTGACGAAATCATATTCTTTAATAGTTTCATCAAATCTAATGTTCTAACTCCTAGATGCTTGCTTCAGCCCATAAATGAACTTTTAGAGTTTGCATACTTTATGCTGATTTTTCTTGGATATAAAACCTTCAGGTTGTTTCATATACACTTTTTCTTGAAAATTCCGTTAAGGAATGCTATCTTTACATCCATCTACCATATCTCATAATCATAATATGCAACAATAGCAAGCAAAATCCTAATGGATTTAATCATGGCCACAGGTGAGAAGGTTTCCTCATAATCGATTCCTTCAACTTGGTTGTAACCTTTAGCAACCAACCTAGCCTTGTACGTTTGTACATTACCATCCATGTCAGTCTTTCTCTTAAAGACCCATTTGCATTTTATGGGTTTTACCCTTTCAGGTGCATCCACCAAAGTCCATAGTTGGTTGACATGCATGGCATCCATCTCGGATTTCATGGCCTCTAGCCACTTATCAGAATCAATATCAGATATTGCTTCCTCATAAGTAGTAGGCTATTTGTCAATTGGCAGAGCATCTCTTTCCATCATAAATATATATCTATCTGGAATTTGTCTCTATCTCGTAGATCTACGGAGCACTTGTGTTTCTTGAGTGTTGGTTTGAGCATCCAATGCTTCAACCGTCAACTTAGGTTCCAAAGGGATGTTAGTTTGTGGTTCTTGAACCTCTTCAAGAATTATTTTACTCCCACTAATCCCTTCAAGTAAAAACTCTTTTTCCAAGAAAGTGGCATGTTTTGAGACAAACACCTTTTGCTCAGTGGGATTGTAAGAATAGTATCCTATAGTTTGTTTAGGATACCCTACAAACTTGCATTTGTTTGATCTAGCTCCAAGCTTATCAGATGATGCACGCTTTACATAAGCCATACATCCCCAAATCCTTGTATAAGACAAGTTTGGCCTTTTGCCATACCACATCTCATATGGTGTCTTATCAACCAATTTGGTTGGAACCTTGTTAAGAAAGTAAGCAGCAGTCTCTAAGGCATATCCCCAAAAGGATATCGGAAGGTCTGCCCTACTCATCATGGAACGAACCATGTCCAAAAAGGTTCGGTTTCTCCTCTCAAACAGGCCATTGTGTTGTGGAGTTCCAAGTGGAGTCCATTGTGATGGAATCCCATGTTCCGTTAGATAATCTAGAAACTCCTAACTAAGATATTCTCCTCCTTGATCCGATCTAAGGGTGAGAATACTCTTCCCAATTTGTTTCTCAACCTCAGCCTTAAACTCTTTGAACTTTTCAAAAGCTTCAAACTTGTACTTCATTAGGTACATATAACCAAATCTAGAATGGTCATCTGTAAACGTAATGAAATATGAATAACCTCATCTGGCTTGTGTGTTTAAGGAACCACATACATCCGAATGTATTAGCTCTAGGAGCACACCTACTCTTTCAGCCTTTCCAGTAAAAAGAGTCTTAGTCATCTTACCAAGGAGACAACATTCACAAGCTCCATATGATTCATAATCAAATGGATCTAGATAACCTTGTTTATATAACTTTGCTATCCTTGTCTCATTGATATGACCAAGTCTACAATGCCAGATGTAGGTTTGATTTGGATTATCTTTTCTAGCTTTCTTGACATCTATATTGAGCATTGGGCTATCAAGATCCATAACATAAAGTCTTCCATGACATGTTGCAGATCCATAAAATACATCATTTAGAATGACAGTGCAACAATTGCCCTTCATACTAAATTTGAAATCATCACTCTTAGCTAGGTATGAAACTGAAATGATGTTTCTAGTTAATGCTGGTACACAATAGCACTCTTTTAGCTCCAGCACTAAGCCCGATGGTAAAATAAGATCACAAGTCCCAACAGCAACTGCTGCAATTTTTGCACCATTGCCTACTCTTAGGACTACCTCATTTTTACCAAGCTTTCTACTATCCTTTAAAGCCTTTATGTCAGTACATAAATGCAATCCACATCCTGAATCTATTATCCAAGATTTAGGATTGGCTGTAGAAAGATTAAGCTCAATCATATTTAAACTTATCTCTTTACTTGTCAAGATTGCACCCTTTCATTTATTGAGAACTTTTCTCAAAGTGATATACCAATCCAAACATTTTAGGCTGATGGCATCAAGTATGCCAAGCAAAGTAGAAATTATTATACCCATTCTAACAACTTATAAATATAGAAAAAGTATTTGTATTAGCCTTTCTGTTATAAATCAATTTAAGATGAGGTATTAAATCTTACATTGATTCTCCCACTAATTTTTCGTAATAATAGCCCTCACTATTATACGAAAATCTCTACTAGGTATTTCTAATGGGCTGGGACCCCTTAAAAATTATTACAACCATGAGTGACTCAATAAATCACAATAAGCCTAATTGGGTAGATAACGTAGCTTATCAATTGCATCCACATGCAACTCTCAGATCAGTTAGGTGACAACTCATTGTCTAAATGCATCATATGCATTTCACCCAACCTTGCCTCTAAGACTATGTGGTCAAGTGTGACACATCCAAACCACACAGTTTTAGTTGAGTAAGACCCACAAATAACTCAAACGTGCTCGTGTAAAAGTTTGACCTTGAGTGACTCAACAAGTCTCCAATTAAAAGGGTAGCCTGGTTATCTTGTTATATGGTGGAAGGTAACTTAATCCGGCGAAACATGTGACTCAATATTTTAATGAGGGATTTTTGTTGTTGCTTTTATCTTGTTATTTAGGTCTCATCGAATTTGGCATGCATAGCATTTATAATATTGCATAAAATAAATTTATCACATGCATACTACTAGGATGATTATGGACTTTTATCTAATCTAATTTCCTTGAGCCATCGAAGGAAATTAGTTGGTCAAATCCTAAGGGATTACATACAAATATCATCATATCTTGTAGTCTTGTAATCTTCATGTCTCCTTGGCGCCTTCATCCTTCATTCTTGGAATTATAAAATTTTCTTCCTAATCTAATCCTATAAATTCTAATTACATATATGTAAAGAAATCTAAAGTTACATTTGAAGGGAGTAAGATGAGAAGAGAATTTTATAACACCTGAATAAAATAGAGGAAAGGTAGGGCACACACTCCCTATTTATAAAATAAATACCAAATACATTCAACCATAACCATCCATAACACATTATAGTGGTCTAAGTCCATAATCATCCTCATACATTCATAATCATACAATGAACATATAAAACTTATGTTTAATTCAAATTAAAGATCTCATATGTCATTTGGCAATAATATTACTCAACCTTTGAAGATATTAATCCAAATAATTTGATGTCTAAGTCCCATTAAATGTCTTGTGCCAATTTAGAAATCCTAGTCCTACTAGGAATTAAATTAAGCATAGACTTGGTAATCCTAAACCTTTTAGGACTATGAATTTAAATCTGACCTTTATTCTCAATAGGAGTTCTAATCATATTAGAAATTTAATATTCAAAGGAATCCTAATCCAATTAGGCTTTCTAATCTTATTAGAAAATTTAATCCTTGTTGTCCTCAGTTTTTACAATTCTAGTCCAACTAGAATTAGATCTTTATGGCCAAGAGTACTATTTCTTTGCCAATTTGATTTTAGAATCTTATTTGGGGCAATCCTAAACTCTTTAGGATATATTCCATTACAATTAGGAGTCTAAATTCAGGTCACAACCAAATTAGTACAACTCTTAATTATATAGAGAAGAAATTACACAAGCTAATGTAATTTTATTAGGTCTGCATCACCTATGCTGTCCCAAATCCTTTGAAGCTCCATACTCCAGTGTTTACTGCAATTTTGGCACCAATTCAGAGACATCCCATGCCCCAAACATCATGCCAAAAAGCTTGCAAAACCTCAGCAAATTCGGAATACAAATAGCCATGATTTTGCAAGTCCCTGTCACACAAGAATACAATTTCAGCAAACTGTTTGTGTAGAAACATCATCAGATCACCACCCAAATGAGGTAATTAAATGCTGTAAATTTTCAGAGGTTAATATCATCCTCTTGAACTTCTACCCTCCAAAAATCACGTTCAAACTCCTTTAAGTCCCCCAAAAAATTTTCAAAATAGATCACGTTATGCTGCCAGATTTTTCAGATTTGGATTCTCTTAAAACAAATCTATAAAATATTTAAAGACTTATTAAATCTAGATTTTAAATTCATAAATCAAGACTTTAAAGACCTTTTGAAACATAAATTAGTTTTCAAAAAATTCATTCAGAATTATTCTAAATAATTTTTCAAACTTTGCACCAAATCGACATATAAACAAAACAGTTTTTGTAATCTTCAACAACTAAACATAAAACTAGATTAAATCAAATAAAGGAGGCTCTGATACCACCGTTGGGGATTTAAATCATGCTAAGACAACTCATACGCAGTGGAATATTATTAAAATTTTAATCCCCAAAGCCATGGATCACTTTAATTGAAACTAATCTAGAAAAACCACAAAAGAAATTTTGACATACCTGAAAGTCTACTTTCTTTGGTGGAGTCCTCCTTGGCTTTTCGTTTTAACTTTTGTACACCAACTAGGACTTATTAAACCACAGCAGCACAGTTGTCCTGCCTCTAATGGTGATCCACACAGTGATTTGCTGAAATCTCTTCACTAAGAGTGTGTGAATCCCTAAGCCGAAGTTTGTGCTAGCAAACTCTCAACTTTGAGCTCCCTTGTGTTTCTCTCTTTTTGGCTTTGATCCTATCTCAACGCATGAGAAAATAAAATAGAACTCTTTTTTTTTTTTCAAGAAGCAGCTAAGGGATTCTTTTATAGAGTTAATTAACCTAATTTATAACCAATAAGGATTATAATATGTCTTGTTCTAATTGGGCCTTTATTGAATACTCCATCAAATCGTATTTGATTTAGCCCAATACTTAATTGGATTAAGCCTCTATAAAATTAATTAGATCACATCCAATTGAACTCAAATTTATTTCGGCAATTCACCTTATGTGTGTGACCCATTAGGTTCCCAACATGTTGGCAATAAATATAAATTAATTCAATTAAGAATTTATATTTATATTTATAGATCATGAGCGGCATCTAGCAATACATCATGACCACCCAAATGTCAGGAGAGTCAATATGATTTGACTAAACTTTCAGTGTACAGTATCTCAGTGTAATTGGATCCTTTTATCATATATCCCAAATAGATAGAAAGTCTGGCTCGGTGTCTACTTTCTAACTTATCCATATTAGTCTTTCAGCTTCTATATTAACTTATCAAGATTGTCTTGGCCAAGGAGTTTTAATCAATATAAGCCAAGGGCAAATGAGATATGTCCCCTTCAAATCACTTGGGGTGATGAATCCTTTCTGGACTACCCATTCATCTTCACATGCTTCATGCCATACCCAAAAGCACCCTATTTAAGCATCCGATCATCTCTAGACCCGTAGAGATGAAATCAAAGCATGACAATTCACATACAAGATGACCTGGTATCACAAGTCTAAGATTACTTACACTACTGACACATGAGAGTATTTCCATAGACACTTGAGTGAAATACCAAATTGAACTCTCATAGCGGGTCATGTTCAGTGAACTTGTTCCTTAACAAGCACCTACATACTATCCCTAAGTATCTCACATACTTCAACTTATGAGATCAAATGCTTACTTCTAAACTAAGGGGGTTTAGCATGTACCAGCCTTTGAGCATTGTCAATGCCCTTATTCTTGACAATACAATGACTAAGAACATATTTAGGAATAAGGCTTTGATGCATAAGAATCTCATAATTATAACCTTTATAATTTCTTTGCAAGGCCATTATGTTCCAAGGACTTCATCTACATAAGTCTCTCATAACTCTTTATAAATAAACTCATGGATAAAGAAATATCTCATACATTACATAAAATATCCATAATGTATTTAACATGAAATATGACTAATCAATATAGTGTTTTACAAGCACAAAATCGATTGGCTTGCAGGGCTTACACTAATACTTCCACCATATAGCAAGATAATCTGGCTACTTTTTTAATCAGAGACTTGTTGAGCACACTCAAGGTCACACTTTTACACGAGTATGTTTGAGCTATTGGTGGGTCTAACTCAACTAGTTTCATAAAATCTGGATGCTTCGAATGTCACAACCCGAAACTCCCATCAGGCCCGTGACAACTGCCGCGACGTCCCGATAAGCACTCATTACCCCGAATACCGATAGAAACTCCGCAAGGCTTAGCATCAGCTTCCACATCTCCCCGGTGAGCGACAGTTATTAAATCTCGCATTTCAAGAAATCATAAGTCGTTTCCAACTTAAAATAATAAAATATTATTTTCTAGCTCATAGAGGCATTTTCGTCATTTTTTTTTTTCAAAAACACCAAAACCCGCCAAAAACATGGTGTAAAAGCTAAATATGTTCATACATACTTTAAATCAAATAACTAAAGTATAAAATTACTTTTACAATGACACGTGGACCCCCAACTAACCAAGAAGGTGTAGGGCTACGAACCCTTACTTTCTAGGATGCACTCCGAGATTAATTCCCGTTTTAATCAACTATCAACAAACTGTCCTGAGCCTGAAAAATGGATAGGGAAAGGGGAAAGATTAAATAATCCCAGTGAGTAAACAATTACCATCAAAAGCATCTAAAGCCGAGTAGATGAAGACAATACAAAAACATTATATATCAATAATGTTCATAATGCAAAATTCGTTTCAATCTATACCAAACAATTTCTTTTCATCAAAATTTCCTGGCTTATGAATTTCTTAAACTTGGCCCCTGCTAGAATCATTCTCGCCGGTACCTTCATCAAGGTATCCCATTGAGACCGCCAAGGCTGTTCAATGACCCATACCTATAAACATGTTTTTACATCTGACACACAGTCGTTCCCTAGTGTTGGCTGAGTCTCACTCTCACGTGGCGTCCCGAACGTGAGGTGCACTCAAATCATACCTCAGGAGATACTTCACCCAACATCTCCCCCAGGAGGTAAGTATATAATTGAGTTACCGTGCCTCCCTCATAGGCAGTCCACGAAAACCCCCACCACTGTAGTGACCGTTTAATATACCACCAGACCCATAAACATTCCAATAGCATAATATGGCAAATAAAATGTAATCCAGTCTACCGAGACCAATCCAAAACTATTCATATATTTCATGCCAACCCCAAAAATTTAGCCATCATGCTACTATAGTGTCATAAGCCACAATTTCAATAACATATAAAATCATAAATTTCAACACAGTCTCCATATACTCAATTTTCCCAAAACAATATTTGATTTCAAAACTAGTATAAATCTCATTTTTATTAAAAAACATTTTAATCGAAAAACATTATATTTTATAATTTAAACTCACCATTCAATAAAAGCATCAAACAAGTATAATTACTCTAGATATTTAAGACGATAAATTGTCCACTCACAGTTCTAGGAGTCGATGTACTCCTAATCCCAGTCTTCAAGCACAATCTCTGTACTTTTGCCAGTGTAAGTTGCTCACCACCTATCCACAATGTACAATACATAATTCACCACATTAATGCTTAACCATTATAAATCAATTCAGGCTCGGTGTATATGCATAATATGGCATGCAACTTATCTGACTACCGCTTAAATGCGGTGCTAACCTAATTCGGCCTATTATCTCCAATTTAACTCCAAATCAATTTTTCTCACTTTCTACACTCCAATTATACTTAAATTACCTTAGTGACTGTGAATGAGATTCAATTTATCAGTCTCAGTAGTAAATTAGAAAAATACCCCTAGTGGGTAAAAATTCGTATTTTTGCTCCGAAAATTCCCATTATTTTTCTAGGCTCATAATTCATCATTATTCATCATAATTCCTCAAATAAACATCAAGATCATCAGCCAATATTCCCCTAGAAATTCGGCCAATAATGGTAATGGAGGAAAATAAATTCTTTTCTTGTTATTTTATTTCTTAATATGCTAAACTAACTAAAAACACTAACATATCTTAAAATCAAATTAATCTAACAACTTTCTCTCTCCTAACCCATTTTGATTAGCCATCAATTCATCATGAAAACATGTAATTTAAGCATGGAAAATAAGGAGAAATGCTCAAGGAAAATAGATTTCAAGCTTAAGATGAAAAATCCTACCTTTTTCACTTGTTTTCCTTGATTTTCCACACTTTTTCTCTTGAAATTCCTCACCTAGGGTTTGTTCTTCCTCTCTTTCTCTCTCTTCCTTGCTTGGCCGAATATTTGGAGAGTGATGGGCTGATTTATGCTATTTTTTTAGTTAAATAATAAAATATCCTAAGCTTGACACATGGCATTTTCTTATTGGTCCATTTTTAAAACTTTTAAAATTTTAATCCTTTTTATCTCCACCACACAATTAGTCAATGGTCAAATGAGGATAAGGGATGACCATGTGCTGGAAAAATGTCCTGGTGATGAAAAATTACTGTTTTGCCCCTGGAGTGTAAAATTACCATTTTACCCCTATACTCCAAATCATACCGAAATTAAAATTTTTCACTTCTAAACCTCAAATCATACTCCAATACTCAAATCATACTCCAATAAGTCAAATGGGGCCAAAAAAATCTTTTCTAAAAATTCTCATTTTGTCTCTAGGTGGCAAATGACCATTTTGCCCCTAGATAGTGAAAATTTTGATTTGACTCCAAATTGATCCTCGAACTCCGAATTACCATTTTGAGTCATCCCTGAACTGTGAAACTCTTAGTGTCACCTTAAAAGTCCTATTTGAACTAGTTCGAGGCTTAATCGACTTAATGGTACCATTATGGGCAATATCGTCTTTTAATGATTTCTCGAACTTCCTAAATATGCAAACATTCGATTGAGCATATAAATGACGTTGTAATTATTTTATAGAATAAGGTTTGACATGGAAACTTGATTATTTGAAACTAGAGGCAAAGGCTAGGCGAAATATATATGATATGTTTAGGCAATGTATTGTCACCCAGCTGATCTAGGAGCTATATAAAGATACAATTGGTAAGCTCAATTACCTACCTAATCCACTGATCATGGTTTGTTGAGCACACTCAAGGCCATGACTTGATGGATGGGATCGTAGCCTAGTAAGAGAATCCTAGTAGAGATCTCTTGAGGTGATATGGAAGGTTATCATCTTGCATAAAATAGTGGGAGAACTATTTAAAATTTTAAAATCTTGTTTTAAATAGTTTATGCATGATATTTACATATTGCTTTTATTTTATCTATTTAGACATAATTTATATACATGGCTAATAATATGTCACTATGGTGCATCTTGGATGCAAATCAAACTCACTAGACCAAACCCTTTTTAAAGGTACTAGGACTTGAGAAATGTTCTCAAGCGAAAGGTTGTTCGTTCCATAATCTCTACTAAATACAATTCATAATTAGGAGTGTGCTTCCATGAGATGGAATTTATACTCCCTTAATTATGAATTGGGAAGACAACCACGATAATGGCACTAACTGGGAAATGTTCTCAAACATCTTTAGGGTAAAGATGGACAAAAGAGGGACTATAAAAATAAAATATTTCCTTGATAGAGTTAAAGAAGAGGAAGCTTATAAAAACCTCTACTTTGCCAAAGTTTATGATTGAGTTAGAAGTTACTACTGTTGTATTAACATCATAAGTATTCGATACTAGATGTTGAATGCATTTATGTAATGACATAAAGCGCAAAACAATAGTAGTAAGTCAATGCTCAATATAAATGTCAAGAAAACTGATTGCATATAATCTCAATTATGACATTTTTGTCTTGGTCATTGAAGTAAGAATTAGAGTATGAAGATACTTAGAACCTTTTGATTGGGAATCATAAAGGAGCTAGTAATTTTTATATGACCAAATCAAATTTCAAGCAAAAGTGAATGATTTGGTATGTTCAAAAGGTTTTATACATATAGATGTATACGAATCATTGAACATAAAATGTTATGGAAAATGTTCCTAATTCATTAAGTTTACACAAGACCAAACTAAGATTTTGTCTTGTATACTTAAAGAAATAAAATTTGAAACCTTGAAATGTTCAGAGAATTCAAATATAAGATCATATGAGCTATATAGCATGAAATACTCTTATTAAGATATGATCTTAGTGAAGATTACTCTTACTTATTAGTTAATTATTCAAAAGATGAATGAAGATTCATGTGAAATGGAACTTTCTTATGAATAAAACATAGAGATGTTTGTTCAAAGAAGAAAGCAAATTCATATAGTGATATGATTTGGTCCATATCTCTCCAATATATATGTAGCCAATTATATTATTCCAAACCAATATGATTATAAGCATACATTGAGATGTATGTATGTAACATCACGAAAAATTCAAAAGAGTTTGATTATTACTCTCACAAAGGATCTTGGATTTAGTGGGAGTATGACAACACTAAAAAAGGAGTATTTTAGTTATTACATGGTTACATTGGAATCTAACTCTTAAGATTTTGCATAGAGATGCATAATCATATATATGAGAACTCCATGGATTTAGTAAGATACATTGAAGATGTATTATTCATATGAGATGAACTACTAAATATGTTTTTCATTAAAGTTATACACTTTGTTCTATTATATGGGATCCAAAGGTTTGGATTTAATAATATGTACAAGTGTATTTATCTCATACACAAAAGGAGGTTAGTATGAGTGAATACAATTCTTTGGTGATACAATTACATGGGATGCAACGTGTATAAAAAGAAGTGCCAAAATTTAAAAGGGGTAGATGGTACAATGAAAAGTGACAAATGCATATGATGCATACAACATAGTTTAGTTGGAATGGTTCCAAAGAAAGAAAGAGGACTATGTACATGTAAATAATTCAAGTCATATGCATCCTATTAAAAGGGCTCCAATAGGAAGATACTTAGATCGTTTGTCAAATCTGACCTTATAAAATACTTGTCATGACATTCATGTGATTGACAATATGCTTGCATACTTGGAAAGCCCTGAAAAATCGACAAAAGTCGGTAGTGTACCTTGAGATGCAACTAAGTTGAATTAAGCCTCGAACTAGATCAAAAAGAGATTTTAAGATGAAATTGAAAATTTTAAAGTCCCAGAATGACTTAAAATGGTGATTTGGAGCTCGAGGACCGATTTGGAGTCAAATTGAAATTTTCATGACCTAGGGGCAAAATGGTCATTTTGCCACCCGAGGTTAAGATGTGAGTGTTGGATGATTTTTTTTGACTAAGATTGATCATTTGGAGTATAATTTGAGTTTGAGAAGTGAAAAATTTTAATTTCGATATTTTTTCCAACATAAGGGTAAAATAGTCATTTTGCCACCCTAAAGGCAAAATGGTAATTTTACACCACCAACACTTGTCCAGCACATGGATTTTACCCAATATTATTATGGATAATTGAAGGATTTTATGTGGTGGAGAAAGAAAGCTTAATAGTTAAGAATTTAAAAATTGACCAATGATAAGGTGACAAGTGTCAAGCTTTTAATTCTTTAATATTTTCCTTATAAATTAGCATAAAATCAGCCTATTTCTCATTCTTATGGCCGACCAAAGAAGAATAAAGGAAGAAAAGAAAGAACAAGAACCCTAGGTGGAAAAATTCAAAAGAAAAGTGTGAAAATTCAAGAATAAAGTGACAAAAGGTAAAATTTCTTGATTTTGACTTGTGATCTACCATTCCCATGCATTCTTTTGCATTTTCCATGGTTGAATCATATGGTTTCATGATGGATCCCTTGCTGGCCGGACATGGGGGGAGGAGTTTTGATGCTTGATTTGGTTAGATTTTAAGATATGTTAGTGTTTTTAGTTAGTTAATGATGTGTAGCATGAAAAACCAACAAGAAAAATTCATTTTCTCCCATCACCCATCATTGCCCGAATTTTTCATGTGGAATATTTATGATGATTTTGATTTTTATTTCAAGTGAATTGATGAGGAAATGATGAATTATGGTGAGAAAATCGAGTAGGAAAAATCATAGTGTTGATGCACTCACCATGGCCGAAATTCCCAAGGGAAAATGTGAAGGCGATGTTGCTAAATTTTATGCTATTGGATTTGTGATTGATGGTTTGGAGAATTGGAAGAAAAATGGAGTTAATTGGAGTTGAATTGGCCAATTAATTAAGTGATAGATCGAATTAGGCGAACACCGTGTTTAGACGATAATCCGAATAATTTGCATTCCATTTCATGCATCCATATAGTTTTATAACGGTTTAGCACCAATGTGGTAAATTGCTTGATTTTGCATCATGTCTAGGTGGTGAATCCTCCGCTAAGGGCAAAGAAATTGTACTCGAGGATTGGTAGTCAAAGTACTTTAAAAATTCGATTCCCGAAATAATGAGTAACCCTACTATCATTTTAATTATCTAAAGTGGTTTTTATCCGATTTTGTGAATTTTAGGGAAAATGAGTTTAAATGGTTAATTTTTAGATTTTATAAACAAAATGTGTTTAAATGAAATGATTTTAAAAATTGTCTTGAAATTGAATGAGGAATTTGAAATTAGAGTAATTAGAAACCATTTGATGTGTTGTAAATTTATGGTTCTAATTGATGGCTTATGATAATGTGTTAGCATGACTGATTGGAATTGTGGTTTGTGAACTGTATGAATTGTTCTGTTTTACATTTACAAGCTGGGTAGTATAATATTAGTCATGTCATGCTGTCAAAATTTTATTGTATGGTGGGTTTAGCTTGCTGCAGTGGGTGGGTTCTGTGGACCATCTTATTAGAGGGGCACGAAATTTGGTTATATATATACCTCGATCGGAGAGGCGCGTAGGGTATCTCCTGAGGTATGGTTAGAGTTCACATCACGTCGAACCACCTCGTGATGATGAACTCCGCTAACGCCAAGGAACGGTTGTGTTTTTCAAACTAAAAATATGTTTATGTGTATACGAAATTTTTAACAACCTTGGCAGACTCGGTTAAATGCCTCGGCCAAGGTATTCCTGAGAATGATTTTGGCAGGAGCCAAGCTTTTAAGATACTCATAAGCCATGTTGACTATTTAAATGAAATGAATGTTTATGTTATGAAATACATATTTAGATGGAATATTTTAATTGTCTCCTTTTATTCGACTTTAGATATTTTGAATGATGTTTGTTTACTCACTCGGATTATATAATCTCACCACCCTCCTTTCCACCCATTTCAGGCACAGATTAGGCTATAGATAGCTATTTTTCATCGAGGGCTACCATTGGAGTTGCATCCTCCAAACTGTAGGTTCACAGTCCTCCTTACTTTTGGTTATTCGGTGGCCCACTGGTTATTATAAATTAAATTAAATACTCTGACTTACTGTATTACAGTATATATGAACTTATTTTGTTTTTACGCTGCAAAGATTATTTACGTATAACTTTGAAAATATTGTTTTATAAGAAAATAGAATATTTTATTAAATATTTCTTTTATTTTTTTATTTTATTCAAATAATCATAATTTCATTTTAAATGAAGGTTTTAGACGTTTAAACTTATTTTTGATTATGAATTATGTGTTTTGTACTCGCATACTACATTTTTAGCTGATTTTGAAATTTTTGGGAAAAAATGACTAAAATACCCCCGAGAGACAAAAATTATTTTTTTGTTGTTTTGACTTGAAAATAGCGTATAATCTTTTAAAATATGATATTAGCAATTGTTTCTTGCAAGAGAGGTGAGAAAACTGATATTAAAGCCTTGTGGGGTTCCGATTGGCATTCAAGGTAAGGAGTGTCTATCGGGACACCGCGATGGTTGTAACGGGCTCGAAGGGAATACCGGGTCGTGACATCGTTAGTCCATGAAACTAATAAAAGGTTTTGAACATTATTAATGTAACAATGGAGCCATACAAGCAGAACTTGGGTCTCATTGATTTAGATATAGTAATATGACATGATGTGATGCATGGATATCACGAAGATAGATAAAAGCAATTAACCACATTGAACGGCACAAGCGAGTCTACATCTAGACACGATTACTAGATGGATTGAATCCACATATGATAAGGTAGCAATTGGCTTTGTGCTAGTGGGAGATGTTGGGATGAGCCTTGCAGCCAATTGGGATTGGTTAAGGCTTGATTCCAATCATGCAACAGTATCATTCATGTTGAATGATTAGAGGTTTTCCTTTATCAATAAGACATCAATTATAATGAGTTATAAGTCTAATTGGATGAAGTCCATGAGATTAATATTCCTTGCAGGGAAACTATAATGGGTTGCAGTTATAAGATTTCTATGCATCAAAGCATAATCTCAAAATGTTCCTGGTCAATGTATCTTTGAGACTAGACATCAATGATGCTTAGAGACTGGTATATTCTATGTTCCTTACTTTGGAACTAAGCAATCAATCTCATAGATTGAAGTATAGAGATACTTGGAACTAGAATATAGGAGCTTGCTTGGGAGAGCAAGTTCACTGAACATGACCCGCCATGAGAAGTGCATTTGGTAATACACTTTAGTGTCTATGCAACACTTCTCATGTGTTACTCGTTTAAATACTCCCTAGACTTGAGACACCAGGTTGTCTTATATGTGGAGTGCTATACTTTGATTTCATCCCTACTGGTGCCTAACCAAGGATGCCACAATAGGATGTTTTTGGGTATAGTATGAAGCATGTGAAGGCAAATGAGTGGTCAAGATAGGAATCATCACCTCAAGTGTTTTAGAGGACATATCCTATCAGTTTTTGGTTAACATTAGCTTATTAAAGTTCTTGGCCAAGGCGACATGGAGATTATGAAAAAGGTTTCGTAACTTTCTATAAAGCTAATGCTATAATTGCAGGAACAAATATGGAGGTCAAAAAGAGTGGACATTGTACCAAGCTCTTATCATCTCCGGGATAAATGATGAGGGAATGAATTACACTGATAGATTGTACACTGAAAGGTTGTCAAAGAACCCTTTGACTATCCCAACAATTGGGTGGCCATGATGCATTATTAGATGCCAATCTTGAACTATGGAATTGATTATAAATTAATTGATTGAAATTTATATCATCAATTAAGTCATAAATCAATTCCATTGCCAACATGTTGGGAACCTAATGGGTCACGTACAATGATTGCATTTGAATTAAATTGGAAGAGTGATGATTTAAGTTAGAGTTAAATCACATGCTAGGTAATTAACTTCTATAAACTTAATTAAAAGAGTTTAATTAAGTTTTAGACATAATTATAAATAGTTATAATTATAAGGCCTTAATTGCAAAATATAAAGGAAATTAATTTTGATTTTAATTTCCAAAGACTTAATTAAAAGAGTTTAATTAAGTAATGGGCCCAATATTATAATGTGTTATAATATTGAGGGCTTAATTGTAAAATTAAAGTTATTTTAACCTAACTATAAGTCACCTTTTAACTATTTTCCATATGAGAGTTTTTCACAATTGAAGAAAAAGTAGTTTTTGTCAAAAAAAGAGAAACGTTTTCTTTCATTACCACCACTCTCTTTTTTTGAAAGAGAAAATTGCTTATGAAGTAATTTTCAAGAGAGGTTCGGCTAAGATTGTGAAAAAAAAGAAAAGGACAATTGTTGTCCTCTTTGCTAGCACAAATTATAGTTAAAAACTTTCTTCTTTGTTGAAGGTTCAAGTGCAATCGTGTGTACTACCATTGGAGGCCAAGCATTTGATTGGCTAGGGTTTTTGCTCCTTGTGGTGTTCGCGAGATTGCTTCAAAAAGTGCCATCGTGATTACGAAATTACATGGTAATGTAACTTTCTAAAAAATAATTTATTTTGTGCTTTTATGTGTTATATATCACCAAGGTGATCCATGGGTGGAGGCATGTTTTGTTGTTTAGTTATAAAGTTTTTAATTTTCTTTCCGTTGCGTATTTTGAGCATGCTATCCATAGCCAAACCCATCACTTATGTCTATCATTTCACATTTATTTGAGTCAAAGCATACCTTAAATCCTTTATCACACAATTGGCTGATACTTAACAAATTGTGTTTCAAAACTTTAACCAGCAACACATGACTAATTCGAGCTTGAGAGTTCTTACCAACGGTTCTTATACCATAAATTCTACCTTTTGAATCATCACCAAAGGAAACGGTACCTCCCTTTTTCTTGTCCAACTGAGCAAACAGCATTTTGTTTCCAGTCATGTGCCTTGAGCAGCCACTGTCCATGTACCAAGGTTGCTTCTACCTTAGTTGAGCTCTTGAACATGTGTCTTTTAGGTTTAACTCAACCTGTAAAACAAATTTTTAGTTTTTCTTAATAGGTACCCATACCTTGGTGGGTCCTTGAAGGTTAGCTGCAACATAGGATCTTTTTGGAACCTAAATTTTTCTTGTTTTCTGCATGCTTCCTTTTTTATAGCAGTCATAGGATAAATGACCAACTCTATTACAAATATAACATCTAGATTATACATTATCAGAATTTTTCTTGAAGTATGTATTTCTTTTTGAATTTTTTTTTCTCATATTCTTGATAACAACATTTTCTTCAATTACTTTTTGTAAAGCTTCAGTTCTATTTTCTAATTCCAATTTTTGAGTCTTAAAATTAGTTTTTGAATGTTCTAGTTATGTTTGAATAATGTTTTTTTGTTCGAAAACAAATATGAAGTCATATTTAATCTTTTCTAAATCTATTTCAAGAGATGTAGTCTTTTTCTTTAAAGTTTTGTATTTTGAAGCAAGTTTTTCAAATTTATCATAAAGACATTCATACTTCTCTTGAAGTTCATCAACAAAAATATCAAAAGGGGTTGAAGATACCTCGGATTCATCATCCCTTGCCATCAGAAATAAATTTGCTCTTTCTTCAGCTTTTTTTTCTTCATCATTAAAACTTGAAGTATCACTATCTGACCATGTCGCAGCCACCATTGCCTTCTTCGATTTTTTGTTTTTCTTTGGTGTTTCTTCCTTTAGCAAGGGGCATTCTGACCTGAAGTTTCCTGGCTTCTTGCATTCAAAGCATATAAGCTCTTCCTTCTTGTTGGACTCATTTGGTTCTCCATGAAGAGTCTTGATCTCTTTTATACCCTATCTTAGCCAATCTCTGATTTCTTTGGCCCATAAGCTCTCTAAACTTTCTTGCAACCATAGCCAGTTCCTCATCATCATCACAAGATAGACTATCCAATTTTTCTTCAAGGATGCTCACTTTTAAGGTAATGTTTTTCTTCTTTTCTTTAGCTTCTCTACTGTTTTCTTCTTTCTCTTCCTTGAGTTTCAGCTCGTGACTGAAAAGAGACCCACAAATTTCATCAAGGGTTATGACATTTATGTCCTTGGCTTCATGAATGGTAGTCACCTTTGGCTTCTAATTTTTAGGTAAGCTTCTAAGAAGTCTTTTGACAATTTCATGTTCGGGAATTGGTTTGCCTGGTTGACTGAGTTTATTTGTGATGCTTGTGAACCTATCTAGCATGCTAGTGATATCTTCACCAGGTTCCATCTTAAACATCTCATAATTGTGGGTTAAGAGAGCTATTTTGGACTCCTTGACTTGTGAAGTCCTTTCATGAATAATCCTAAGTTTGTCCCACACTTGTTTAGCTGTGGTATAACTTGGCACTTTATTAAATTCAATAGGAGTTAAAGCACAATGTAGTGTATTGATTGCCTTAAAGTTTGTTTGGACTCTTTTGGTTTCTGCTTCGGTCCATTCAGACCTTAGCTTAGGAATCATCTCGTTGGTTACAACATTTAAGGTTGAAGGAATAATGGGACCATCAGTGATGACATGCCACATCTCATAATCTATTGCCCTAATGTATATTGACATCCTAGTACTCCAATATGGGTAATTTGAGCCATCAAATAGAGGTAGTCTATTTATGGATTGTCCTTCAGCAACTACTGATTTTTGAAGAGCCATTGGGTTCTCCCTTAGGATGTTAAGCCTTGATAAAGAGGGACTAGCTTTGATACCAATTGTTAGTCTCAAGTAAATGTACTAAAAGGGGGGTGAATAGCACTTTTTCACTCTTGCTAAAATTGACTTCTAATTAGGGACAAATGCAAGATAAAAGAAAGATTTAAAGATGAATGAAAGACTAAAAACAGAGTAGACAATCACACAAGAATTTATAGTGGTTTGGTCAAAAACCTACATCCACTACCTTGATTGTTTAACCAAGGATTTTCGAAATCAACTTACTAAAAACAATGGAAATCCCAAGCTCCCACCAAGCTTTACAATGGCTTTTAGTACGCTCAGCCACAACCTTATACAATGGTTTTTCCTAGGATCAACCAAAACCCAAACTAATTTTTCTAGGCTAAGTTAGAACCTATACACCCAATCAAGCAATCGAAGCTTGAATAAATTCCCTTAGAGTGCCTTGCACACTCTAAGTATACAAAGAGAAGAGAAATAAAGGTATACCTATGATCACTGACTTGATCTAAGTGGTACAAAGTGAAGTGCTTGAATTTTTTACAAGAATAGGAGTAAAATGCAGAAAGTATGCTGAAGGTTTTTGCAATTTTTGAGCTCTTTTTGGACTTGGAAGCCTTGGATCCATTTTCTTGCCGTTGAGAGTCCCTTAAATACTTGAAAAATCAGCTCTGATAGGTGTTAGGTAGTTTTTGACCGTTAGAAACAGTTTGGTGGTAGTTTTTGCTGTTAATCTGTCTTCTAGTGCTTAATTCAAATTCTTTGACAAAATGATCTTAGTCGACTAAGTCGTCTCTGTTTTTTTATCCCAGTTTTTGGCAGTAAGCTCTTAGTCGACTAACTTACTTTTTAGTCAATTAAGTTGTTTCTATCTTGAAGTCTAGATTTCTAGCAGTAAGCTCTTAGTCAACTAACTTACTTTTTGGTTGACTAAGTCTTCTATGTCTCTCAATCCTCTTGAGCCCGCCAACTTCTAATTTGAATTTTAGTTGACTAATACCCTTCATTATCCAACTAAGAGGCTTCTGTTTTGTTGATCAATTGTGACTCCTAATTCATATGATTTTTGATATGTGCCTTTGAAAGATTGATTTATTCTTGGCATACAATTTTTGTCTTGCACACTCAAATAGAGATATTAGACACCAATGAGTGGGAATGTTTTATTATCATCAAAAACTAATGGAGCCAACATTCATTATCCGACTTCATTATCAAGACTACATTCAATCGTCTTTTATACTATTCTTTTATACCAATATAACATCATTTTCCCTCAGCAAATTTACAATTGTACTTGAAATTGCAAGACCTAAAACAAGATTCTTCTTAAGTACTTCTCAATGTCAATGCAAGTATCATTTTGAGCTTACAGCTTCCTTTTTGTAGCTACATAACTTAATGCTTGTTTTCACAAGATCCATACTAGAACTCCTCTTGGGTATTTCGTTAGGGATACCTATCGTAAACTTATGTTTTACTGCATATGTTTGGTCATTCCTTCTCAAAGATGTTCATGCATTCCCGAAACACTTAATCACTTATTTGTTTTTTAACATCCCGAGTATGCCATTCCAGAAAGGCATGCACTTCTTCACCAAGATATTCAAATGCATGTTCATCTATTCATACTTCAATTTATCTTCATGGGTTTCTAGCATGCCACATAATTGGCCTTGTGTTGTTACTAACCCTTTTCATTCAACTAAATCAAGACAAAATTTGTAAATCCTCATAGCAATACTTTATATTAACTCATTTACTATGCCACCCTTGCAATCCTTCATTCACAATTCTGTTCCTTGGTATTGACATCCCTCAATTCTTATTAAATTAAGGATTTATCTTTCCCAAGTTCCTTATTTTAGCTCCAAAGGTCTACATTTGTGTCAAATTATCATTTTATAATGTCATGGCATCATGTGCCTCCATCCTTATTGCCTATCGTACATTCATAAGAAACAACTAAAAGACTTACATACCTTTTTTCTTCTTTTGTGCATTGCACAACTCTTCAGGACCTACCTACACACTACAGCCACTTGACCAATGAATTATCCCTTTTGACTCTTTTTCTGTTTATCCAACATATACCCCTTAACATTTCTCATCCACAAGAATGTCGGGTTATAATTTCCTTAATACGTAAGTTTACAATCCTCAACATTAAGCACATTAACCATTCAAAGTATCACCTATAATCTCATGGATTTCTCCCACATCTTTTCAAAATTGCAACTGCAATTAAGATTTCCAGTTTCACATTTCTACGATTGATTGTTGGTCTTACTGCGCTATCTCATGATATCCTATGTAGTTATGACACATTAAACTCTCTTATCCTAACGTCGTCCCCTAGTTCAATGTGTTTACTCAAAAATCAACTTCTTTGATACAACTTGCCCCATAAACAATGACTTTATTTATTTATTTTTGTATTCGAAATCATGCCAAACCCACATTCCATGATAAATGATAATTTCTAACAACTACTATCAATTTAAATGGCATTTTATACCTTGTCAAAAACTAAAGTTACCACTCAAAAGTCCATCATGTTTATTGGTAACCATTTCATAATACTGCAAAACATATTTATCGTCAAGTCTTGTAGTTGCTTGAATCATTAATGACTTTTTAAGTCAACCTTCAATAATTGCCTAAGGCGACCAACCACGCCACTAGGGTGAATATCTTTCCTTAATCATTATAGTGCTAATCTACATCTGTCATACATGAAAATTTTGACACACGCCAAGTCATTTAAACAACTACTTCATAATCTATTTGAGTCACATAAAATACAAGCCAAACTCTTAAATCCTTTATACAGATAGCATATACTACTTAGTTCACACCGTATTTACCCATACTTAAAGTAATACGAAGTTCAGTGAAACTATTAAGTGTTACTAGGATCATCGTTGCCTTGATCCGGACACATCGACGGATCCTCTTCCATCTCCTGAGGTTTCTCCATATTATCCTTAATCCAAGCTTATCGTATTCTTATGCAGTCCTCCCTACTGACAGGTGCAGCAACCCTTCCACATCAAGGAGGAAAGTTTCAGACAGCGGATACCTTCCTAGGACGATAACTTCCTCTTGTAATTGCCTTTTTCATCTTTTCCTTAGACAAGAAATTTTTTTTTATGCCTTCCCAAATCTCAGTGCTATCCTCACTTTCAAGACTTTCGCTACTTTCGAGGCTTTCTTCACTACGAAACATTATTGCCAATCTAGATGGAATCCATCTAATAGGAATCCGAGACTGGCCACTTTCCTAACTTCTTGGATCAAGGCGCCATTGGCTCCTAGTAGTGGAATCTAACGATCCCTCGCTAGTACTATGAAGGGCATTCTGACTACCATTGCTCCTAGACATGGCATGTGCAACAGGCGCACCTCCAAACCTATACGCAACAAAGAATCAATTACTTAGCCATTCATATATCATAGGAATAGGTAGGTTTCTAATGAATTAAGGGCCTATGTAGCCTCCCGTCCTTGACTTGTGTTGGGCACCCACAATCCAAGGACAAGACTTTACACAGACTCTACCAACTTCGCTGATAGACTCGAGAATCCCTAAGACTTAACTAAACCTAGAGCTCTGACACCAACTTTGTCACAGCCCAAAACCTGGGCCATGAGCGACGCATGGGCCCAATAGGCATAATCCACCAAGCCCAAACAAGCCTCTCTATGTAAACCTATCAGTAGTCTATCTATCATTTCTTTTTCTTTAGGATCTAAGACTCATGATTTCTAATAACAATCTCTTCAAATTTAAATCGTGACAATCAAGTACATACAAAGTTCACAACAAATCTCACAATTTACATTAAACCATCACATATAAACATACAACCGACCCTTGACAACCAACGGAGTGACTCTAGGTGTGGATGCTATCATTGAGAGTCATTGTGAACCTACCGAAAGATGAATAAGAGGGAGCACCTTGACCTAGGATCCAACTACCTTCGATCCTGAAAACTAAAACATGAAGTTGAAAAGAATGAGTATAAACTCAGTGAGTGAACATAGGAAGGGAACAAGCAAAGATACAAAAGATTCTTTTTTAGAAAACATGATGCACTTGTATTGAAACCATACAATTTGTATATCATAAATAAAACTCGATGCCATGTAGTTTTTTAACTCATTTTGAAAACATTTAAGAATATCAACTTTCAATATACAATTCAATCACATTACATTTTCCAAAAATCTCTACTCTACAGGATAGGTGCACATGCGTGTAAAAATTCACGCATACATTATGTATATATAAATATATAGATAATTCAAACATACACCAAGGTCATCCCCACACTAGTCACCACGGCTTTGCACATACACCCGCCAACCTCAACTCAGCTCATGTACACTCCCACACCACACATAGCTAATATCATCATGTGCTCTCCCACACCGCACATGGCATATATCATCATCATGTGCTCTCCCACACCGCACATGGCATATATCATCAACGTGTGCTCTCCCACACCACACACTACCTGCATCGTTCATGTGCACTCCCACACCACACACGCACGGTTATAATTATCATTCAACATTACATTTCAATGCATGGCACACATAACAACATGTAACAAGAATCTTTGCATAACAATACATCACATGCCACAAATCAATTGGTAATTCAACATAATATTTCAAATACGTAATTCATCACATTGTATGTTTAAAAACGTAGAAGTATAACTTGTGAAAAGCATGTTCTTGTGCATAAATTTGAAAAAATTCAACCAAGGATATTCTAACATTTCATTCAACACATATACATTTGTTCAAAACCTTTTAAATGCAAGTTCACTCACCTTACGATAGTGGGATACTATATCACTATTAATTTGGAGGCGTATCTAGCTATTTCTACTTGCCAGTCGCTCGTTATTTCCTCCGGCATGCCACCACAGGACACTATCTTTAATTTTGCACTTCCTAGCAATGGTCCAAGTTCAATATCTTTAGTGTATATCATTTCTACTTCTCTTTTTCATTCAATCGTGAATCCTTATTCAACTAACTTATATCTTGACACATTTTTGCCAAAGTTGCCCTTATACTTGGCTTGCATAATTCATTAGATTATAAATACTGGTAACTTATTTATGACTCTAGCACATATATTAGTTTTTTCTAAGGATATTTATCAAGTTCAACCATCATTTTCACACCAATAACCTAGCATATGGCAGCAACTATAAATTTACTTCCATCAAGCATTTTCTAAGTCCACATGAACTACAATTTACTTTTACATGCTGCCACAAGCACAAACAATCAATACATATCTTTTTTTTCCTTCCTACTTGTGATTTAAAGGTTAGAATGCTTACCCACCACTTAATATAGCTCAAAATCACCACGCATTCCAAGATTCTTCCACATGCATGCCTCAAGTTCCTTGGATCTTTATTGATCCTTGCTACCACAAACAAAACCCCATATTATAATTGGTTCAAACTACATGCTTTCAAACAAAACATCAATTTCTACCTTCCTTACCTTGAAATCCACAAGGCAAACAATCAAAATCTTTTCAAACCTCAACAATGATGTGTGGGTGGGGAGGAAAACCTCTCGGTTTTCTCTTTTCTGCTCCAAGGCCAAGCCTCCTCCGAGCTTTTCTCTTCCTTTTTCCTTGATTTTTTTCCTTTCTTCTTTCTTCTTTTCTCTCTCCTAGGGTTTAGTTGGGATGAAAAATGAGGTTGAGAGTTGTGGGTTGGGTGAATAAAAGGGTAGGAGAATGGAGAAGTAAAAAAAGAAGAAAAAAGAGAAGAAAAAACTTTGATTTTTATGGTGAAGAAAGGAAAATGGCATGGGAGGAAGAAGATGGAGAAGAAAATGCCTTTTGCAGAAGATAAGGATCAGCCATGGATAAGGAAGAAAAGATTCAAAGCTTCCTTTGGAAGTTTTGACCGAGCTCATGAAAAAATTACCATTTTACCCTCTAAGTTTTTCCCTTTTTTAATTTAGTTCTCCAAACAATCTTTTAATTCCGATTTCCTTCTATTTTTCTTCCTTTACATGTGTTCAAACAAAATATAAGGTTTGCACTTCAACACGGTATCACCATAATATTTAAATATATACTTATTCGTGCTAGCTTTATTTAACAAAGACACGCGGGCCCCATTATTGACGCTTTTCTTTGAAATTTCCTCGTTCTTCTTCTCCCCTCACTTAGATTGACCATATACTTCTCCTCCAAGACTAATTTAGACATCAAATAAAATATTAATATTTTAATATTATTTTATTAATAAAATATTATTTTATTTCAACATTTTCCACTTGACTCCTTAAAATCCAAAATGTCTTATTATGCCCCGATTCACTTGCAAATTACATTTTATCTTGCTAATTCATCATCAACAAAATATTATTTTTTAATTGTTACTTCCTCGTGTGCAAAATATTTTACTCTAGAATATTCTTTTCACCCGTCACCACTCATTGACACTTAAATCTAAGTCAATTGACCCTTCGTCTTGTAGATAAGGCCTTATTGACTTCTATACAAAGGTAAGGGGTATCACATGGGCTCAATTGGTCTCGATAATATGTGCTAGAGGGGGGTGAATAGCACAATTTGGCTCTTGACAAGATTAGAAACTAATTTTCAGAACTTAAGAAAACAAAAACAGAGCATAAAATGCACAGCAATTTAGAGTGGTTCGGTCCAAGACCTACATCCACTACCTTGATTATCCAACCAAGGATTTTTCCACAAATCCACTATGGACCGTGAAATTCACAAGCTTTCACCAAGCTTTACAATGCCTTTTACCAAGCTCAGCCACAACCTTTTACACTAGTTTTTCACGGGCTCAACTAAAACCCAATGTGGTTTTCCAAAGCTCAACCACAACCTACAACAATCAAGCTATCCCAAGCTTGAACAACCCCTTAGAGTGACTTCCTCACTCTAAGAATATAAGAGAAGTAATAAAGAAGTACCTATGATCACTTACTTGATCTAGATGGTACAAGATGAAGTGTTGAACTCTGTTACAAAGATTAGCGTTTAAGTGCAGTAAGGTGTAGTGAAGCTTTTCTAGTTTTTTTTACTTTCTATAGCTTAAATCTCATTCAAGGCTTCAAAAAAACGTCTTTCTTATTGTTGGAAAACCCTTTTATACTTGGAAATGTAACTCTAATGGCAGTTTGGCAGTTTATATCCGTTGAAAATAGTTGAGAATGAGTTCTAGTCGTTAATCTGTCTTGTAGTGCTCTGGTTCAAATTGCAGACAGAGAGCTCTTAGTCAACTAATTTGGTTCTCTTTCTGGTTTATAGATTCTGGCAGAGAGCACTTAGTCGACTGACTTGGTTGACTAAATTGGTTCTATTTTTCAAACTTTTCAGCCCGCCATTTCTCCAATTTGAAATTTGGTCAACCAATGTTTTTCCTTGTTTCACCAATAAGCTTCCTCCTTGTTATTTAGTTACATCTTGTTGATTTTATCACTCTTTTTCTTTCAAAAATACTCTTTGAAGAGTCAATAAATTAATTTCATATATTACTTTCCTGCACACTCAAGTAAAGGTATTAGACACACATAAATGGGAATGTTTTATTATCATCAAAAACTAATAGAGCCAACAATCTCCCCCTTTTCGATGATGACAAAACATTCCTTGATTAACAGCATAGTGTCATTTTAATTCTTTTTAGTTTTCTGCAAAAATTAAGGATTGCTCCCCCTAAGTATAAGCTCCCCCATAGTGTGTGCATATTTTGCTTATTTTATTTCAGCCAATTTTATTCTCGTCATATAGAAAATGATATTGTGCATTTAGAGTATACATATGTTCAACAACATAGAGTGATTTGTAGCAAGTAAGTATTAGCAGATCATCATTAAACTTTCAACTTTAAGTGTTGACAGATTTTCATCACTGTTCCAGCAACTGTCAATAGTTTATTGATTTCAAATTTTGTTCACTTCATTTATGTTTCAATTGATCTACTATCCATACCATCTATATCTATTTTCAAACAGAAATTATCCACAATGCCATAACAAAAATCATTTATCATCATGTAAATCAATATCAGCATAGCACCACCAGATTTTGTTCATGACAGTCAAAATACCAAAATAGCAAAATATCAGCAAACTTCAAATTTTAGCAATTAAGCAACATAGTCATATCAGCATTCATTTTTCACATACAACCACATAAATAACAGAATTAAAATTGAGTGTTTAAGTGCCACCATGGCACAAATAACAGTTAATCAACAAGTATTTCGAAACTACCCTTAGACTATTTTTGCTTCCTATCTCCTATTTCTCTAGGTTCATTCATCTTTGATTCTGTCTTCTTTCCTTTCCTAGGTTCATTACTGGTTCCTCTACCCTAACATTTTTTTTTAAAATTTGTTCTCTGGTTCTTGGTTTCTATGGTTCCTAAACCCATTTTATTCTACTCCCTCTTTTTGTCAGCATCAAAGGGAGGGGCTTCTATTCATCTGATGTGTCAGAAGGTGAGGATTCACTGTTGTAGAAAGGGTTGAGAGGAAAAGGAAAGGGCTCTTAGAGGGGTGATAACTGTCTTGGGGAAGGTTCTAGTGAGGACTTGTCTGAGATAGGGATTGGAGAGGAGGTTGAAACTAGTCTGGATCTCTCTGCCAACTTGGAAGACTTTCTTCTCTTGAAAAAAGCTATCTTGGTTGCCATAGTCTTCTTGCCTTTGGTTGGTAGTTTTGCCTCAGTTGGTGGTGCTGCAGTGGCTTTGGCTTTCCTTGCTTTTGTCTTCACTCTAGCAGCTGATGCAAATTTCTTTCCTTTTCCTACACCTTCACCATCCCTTTGAGTTTCTGTCTTGGCAGTGTCCTTTTCAGATTGTCCCTCCTTAACCATTTGGTGGAAGCTATCCATGATGGAAACTTCCTCTGAGTTTGGAGGAGAGGACTGGTGTTTCTTTGTATCTAAATTATTTTTGCTTTGAGGTTCAAGGGAGGGTGTCTTGGCTAGTTGATCAACCCCTTGGGGAGAGTCCTCAGTCTGCAGAGCAGGACTAGTAGATTTATGGGTGGAACCTTCAGACTAAATGCCAGAACTTCCAACATGAGGAGCAAATTTTTGCTAACTTAGCTGAACTTTCAACACCTAGTTGTGCAGGTGCAGTGCTGGATGTGGTAGAACTGTCTGCAGCCATAGGCTCAGATGGCATGTTTTCCTTCTCCTTCAGCTTGTTTTCCAACTCAGTGATTTTATCTTCCATTTTATGTAGCTTCATTACTTGGTCAGTCAGCTTACCATCAATCCTCATGAGCAAATTAAAAATCACTTCATTTGAAAATTTGGAGGGAGCTTCTTCAGGTTGAGCAGGTAGGCTATGTTCGTTTCTTGGACTAGTCTTGGAGGTTTTAATGAACCTTTCTCCATCAAGTACATACCCCATTTTAACCAAGCTGCCAAAATGAATAGCTTGGTCTATGGTTTTTACCAAGTCCATGTCATACCTCTTTGCCCATATTCCCTTCTTCTGCACAAGGGATGTAATCACGTTCCCATACGGCGGATTTAGCTTATCAAGTCTGCAGGCACTTCTCATTTTCTCAATCATAAATCTTCCCAAATTCAGAGACACTCCAATGAAAGCTTGCTCCATTAGCCAAAGGTCCTGGAGGCTGATGTAGCTAAGGCTTCCACTTTTGCCTTATATATTTACTGTTACGAAATAGTGTAGAATTCTGATCTGAGGGCTGGTTATCAAACCAGAATTACTTCTTGAAGAATATTTTTCTTTCCTTCCCGTGATGATCTCTCACAATGAGGACAGATCATATTTTTCAGACAGTTCAAATTCACCTTCTTCATACTCTATTTTCAGCAGGTTCCCTAAATCCTCAGCAGTCACAATAAACTTTTTTCCATTCAGATAAACATTCAACCCATCTTCTACATAATCATCAGAATCTATTAATTCCTTTCTTTTCAAAGCAATTCTAGAGTAAAACTCTTTGACCAGACTTGGACTATAAGACCTATTCTTAAAGGTGTTGTAACCTTTTAGTTCTAGTTCATCAAAGTACTCAAATATACTAGTTTGGATTTCAACGTTTTCCTCAAAACTCTTCCAATCAATAAACTTTCCACAGGAGATTGGTGCATTCTCAATGTTTTTGAATTTATACTCATGCAACTTATTCCTAAATTTTGAAGAAAAAGAACTGGTACCTTTGTGGAGTGAAGGCTCTATATATTTCTTCTTGCCAGTTTTTTGCTTCTTTTCTCTTAGTTTCTCGGATATATCTTTCACTGAATCAGGCATGATTTTTAGTTTCTTCTTCAGACTTTCAGTTTATGTTTCTTCCTCCATTGGCCTTTTCCCTTTCTTTTTCTCTGATATCTCTTTGCTTTGAGATGTTCTAGCCATATTGGTTGCAGAAAATTTTGAGGGTTTGAGTCGATTTCATAGGCAAACAGGGAGATTTAGGTTTTTGTTTTTAGAGCAACGGGTTTTATGGGAGAAAGGAGGTGAGGCAGTTAGCAGTTATTACCAAAAAAAAACTCCTCACCTTCCTTTTAAGTGCTACCCTATTTTATTTCTTTATAATTTCAAACTTCCCTCTAAAATTTGGTTATTTACCTTTGACAGTTTTTCCTTCATTCTTTTTGCACCCGGTAAACCCAAATTTTTATCACATTTTACTCTTCTTTCTCTAAAACTCACTAAGTCTTATTTTTAAGGCTGTCAAACCACTCTTAGTTGACTGAGAAATCCTTAGTTGACTAAAAGCATTCTGTTTTCTATGTGAGAGCCTAAGGTTTTCTTATAATTCCTTCACACTAATCATCCCTAAATTTCTTCTAATCTCACAGAATTTATCTTCATTCAGAGGTTTGGTAAAAATGTCTGTTAATTGATGTAAAGTATTCACAAATTCTATCTTAATATCATTTTTCACCACATGGTCTCTAATAAAATGGTGTCTAATTTCAATGTGCTTTGTCCTAGAGTGCTGCACAGTATTTTTTGATATATTGATTGCACTTGTGTTATCACAGTATATTGGTACATTATGGATAGTTATTCCATAGTCTTTTAATTGTTGCTTGATCCAAAGGATTTGTGCACAGCAACTACCTAATGATACATATTCAACCTTTGCTGTAGACAGTGCCACTAAGTTTTGCTTTTTGCTGGACCAAGACACAAGCATCCTTCATAAAAGTTGGCATGTTCCAGTAGTGCTTTTCCTATCAGTTCTGTTGTCAGCAAAGTCAGCTTTTGAATATCCAATTAAGCTAAGAGTTGAGTCTCTAGAGTACCATATTCTTAAATCTTGAGTGTCTATAAGGTATCTAAAAATTCTTTTAACAGTTGTTAGGTGTGATTCTTTAGGTTGTGACTGAAATCTTAGCTTAGTCCATCAAGCCCAAGCAAACCTATTTGTGTAATTCTGCTCATCATTCCATCAACTATTCTTAAAGTCACCTTTCATACTTCCAATCTATAAGTACCTAATTAATATGCTGTAGCAATCAAAAACTGCATTTCACATTAACCCAAATAATGTTAACCATTGCCAATTCGTGATGGCATTACCGGTCACAATATACATACATTGTCTAAGACACATATCTTAATACTTTACATCACATGAACGTATTCATAAACATAATGGCTCTTGACTTCCAGCGGAATGGCCAAGGTGAAATGACGGCTACTAAATGCCAACATACCTAACAAGAAAGATGAAACTATGTGGACACCTCGACCTAGGTCCCAACTGCCTCCTTGTCACGACCCAGAATCGCCCTCGGGCCCATGACAACCGTCGCGACATCCCAATTGACACTCATTACCAGAAATGCCAATCAGAACCCCGCAAGGCTTACATATCAGTTTCTTGCCTTTTCTGTGAGCAAATGTTTTTAAACATTCCATTTTAAACAATTTCCAGTAGTTTCCTGCTCAAGTAAATCAAAAGACAAAAATATTTTAAAAAGATTTATAGATAAATATCACTATTCAAAATATTGATTAAAATATAGCATTTTTTTATATAAAACAATATTTATAGAAACACATGTAAGAAATCTTTTGTAACGTGTAAGTAAAATAAATTCACACATACAAAAATTTACAAAGTTATAATGTACAATAATGGTTACAATGACAAGTGGCCCAAAACACACCCAGTGTTGGTGCTAGAAACCTACTGTCTGCGCGGTAGAGATGTCAACTGCAATCCTCGACAAAATAGGGTATCTAGAAGCTACCATAGACTTGAAATGTTTGGAAAGGAGGTGGATGAGATTTTGCAATCCCAATGAGTAAACAGATATTATCATAAATATCTAAAGGCGAGTAACAGGGAGGCAAGTTTAAACAACAAATCATAAACCATTTCATAATGTTTTCAATTTATTTCTTAAACCATAAAATATTTGTAATTTACCAACACAATTGTTAAGGCTTATGTCTTTTATAAAAGAAAACAAGGCTCAAGCCAAAACTAATCCTCAGGGATACCTTGGCCGAGGCATCTAACCGAGTTCGACAAGGTTGCTATAACATTTACATGTGAAACACATTTTTATTTTTAAAACAAGCCATTCCTTGGCGTTGGCCGAGTTACACATTCACGTGGGGGTTCGACATGAAGTGAGCTCTAATACTACCCCAGGAGTTACCCTCCTCGCCTCTACAACCGGAGTAACTATATAACTGGGTTTATCGTGCCCCTCTAATAGGCAGTCCACAAAAACCTGTCACTGCATTGACTAACCCACCAATTTTAATAAAATTTCGACAGTATAACGTGGCTTTTATTTATTTATCCAGCCTGCATAGTAAAAGCAGCTTACATAAATTTCCAATGCAATTTATCAAATATAGCCACATATACTCATATTTCATAAGCCATTCATAGGAAAATATATATTTCAAAATAATTGGCAGCCTCTAATTACTCAATTTCATAATCAACACAATATATTTTTATTTGTCACATTTATTTCTAAAACATCAAAAATCCCGTTTTAATCTCATTTTCGTTTCATAAAATACATAAAGAGCATTTAAAAATAAACTCTAGATAATTTACAATAATAATAGGTTTACTCACCATTTGTACAAACTAATTGCTTTTTAGGTGCCCCGATAACTACTCGTCGGGTACGATTTTCTTGCCTTTACCGAAAGGCTCTCCTCCTATACACATTGGAAAAATTTACTCAATTCATCACATTAATGCTAAATCACTATATATTTGACTTAAATCCTATACTAATGCATGGTATGAAATGCAATAGCCAAAAATGGCTTAAACGCGGTATTAACCTATTTTTGGCATTTTACCCGATAAATTGCTAACGCGCTCCATTTTAGCTCTAAATCATTCCATTCTCTCTCCAACATTCCTAACCACTAAATATCAGCCAATAACCTTATAAAATCACCAAAATCAGTTCACTTTCCTCAGAAAATTCAGCCAAAAATGGGACATTAACTCGGTAAATTTTTTACTTTGTTTTTCTATCACATTTAACCATTTTTCATCATTTTCTCTTCATTTCTCTTAGAATAAAAATCAGATCATCATCATTGTACCTCATTGCAAATTCGGCCAAGGGTGGATATTGCGAAAATTTAATGCTTTCTTGCCCAATTTACTTTCTCCTCAAGCATGCTAAATGGAAACAAAGGCATAAGAAAGGTAGAAATCAAGCTAAAGTCGAAAAATCTTACCGTTAGACGTGTAAACGAGCGAAAAACGCGAATTTCCCTTTCAATTTTCTTGTTTCTCTTTGGTTTTTCTTTTTTTCTTCCTTTCCTCTCTATTTTTTCTGTTGTTCTCCCTTATGGCCGGTCAGCACTTAAAATGGGGTTTAAATGGGCTGACTTTTCATTAAAATAATATTATATCATTTTTAAAATGCCACGTGTCACTTTCCCATTGGCCCTTTTTTAAAATTTCATCCATTTGTTTCCAAATTTTCACCATACACTTGTCCCACATATCCATAGCTTAGATAAAATTCACAGACTTATCCAAAGTCTTGGTGGAGTAATTTTTGAAATTTACACTTTTGCCCTCATAAAAGTGAAAAATTACATTTTTGCCTAAAAAACTGAAAAATTGCCCATAGACATATTTTTCATCCCTTATACTCATACCATTCTCCAATTTGTCAAATTTGATCTAAATTCTCTCAAAATCTCAAATTTTGTTCGCGGGTGGGAAAATTATGATTTTGCCCTTACACTCAAAAAATCACTAGAATTAAACTTTTTCACTTCCTATCATTAAATTATACTCCAAATAGTTAATCTTGGTCAACAATTTCACTCCATTATCAAATTATTATCTTAGGTGGCAAAATGATGATTTTACCCCTGAACATCAAAATTTTCAATTTTACCCCTAATGAACCCTCGAACTCTGAAAAATCATTTTTAGTCATTCCTTGACTATAAAATATTAAATTTCATCCTACGATTCCCATTTGAACTAGTTCGAGGTTAAATCAACTCAAGTGTACCGTTAGGTACGATACCGAGTTTCTTCTTTTCTTAGGTGCTTTCCTAGCATAATAACATGCTACTCAGTGCATGTATGACATGACATGTGTTTATAGGGTCGGGTTTTACAATTTACCCTCCTTAAAATAAAATTTTGACATCAAAATTTCACTTACCAGATTCGACAAATAGATGCGGGTATTGGTTCCTCATCTGATGCTCTACTTCCCATGTCATTTCCTCCATTCGAGCACTTTTTCACAACACTTTGACCATTGAAATACTCTTGTTCCTCAGTACTCGATCCTTTCGATCCAAGATACTTACAGTTTGCACCTCGAACTTCAAATCGTGATGCAACTCGATCAGAGGTTCTTCGAGGATGTGAGAGGGATCTGGTACATATTTCTTAAGCATGGAGACATGGAAAACGTTGTGGATCTTATCTAACTCCGGAGGTAGTTCTAGTCTATGCGCCACTGGCCCAATTCTTTCAATAATACGAAAAGGTCCAATGTATCTCGGATTGAGCTTTCCTCGCTTTGCAAATCGAATCACACCTTTCGTTATCCAACAAGATATCATAATTTACCATAATAATATAATCAAATAAAACTTAATACCACAAAGCATTCAAATTATTACCTTTCCAAGGAGACACCTTAAGAAAAACTCTATCATCGACCTCAAACTCCAAGTCTTTTCTCCGTTTATCTGCATAGCTCTTATGCCTATCCTGGGCTACCTTTAGCCTCTCTTGTATAACCTTGATCTTGTCATTAGTTAGCTTGATCAATTCCACACTAACTAACTTCTTTTCACCCACTTCGTCCCAACAAAGTGGAGTACGACATTTCCTTCCATATAAAACTTCGTATGGTGCCATACCAATGCTAGACTAGAAGCTGTTGTTGTAAGCAAATTCCACTAACGGCAAGTGTCTATCCCAACTCCCAAGAAAATCCATAACACAAGCCCTCAACATATCCTCCATAGTCTGGATAGTCCTCTCTAACTGACCATCCGTCTGTGGGTGAAAAGCAGTGCTAAATTTCAATTTGGTTCGAGAGCTTCTTGAAATTTTGGCCAGAATCGAGAAGTGAATCGAGGATCTCGGTCTGACACTATAGAAACGGGAACTCCATGTAGCCTCACAATCTCATCTATATAGAGCTGAGCCAGCTTCTCAATAGAGTATGTACTATGGACAGCTAAAAAGTTAGCAGACTTAGTCAACCGATCTACGATCACCCAAATTGCATCCCTTCCCCTCTGTGTCCGCGGCAATCCCAAAATAAAATCCATAGTAACATGCTTCTATTTCCACTCAGGAATAGGTAAAGATTGAAGTGTACCTGTTGGCCTTTGATGCTCCACCTTAACTTGCTGACATACGAGACACTTTGCTACAAATTCTGCTACGTCTCGCTTCATACTTGGCCACCAATAATTCTCCTTAATAGTACTATACATCTTGGTGCTTCCGGGATGTAATGCATAGGCAGAAGAATGGGCTTCTTCCATGATCGCTTGTCTCAATTGGTTTCCCTCAGGAACACAAACCCGGTCTCTAAAAGTCAAGACGTTATCCTTTCCAAATCTGAACTCACTAACTCCCTCATCGGTCAATTTTTGAATTTCTTTTCTTAACTCATCATCAGACCTCTGAATGTCCTTGATCTGATTAAGTAACAAAGGTTGCACTATGAAGCTTGCCAATAAGGATCCATCCTCACCATTTCTCAACTGGACCCCAAGAGATTTCATCTCTAATAATACTGGAAAATAACAACTCTGAACAGCTGCTAAAGACGACGAAGACTTACGACTTAAGGCATCAGCTACAACGTTCGCCTTTCTCGGATGATAGTCTATCACCAAGTCATAATCTTTTATCAACTCCAACCATCGCCTTTGTCTCAAATTAAGCTCCTTTTGAGTGAGCAAATATTTTAAACTCTTGTGATCCGTAAATATCCGACAATGCTCACCATACAAGTAATGCCTCTAGATTTTTAAAGCAAACACCACTGCTGCTAACTCTAAATCGTGGGTAGGGTAATTTGTTTCATGCCTCTTTAGCTGTCTAGAAGCATAAGCCACAACTTTTTCATTCTGCATCAGCACACACCCTAACCCCAACTTAGATGCATCACTGTATACCATAAATCCCTTACCACTCACAAGAAGTGTTCAAACGGGAGCGGAGGTTAACCGGTTATTTAGCTCCTGAAATCGATTCTCACAAACATCATCCCACTCAAACTTAACTCCTTTATGAGTTAAAGGGGTCAAAGGAGTTGTTATTAAGGAAAACCCCTAAACAAACCTCCGATAATAACCGACTAATCCGAGGAAACTACGAATCTCCGTCACTGTCTTAGGTTGCTCCCATTGTAAAATTGCCTCTATCTTCTTGGGATCAACATATATTCTAGCTCCCGATACTACGTGTCCCAAGAATACCACTTCCTGCAACCAAAACTCACACTTCAAAAACTTTGCATACAACTGTCTTTTTCGCAAAGTCTGTAATACTATACGCAAGTGGTTAGCATGCTCATCATTATCTCTCGAGTAAACCAGGATATCATCAATGAACATAATAACAAACTTGTCCAAGTAAGGGTGGAACACCCTGTTCATGAAATCCATAAAAGCTGCCGGTGCGTTAGTTAACCCGAAAGGCATGACCAAGAACTTATAATGACTGTACCGAGTCTTGAACGTTGTCTTGGGTACATCCTGTTCTTTAATCTTCAACTGATGATACCCAAACCTCATATCAACCTTAGAAAACACTGTAACTCCTTGTAATTGATCGAAAAGATCATCAATCCTCGGTAACGGATACTTGTTCTTAATGGTCATTCTGTTAAGCTGTCGGTAATCGATACATAACCATAGTGTACCGTCTTTCTTTTTCACAAACAAAATCGGTGCTCCCCACGGAGATATACTAGGGCGTATAAAACCCTTGTCTACCAACTTTTGCAATTGTACTTTCAACTCCTTCAACTCTACCGGAGCCATTCTATATGGAGGAATAGAGATAGGTGCGGTACCCGGAAGTAAATCAATAGTGAATTCGAACTCACGATCAGGAGGAAGTCCTGGTAATTCATCAGGAAATACATCAGGGAACTCACTTACTACAGGGACATTCTCTAACTTAGGTTCCTCCCTCGATATATCAATCACGTGAGCCAAGTATATCGGATATCTCTTTCGCACCAATTTCAAAGCTTTGAGGGCCGAGATTACATAAAACGGTAATACTCGACGCTCCCCCGTAAATACAACTTCTACTCCCTCTAAACTCTGGAGAATCACTTCTTTCTTAAAATAATCCACCTTTGCTCGATGAATGGACAACCAATCCATACCCAAGATCAAATCAAAGTCTCGAATCTCCAAAGGGATTAAATCACCCATAAATTCTTCTTCCCCAACTTTAATGCCACAGTCTTTATAATACGTATTTCTTACTAACCGCTCGCCTAGAGGAGTATGCACTATAACCTCTTCCTCTAATGGTGACAGGTTCCTATCTGAAAAAGATGCAAATGATATGCTCACGTATGATCTATCGGAGCTTGAATCTATCAAAACATGTGCATCTCTATCAAACACAATCATAGTACCTGTCATTGTGCTAGGTCGAACTCAGGCCTCATCCTCAGTCATTGCAAAGACCTTGGTCGAAATTTGGGGCTGCGATCTGGAAGATGGCTGCTCTGGGGTATTACTCCCCATGCCTGACCGTATCACTAGGCCCTGTCTAGACTGTGATCTCGAAGTGTCTCTCTGCGGTATACTAAGATGAGTTAGAGGAGTAGAAGTAGGTATTGTACCCCGTCTCAACTGAGCACAATCTCTCCTAATATGCCCTTGTTGGCCGCATTGAAAACACTTTACAGGCTGTCTACATGACCCAACATGAAATCCTCCGTAATTACGGTATCTGTCCAATCCTCCTGAAGTCCTCCCCTGACTACTCATCACTAGCCGATCAAATCTAGAAAATCTCGGTTGTGACTGCTAAGATGGAAGTCTAGTGGATGCCATAGACGCTGAGGTAGTTCTTCTTGCAGTAGATGTCGAATCTCTGCCTCTCTTTGAAGACTGACCTGGGAACGTAGGCGGATTCCTTCTTTTTGCGAACTCAGCTCGGATCCATCTATTCTCAGTGACGAGCTTCTCAGCCCGTAAGGCCATTTGCATGACTTCCTTATATGGCTCCCTACCAGTCACTATCATCCATTCCCTAATCTCATTACGGAGCCCTTCCTCAAAATAATTTGTCTGATCCTGCTCAGATTTTACCAGATCCGGCACATATAACATCAACTCGTTAAAATGAGTCTCGTACTCCTCTACAATTAGATTTCCTTGTTTCAAGCTTAGAAATTCTCTTTTCTTTTCTTTTTGATGAAAGTAAGTAAAATACTGACCATCAAATTCTCTAAGGAAGTCAGACCATGTTTGAGGAATAGTGGAACGGGACTTCACCGAATTCCACCAAGTACGAGCCCTCTTCTCTAGTAATCTAGTAGCCACCAATAGCTTCATATCGTCATCTAATCTCATATCAGAAAGAGTCTCCGAAACTTGATTAACCCAATCCTTAGCTGCGGTCGCATCCAACTCACCAGTAAACGAGATGCAACCCAACTGTCTAGCTTCCTTCAACTTCTTAGAAATGGAGACGTCCGATGTTTGGGTTGGAATAGGAGGTGGTGGTACTGGGGCTGTTACAGGGGAATAGCGGGTGGAACTGGACTAGTCTGAGCCTGGCCCGTAAGATCAACGAGAAAAGCCGCTAATGCCTGAGCTGCCTCGAGTGACATGGCAAGTATGCCAAGAGTAGCAACAGGTGGTGGAGGAGGTACAGGAATGTTAGTAGACTCAGTAGTAGGAACTGCTCTAAAAGAAGACGTAGTCGGCTCCTCTTCTATGGAATCCAGTCGACTCTATCTAGGGCGACCTTTTCCCCTACGGGTAGATCTAGTAATAGGTGGTAGCTTATGTCGAGGAGGCATAATGATCTACAAAAAGAACGAAATTGGTTTAGACAACTTAAGACTCTATATGCAACTACATGCAACTAACTAATCTTAACTAGGCCACGCTAACATTGTAAATTATTTTTAAAAAATAACTTTAAATCCAAGAACTTTAAAAATCAAAAACTTCTTTCAAAATCATAAGCTTTTAAACGAAAAGCTCTGATACCAATTGAATTGTCACGACCCGAAACCTCTCTCGAGCCCATGACAACCGTCGCGATGTCCCAATTGACACTCATTACCCGAAATGCCAATCAGAACCCCGCAAGGACTTACATATCAGTTTCTTGCCTTTTCTGTGAGCAATCATTTTTAAACATTCCATTTTAAACAATTTCCAGTAGTTTCCTGCTCAAGTAAATTAAAAGATAAAAATATTTTAAAAGAATTTATAGATAAATATCATTATTCAAAATATTGATTAAAATATAGCATTTTTTTTATATAAAACAATATTTATAGAAACACGTGTAAGAAATCCTTTGTAACGTGCAAGTAAAATAAATTCACACATACAAAAATTTACAAAGTTATAATGTACAATAATTGTTACAATGACAAGTGGCCCAAAATACACCCAGTGTTGGTGCTAGAAACGTGCTGTCTATGTGGTAGAGATGTCAACTGGAATCCTCGACAAAATAGGGTATCTACAAGCTACCACAGACCTAAAATGTTTGCAAAGGAGGTGGGTGAGATTTTGCAATCCCAATGAGTAAACAGACATTATCATAAATATCTGAAAGCGAGTAACAAGGAGGCAAGTTTAAACAACAAATCACAAACCATTTCATAATGTTTTCAATTTATTTCTTAAACCATAAAATATTTATAATTTACCAAAACAGTTGTTAAGGCTTATGTCTTTTATAAAAGAAAACAAGGCTCAAGCCAAAACTAATCCTCGGGGATACCTTGGCCGAGGCATCTAATCGAGTCCGCCAAGGTTCTTATAACATTTACATGTGAAACACATTTTTATTTTTAAAACAAGTTGTTCCTTGGCGTTGGCCGAGTTACACATTCACGTGGGGGTTCGACGTGAAGTGAGCTCTAATACTATCTCGGGAGTTACCCTCCTCGCCTCTATAACCGGAGTAACTATATAACCGGGTTTACCGTAGCCCTCTAATAGGTAGTCCACAGAAACCCGTCACTGCAGTGACTAACCCACCAATTTTAATAAAATTTTGACAGTATAATGTGGCTTTTATTTATTTATCCAGCCTGCATAGTAAAAACAGCTTACATAAATTCCCAATGCAATTTATCAAATATAGCCACATATACTCATATTTCATAAGCCATTCATAGGAAAATATATATTTCAAAATAATTGGCAGCCTCCAATTACTCAATTTCATAATCAACACAATATATTTTTATTTGTCACATTTATTTCTAAAACATCAAAAATCCCGTTTTAATCTCATTTTCGTTTCATAAAATACATATAGAGCATTTAAAATAAACTCTGATAATTTACAATAAT
>NC_030859.1:9637779-9659069 GCF_000208745.1 Theobroma cacao | reverse complement strand
TGAAAAATCTCCCTCTCTCTCTCTAGAATGTCCAACTAGTGAGAGAAAGTATTAGGGAAAGGCTTTTGAGGGTTTTATGGTGAAAAAGTAAAAGAGCACAAAGAACTTTGTGAAAGGGTGCACAAAAACATGAAAATCAGGGTTAACTCGAGAAAATCTATGGAAGTTTCAAAGCAAGCTTCCATGGAAGGTGAGAAAACATGAGAAAGGAAGAAGAAGAAATGCTGGAAATTTGAAGAAGCTATTGGAAGAATGGGATTTTTATAGTTAAAGCTTATCTAAATCTTCATGCAATTACAATAATGCCCTTAACAAGGCCACTTGTCTTCCTCCTTTTCTTGTGCAATCTTTTACTCTTTTGACATTGGAAAAGGTCAAAAATCCTCTAAAAGAGGTCCCTTAAGTAGCCCCCAAAAGTCTTAACTTCAAAAATTCCCTAAACTTATTATTTGTTGAAATTACGGTGAGGGTCGCGGCTCTCAATTTCCAACGTCGCGGTGCTCAAACGTTCTGTCTGAATCTATTCTCCTAGCACAGTACTTCCACTTTGATGAAGATTTGGACCACCTTTTTGTCAAAACTGGGTAAAGTGGTAAACATTAAAGTTGTAGCCCTGCCTCTTAGCTTTCTAATAGTCTAAAAATCGTGTCATTTAGACTTTTGTAGTGGGAGATGTACTTGAAAAACCGAAACATATGCAAATAGAGCAACGGCCCACTATGCACCTTTCTTCACCAATTGAAATCATTTTTTAATCCTACTCTTATAATGACATAAAATAATTATAAGTAACATAAAACTAGCATCATTAGCTCAAATTAAACCTTTAACATAAGTTTTACCTCTAGTTACGGGTCTATGAAGGTCGAGGTTTCACAAAACTTTTCCCAAAATTTTATATATCATAACTATATATTGGAGCTATATCAAAACTGATACATCATTTTCCATTGCCCTTTAAGATATTAAATTCATGTCATACTTCTCTATTTGTATACTTCATAATAGCCTAACAATTTCTAGCTCACAATTAAGCTAGTTTAGATTCCAAGCCTCTCAGGCTATATCAGAACACCAAGTTTGAGTACGATACAATAGAATTTGATGAACTTATACCGAAAGTATAAACACTTACTTTTAAGTTAACAACATCATAATCAACTTGTTCACTGCCAAAATCAGTGATAAATTATCTTAATCATTGTCTAGCACTATAACCATTGATAGAATCTCATCATTGAATCAGATTATAACTAACTCGTATGAGCTTTTGTACCAATATGCAACATATATATCCATACATATATATTTCCAAAAATTTTAACTTTGAGTAGCCTTAGGCATATCAAGCTCAATAAGCCATTTGTAGAACCAAAATTACCGACAATCAAGTTTAGAATCATTTTTTCTTATAGTTGGTTAGATCATGCTCATCATTTTATGGTGAATACACAAAGCTGCTTTCAATATTCCATTCTCATACGAAAGTCAACCACCACTTGGCACCATCCCCAAACACCACATGTTTTATAGTCGATTTTCTTAGTCAAAATTCATATTGTAGTATTCCAATCCTAGGTCATGTCTCATTACCAAATCTTTACTCGTATATGAGTACTTGAATTCTCAAATCACCATTTCTTTTCTAAGTAGATCTCTACAATTTCTGTAGTGTATTTCTATTCCCTCACCAGTAGTAGTATCATTTATTCAAATCGTATCACCCTCGTTCTCTAAACATTTGAAACACAATTCAACCTTTGCCTACCTTATCAGGCACTTTCCCTTGATAATTACTCAAAATAAATTAGAACTTGTGGGGGAAGTACATTTAACAATTTATGCCTTGCGTCTACAAGTATATCGAGACCATAACCTCATCAGGTTTACCTAATGGCAAGATAATCATTCCTTAAACCAACATATCTAGGCATCTTTATATTTGCAACATATTTTTATACTTATGTGACATATCAGTCACAAGCCCCAACTTGACTATATAGCCATTTGCTCTTTGAGCTTTAATGTTTTCTCATTGTGAAAAATCTCTCGAAATACATCATCAAGGTGTTCACAGAGTGGATACAAGTCCGTAACTTATAGTCCAATGCCTGAAACAATGAATACAATCTCATCGTTAGAGTTCTATCCTTATCTACCAATCAGAGCTCCCATCATTTATCTTACTTTTCATTCACTCTTTCCTTAGCCTTTAACAGGGCTTAGTTTCTTGTCTCTTTTATTTCTTAAGACTTGACTTTAGTCTGCGTAATGTTCATCTTAATACTTCACATGGTAATTTATCTCAAGAACTCTCTAACTCCCCATTTTTCTTACATACCCTTATATAACGCAATAAAGAAACTTTTCAATTCATTTATATAACTACATTCTAAAACCTTACAACTTCAATCAACAAAGCTAGACATCAAGTCTACTATCCATAATTCAGCTTACAAATCTGTCTCCATGACACTCACATCTTGTTCTTGCTTCTTAGCATAAGATGTCCCTAGCGCTACGACGTTGGGCGGTCAACATTGCGGTGCTACAGCCATTGGAATTTACTTATCAAAACAATTCCCCAAACTCGTAAATTATAACCCAAGTATATGCCCACATATTGATAACCTTTATATATTTCATGATCATGAAAACTACAATTTGTAAAACTAACTTTCTATCATACGTACACTATCAGAACATTAATTTCAACATCTATTTCACCCTTTTTGTGGTATGCCAAAATTATTGTTTAGGCATATTTCACTACTAACAATCTTATTCTTTTACCATAACATTTAGTGCAACTTTACTTAAGCACTTGTCTCCAAATAACTCTTAAATACATAAATATCAAATTGTACACCACTTAGTGTTAAAATCTTGATTTTCTTATCAATCCTTAACCAATTACATTTATAAAATAGACAATTCACTTAGTTGTCGCATCTCGCTCTTGCGGCCATAAGATCAAAATTATTCTAAACTTAGGATGCAGAAACTCCCTCTTAGAACATATCAAAAAATCAATATTTCTAAGTCCCTTACCTTTAAAGAAATCAAATTCAAAACTAATCATTTGCACCATAGTTTGCATACTAATCCAATTAGACTCTTAAATTGATCCTTTAAAGCGATTCGTATATCCAGCTCAAATTTAAAACTCCATAAGGCATTTAGACTAGAATCAATTTTCTTAAGTCATTTAACTTTAAACTACCACATTCACCACTAGTCCTTCAATTCATTGGCTTTGTACTAAGCATAGCAAAATTTAAGTCCATCCTTAGAGCATATTTGCTTACTAACCTTTTACTTATTGGCCACACATCAATTATAATAGTCACTGATTTTCACCCTTGAGCTAATACATGCAATTATAATTATAACCCAATATAGTTCAAATCAAACCTTGAGATCTTGCAATCACTTAATTGAAATCAAAATCAGCTCCCTCTAAGCTGCTATGCACCTATTCATCACATATTTGCATACGAAATATTTCGAAAGCTCAACACCGTTTATATATAAGCATAGCAAGCTCAATTAACATAGTGCACTTGTTTTCGTGCACATAAGTATTGGTTTACTTCTCCCTCAATGCTTAAGTTTATAAACCTCAAGTAAATCACAACAATTACTATTTATTCCGGTCAATGTATGCCCCATATTACCATTATCACATGTGCTCCTTTACATTTACCTCAAATGCCATCCATAGTCATCTAATTTTCTTCCCACTAACAATCATGGGCTCAAATTATAACTCCTCCAAATGAATAAGTTATTGCGAACCTATTAGTCCAGCTTCACTTTCTTCTACCTTAATCAGAGGGATTTGTTATTACATCAACCTTTCATTAGGAGCATTTGCTTAAAATCTTTCCAACAATGGCTCGTGTCTCAGATGGCATCTCAAATCTGGACAACGACATCACTTATGACCTTTACCTAATGTTAGCAAGAGGGTAGGTTACTAGGAATAGGAGTTCATGTAGCCTCCTATCTATGACTTGTGTTGCAGTTATAACCCATAAACAAGACTCTACATTAACTCTGACAACTCCGCTGACTGACACGAGAATCCCTAGAACTCGACTAAACCTAAAGCTCTGATACCACCTTTGTCACAGCCCAATTTTCGAGCCATGACCAACGTAAGGGCTTAATGGGCTCAACCCACTAAGCCCAAGCAAGCCTCTTTGTATAATCTTATACAGTAATTCATATCCTTTTAAAATCTAAGATTCATAATGTTCAAATATAGTCCCTTTGAAAACAATTCGTAAAACCCAATTATGCATTCATAATGGCATCATCTACCATAATATACATATATAGCTTGACAAATGAATCTTAGCATTTCACCTCAAGTATTCATATACACATAATTAGGTATTGACAGTCAGCGGAATGACTCTGGTCACGATTGCTAACATTTAATGTCATGGTAAACCTATCGAGCAATGGATAGGGAGGAGCACCTTGTCCTAGGATTTAATTACCTTTAACTCAGGAAACCTAAAACATGAATTTTAAAAACATGAGTACAAACTTAGTGAGTGAACATAGGAAGGGAACAAGCAATGACAAGGAATGGTTTAGAAAACATGATGCACTTATTTAAAAACAATGCCATTTAGTTCAAGTTCTTATTAAAATCCCTCCATTAAACCCTTGGTTGTAAAATCATTTAATGATGAAAGAGCCTTATTCAGCATGAAATTAGAAAGAAGGGAAATTTTAAGCAATTATCCAAGCAAGGCAGTACAAACAGAATGTTTCTCGTTGCAACAAAATCAATTTGCAAATAAATGGCAAATTTTCAATATTCATCATGTGCATCTCACCCAGCTCATGTGCATCCCACCACATCGTGCACATAGTCGGATAGTATCACCATCCATCTCCTTCATCACCGTCATCACACTATCCATTTCATAAGGGCTTGTTCCCGTGTGAGTTTTGAAGAAAAACCAATAAAATGTTTTAAGGGGATTCAGTCAAACATATATATGTATATCCCAAAACATTTTAATGCAAGTTCACTCATCAGTCTTTATTGATGTTTCGGTGGGCTCTAACTTCGACTAATGTACTAAATAGAGGTGTGGGGTTTCGTTGGAACCTATCATACACAACAACATCACAATCAACCCAACTTGGCATTAATACCATTCCAAAGCTATTTTCTAAATAGGGTTCCACTAGTCATCCCTAGCTAGCTTTCGACTACCATTATGTGACTATCTATTTTCACTATTCTAGTCACACTAAAATGAATAAACCACCTCAACTACAAAACACTCACAAATCTAGCCATTAGCCATTCTCAACAACTTAAAAAAATCAACTCAATTCATTACTTACCTTTGCAACTTTGTAGTTGAATTCCCTTTCAAAAGCATTCAATTTCTTGTGAAAAATCTCCCTCTCTCTCTCTAAAATGTCTAACTAGTGAGAGAAAGTATTAAGGAAAGGCTTTTAAGGGTTTTATGGTGAAAAAGTAAAAGAGCACAAAGAACTTTGTGAAAGTGTGCACAAAAACATGAAAATTGAGGTTAACTCAAGAAAATCTATGAAAGTTTCAAAGTAAGCTTCCATGGAAGGTGAGAAAACATGAGAAAGGAAGAAAAAGAAGAAGAAGTGTTGGAAATTTGAAGAACTTCCTAGAAACTTAGATATTTATGCCTTATGTTTATTCATTTTCTGACGAAATTACCAAAATGCCTTTAACAAGGTCATTTGTCTTCCTCATTTTCTTGTGCAGTCTTTTTACTCTTTTGACATTAAGAAAAGGTCCAAAATCCTCTAAAAGAGGTCCCCTAAGTAGCCCCCAAAAGTCCTAGCTTCAAAAATCCCCTAAACTTGTTATTTGTGAAAATTACGGTGAGGGCCGCGGCTCTCAATTTCCAACATATTGGTGCTCAATTGTTCTGTCCAACTCTATTCTTTTGGTGCAGCACTTTTACCTTGGTAAAGGTTTTGGACCACCTTCCTGTCAAAATTAGGCAAAGTAGTAAACATTAAAGTTGTAGCCCTGCCTCTTAGCTTTCTAATGGTCTAAAAATCAGGGCATTTTTACTCTTCTAATGGGAGATATGCTTGAAAAATTGAAATATATGCAAATAGAGCAACAGCCCATTATGTACCTTTCTTCACCCATTGAAATTATTTTTGAATCCTACTATAACGACATAAAATAATTATAAGTAACATAAAAATAGCATCATTAGCTCAAATTAAACCTTTAAACATAAGTTCCACCTCGAGTTACGCGTCTATGAAGGTTGAGGTTTCACACGTGAGCTTTATTAGTCACCATATCAAAGTACGAGATACTACACTATATGTGTTATTTGATATGTGTTGCTTCCACATTTTGAGCACATAAGTGTGCAAACTATTATGACATAATCCTATGTGATTTAATATGTTCATGCATGTTTGATGGACGATTCCATGGTGATAAGTTCCATGAGGTAAATCCGAGTATTTGATTTGAATTGTTCGTTTTAAGCTTATTTGGGTTAATAGGGTAACTCCCATCGATACCTTGGCATTGATTATGGCCCTCATTTTGGGTTGTGATAGGAACAAGCAACAACTCTAGAAACTTTGCAAACCATGTTCATTTTCTTGAAAACTTGCACATTTTTCCTGTACAAATCTGTGATGCATTTAGGTTCCACCCATAAAAATGTACCAACTTAACTTGAACTCACCTATCGGTGTCAATCATAAGCAATGGCATCTTACCAATGCTTGAAACTTAAATACAGTGAAACTATAAGGTGTCAAGAGAATAAATGAGCCTAAAAGGCTTTTTAAATCTTACCTATCTTATCTTGATATCTCAGTGTAATGTGTAAGATCTTACGCACATGTATCCATTTCAAGGCCGTCCAAGCCTTTCTTATATCAATCTTTTGCACTTATAGCCTTAATTGCCATTTGCCTTTTTTTTTTTTTTGGTTCTCTACTTGAATACATAAACCTTAAACAATTGGGTCTTATCCATCAAACATGCATAAACTTTACATAAACCTTAAAACAATTGGGTCTTACTCATTAAACATACATAAACATTACATACATCATTTGCAAATTTCATAACATAATACATACTTAACTTTCATCATCATGCATGCATCTCCAATGGTATTATCAACGCCATTAAGGTTAAATAAGCAGTTAGGGTACTCCAACCCTCACTTTAATTGGGTACTCTGCCCCATTTCTTTGATGCTTTACTTCCACCCGTCCAAGGCTGTGCAATGCATCATCAAACATAACAATCACATTACATATCATTTACATCACACAAAGCATAACGTCATACCTACATAACTTAACATTTAGTCATAAATCACCATATATCAACATGACATGTAGCTCAGCTACCATGCCCTTTAGTGGATGTAAATTCATAAACCATTCATGTCTTAGCATATATTTATGTACATAAACATTTCACCCTAACCTAGAGTTCACATAACATCATATAATTCAATTTAGAACAACTTGTTCCGATGCATTTTTTTAGAAAATCATTTACATAGCATCATAGTTTTAAAACTTCTTTCATGCTTTTCCAAAGCCATTTGGATGCAATATCCACTCACCGTGACAATTGTTGATATCATGGCTTAACTAGCATGGATGATAACATCTATGTCTATAAGGTTTAGTGCTTTAAAGTTAGTCTATCATTGAGTCAATGCATAAACATTAATAATGTACTTAATTTATTTCATTTTTGCTAACTAAATTTCTACCTAGCATTCTTCGATTCATTACTGCCATAATTCTAGTCAACTTACTTGAATTTGAGGTAAGTTAAATAAACTCACCTTTAATTAGCCCATTTCTAGCTCAACAACTCTTAGAAAACCTTACTTGACTGAATTTATCTTGATCTTTGAATTGAATACCCACAAGAGCTTTAAATAAAATTCGTCAAGCTTCCTAACATTTATAAACATGCTTTTGTAAATTTCCAGCATATTAGCTAAACATGTAATTCCCTTTCCATCCCTTAAATAATAACCTAAAGTACTTTACTAATTAAAAAATCAAATCCTTACCTTATTGGGTAGCTTAAAACCATCAAAATCTCCAAAACTTTCAAACTTAATGAGGGTGAACAGTGGCTAGAACATAACCAAAACAAGCAGTACAACCGATTAAATTTAACCTCAAGCTACAAGGAAGCTCATTCTCACCTTGTTTATAGATTTCTAAGCTTCGAATCACCAATATGGAAGCATAAAATCCATGGGGAGCAACATGCATTTTGCTGGAAGAGAGAAAACTTCAAAACTAGCTTCAAAGAAATGAAATGGATGGAATAACCAATATTGTTGGGTGGAAAAACAATTGCCGCTTTAAAACCCATGGTTTCAGCCCTTTGTTTTCCCCCTTTTCTTTTTTTTACTCAAGGATATATTGGGTTAATTGATACTTGCATGAATATAATGGGTTAGTTACCCTTTATCCTTGCTTTTTACTCTATTTACATAATTCACCCCTACTTTATTTTTCTTTTCAATTCAGTCCTCCATATATTTATTTTTCTTTCCATTTAGTCCTCTAACTTTTCTTTATTTTCAATTTAGTCCTTCCTCTAAACTTTTCTTTCTTTACAATCAAGTCCCTGTAATTGAGAATCAATTCTTTCTCTACAAGGTGTTGGTTCTTCTTACTTGAGAATCAATTTTTTCTCTACGAGGTGTTGGGTCTTCTCACTTAAGAATCGATTCTTTCTCTACAAGGTGTTGGTTCTTCTCGAGCAGAATGTTTTCTGGAATCGAAGAATCAATTCTTTCTCTTCAAAAAATTGATTCGTCACAAGGAAATTCCACATTTAGGCTTTTTTTTCCAATTTCTCTTTTATTTTTTCTTCTCTTAATCTTGTTTTCCTATAAAACTCAACCTTGAATATCACCATTATCTCACTTATTTCAATCTCATCAGCCTATTTTAACCCAACATAGCATTCAGAACATTCAATATATCATATCAACCTTAAACACCAATTTCACTTATCTTCAAATTTTATAATCATACATATTCATATATTAACATATGGCCATCTAAACTCGACCATCATGGCATCAAACATGTTACTACCTTACAAGCTCATACCACACATAGTTTCTTATACTCCAATCCATGTGAAACTTAGTTTTCATGCTTAAATTCCTTTACCTAGGTCTAGGCATTACAGTGGAGTTGTGGAAGTTATATAGAATGGAGGAAAGACGTTGGAAACAATAATCTTAGGTAGAATGGATCTCGAAGGGAGATAGGAACACACAATTCTTTCATGCTATGACTTCATAAAGGAGACGGTTAAATAACATTGATTGCATTTCTGTTGATGGTGAAATTGTTAAGGAACCCTTGTTGATTAAAAAGGAAGTGGTAAAACACTTTTGAAACTTGTTCTTGGCACGTAAAACAATGAAGGTGGTGGTCATTAACTATGGGTTTCGATGTCTTAATGTAGAATCCGTTCTCACGATTGAGTCTCCTTTCTTAAAATTTGAGGTTTGTGAAATTGTAAAAGAATGTGATGGAAACAAGGCCCTAGGACCAGATGGCTTTAATCTAAACTTCTTCAAGACCTCATGGCTTGTGTTAAAAAGAGAAGTAATGGATCTTATCTATGAATTTTATAATAATGGACACTTGGGAAATGTGGTTAATGAGAGTTTTATCATATTGATCCTTAAGAAGAAAAATCCTAATTCTGTGGGGGACTCCAAACCCATTAGCTTGGTAGGCAATATCAATAAGTTGGTGGCAAAACTTTTAGCCAATATATTGAGAAAGGTCATTGTAGAGGTAATTAGAGAGTACTAGTTTGCTTTCATCTCGAGAAAGTTGATTTTGGATTCTTTTTTAATTACAAACGAGGTTGTCGATTTAATGTGTAAAAATCAAAAGGGTGGTATCCTGCTTAAGGTTGATTTTGGGAAGGCATACTATAATGTGTGTTGGGATTTCCTTAAGTGCACGATGAAAAAACTGAGGTTTAGTTCACAGTGGTGTAAATGGGTTATGGAATGTGTGAAGACAACATTAGTCTTTTATTTAGTGTATAGGTTATCAACAAAATCTATCAAAGTGCAAAGAAGGTTACAACAAGGTTGACTTTTACCTCCTTTCTTATTTAATATGGTGGTGGAAGTTTTTAGTTGTATAATGGGGAAGGCGATGCAAATTGGTATTTGTAAGGGTATACGGGTTAGGAATGGTGGTCTGTAGCTAATGCATTTGCAATTTACAAATGATACACTTTTTTTTTTTTGTAAATTGGAGATGGAAGACTTCCACAATATGAAAAACGTATTGCGATGCTTTCAATTGATGTCTAGACTCAAAATTAATTTTACAAAGAGTTATTTATATGGGGTTGGCATTGAAAAGGAAGTTTTGGAATCCAAGGCCATTCAAATTCATTGTAAGTTGGGTTTTTTACCAACCACTTATCTGGGGTTGCCTCTAAGAAAAAAATTATCTTCTTTGAAATTTTAGAAACCTCTTGTGGAAAGAGTGGAGAATAAGCTAGAAGGGTGGAAATCTAAATTTTTATCTCAAGGTGGTAGAGTCACTTTGTTGAAATCTGTGATAAATAATCTACTAATAACTCTATTATATAAAGTTAATTTGTCACATTTTTTGGGGCTTAAGTAGTAAAGTCTTTGAGATTTTAGGTTCGAAATTAATTATTTTAGTTAATTTTCTTCATTAAGTTTAATACATATCGAGTATTTTAGTTTAGGTTGTTTTAGTTTAATTTTATGTTAAGTTGCTTTAAATTACATTAAGTTTAGTTATTGCTAATCTCTTTTATTTCTTTTCTACGAAATTTGATGAAATACCTTATTTGGTGATAATTCGTGCAAGTATGGTGATAGCTTTGTTTGTACATGTTGCAGTATTTCAAGCATAACTCTCGTTAAAAAAGTCCAATTGACATTATTCATAAGCCATTAGAAAGCTAAGAGATAGGGATACAACTTTTTTGTTTATCAATTCGTCCAGTTCTGATTAGATCAAGGTGAAAATCACATTGGAAAAAAGATGGAATGTTGTAGTTTTTGCACAAGGCAACATGAGAAAATGAAAGCAGTGGCCTTGGAAAGAAAAAGGCCATGGCACCTTTGATGCCAAGATGCCATACAAGAAACAAAAAGCACGGCATCGTAGCATTGGTGAAGCAAGGTCGTAGACCCAAGAAAAGTGAGGAAACATACTACCACCCAAGAACAGGGCACCCTAGCACCCAAAGAAAAAGTCTGCAGTACTAGGTTATGATATTCAAGCTTTCCTTTTTCAAATTTTGCCAAATTTAGGTCTTTTTGGAGGCTTTTATAAGGCAACTTTGAGGTAATTAAAGAAGAGGTTTTTTATTAGGTTTTCTCTAAAGAAAAACAGCTGCAAAAAAATCAAGAAAGCAAAAAAGATTATGCAAGATGAAGATTGAAGATATGATAAATCTTTAATTTTTGTTTTTTTCTTTTTAATCTTTTTTTTCTTGAATTGTTACAATGGTTTAAATTTCTTTGGATTATATTTTATCTTTAGTTATGAACTAATTTACTTTTTCTAGGATTATGATTGAACTCAATATGTAATTTGAATACTTTATCTCTCTTTTACTTATTATTAGTGGAATATGAGTTGTTTATTCCAATTCTGTACTTAATGCTTTTGATTGCTTGATTATCAATTAGATTAATTCAGATATCTAAATACAACTTGACGAAGGGAGTTTAGATTAGGCCATGAATGAAATAGCATGTGTTCGAATTTACTTAGTTGATTAGGTGATTTGATTTATATATAGGATAAACATATTCCTATATGTCGTATGTAGCCAAGATTAAAGTACAAACTTAATGAATATGTCTTCAGTTGAATTTACATAGACATATAATAAATTAATTCGAAGAGATATTTTTATGGGCACCTCGACAAAGACTTATAAATAACTTAAGACTCTAGGTTAACAACAAAATCTATTGAAGTACGTTTAGAGAGAGAAAGAGGATTTAGATAAAGTATTAAGGGATATTGTAATCTTATGCTTTTTATTAATTAAAATTTTCTAGTAAAGCATTGCTCATTAGTTTCTGATTTAATTTAGTTATTATTTAATTGAGTTTTGCTTTTATTTAATCACTATAATTCGGTTGTTTGAATAAGATTAGGTTGTGTTAATTTTGGTATTCAGCAAAAGTTTGGACAATTCTCTGTAGGATTCGACACTTTACTTGCTATTATATTACTTGTAATGATACATACATTTGCATGATAAAATCAACAACATCTACCCATCTATTATATGTCTCTCTTTAAAATTCCACATGGAATTCAAGTGGAATTGGAAAATACAATATCGCTTTCTTTGTAATATGGCTAATCACAACAAAGGTGTGCACTTTATCAAATGGGAGAATGTTTGCCATGATAAGGAAATAGGGGGTTTGGGGATTGGTGGACCTTGAAGTGAGAAACAAGAGTCTTTTAACAAAATGGCTATGGAGGTATGGGAATGAGAGAGAGGAATTATGGAGAAAAATTATGGCAGCAAAGAACGATTATGATCTGAATGCGCTATTGCCTAAAGCTATTATTTCCAGTAATTTCTCTAAGGTATGGAATAATATCATTTCTCCTTTAATGCCCATCGACAAGTTTTACCTACAGGTTTCTTCTAAATTAGGAAGGACTGTAGAGGATGGGAAATCAATATTGTTTTGGCACAAAGCATGGTTGGGGGATTTGGTATTAAAGTTGGAAATCCCAAGATTATTTGCATTAGCATAGAACAAAGATGGAAGGCTTTGCGAAAATGGTCAGTGGACAGAGATTAATTGGCAATGGCAGATTGAGCTTATGTGACAATTATTTGGATGGGAATTTGAATAGTGGACGTGTTTTTGGAGTTATTTGCAGGAATTTACTTTAGGGGATGTAGTTAGTGATGGAGTTGTTTGGAAAGCCAACACTAGTGGTATGTATTCCACTAAAACTTTTTGTTGAATTGCTAGTGTGCCTTACGCTGTTAATTCTTATGTATGGAAAAGGATTTGGTTAGGGTATGCTCCTCATAAAGTTGAGGTTTTTGTTTGGCAACTAATGTGGAAAAACATTGTTGTCAAATCTGAGCTAGTCAAAAGAAAATTAATTAAAGAGGACCAAATGTTGTGTGTTCTTTGTAACAAATATCCCGAGACTATTAATCACTTAATTTTTACTTGTCAAGAATCATGGTCAGTTTGGGGTTTGTGGCTATCTGATTGGAATTTTAGTTGGGTATCTCCTTCTGATGCCAAAAGTGTTTTTCTAGCCTAGGATTTAGTGTGTCTCGATAAAGAGAAAAGGAAACTTTGGATGTTAGCTTTCTATGCAATATCATGGTCAATTTTTTTTTTTTTTATAATTGAGAGAGGAGAGATTTGAATCATACTCTTAAGGTAGGGGGATTATGCACTAACCACTAAGCTAAATGCTTAAGGTGCAAGATCATGGTCAATTTGAATATTCAAAAATGATATTATGTTTAATGGGAAGAGTTGAGATGTGAAACAATTGTATGGCGCGATTAAATTGAGAATTGTTGTTTGAAGCAAAGCTAAGTGGCTTGAATTGATAGTCATATGAAGATATTTGTAAAAGGCTAAGTCTTGTGTCCATAGGTTCTAAACCAAAAATGGTTGAGGAGAACTTGAAGTGGGAAGCTCCAAGTTTAGGTTGGGTAAAATTTAATATAAATGGTGCCTCAGTCGGGGATCCGAGGGGTGCAGGAATTGGAGAGATTTTAAAAAATTATAAAGGTGATACACTCATGCATTTCTCCAATTTTGTGGGTGTGTGTGATGCTAATTATATTGAGGTCTTGGCTTTTAAAGAAGCATTCATTTTGTTCACCAAAATTCTAAGGCAATCAAATTTTAATTTATGGGTTGAGAGTGATTCCATGAATGTAGTGATATGGGTAAAGAACCCTGCAAAGACGCCTTCGAGACATAGACAGTGCATGGTACAAATTGGTTGCTTACAGAAGTCTAATGAATCTTTGGAGGGTGACTTATGTAAGGCGAGAGGCTAATGAAGATGCTCATTTTTTGGCAAAAGATGGTGTTGGAAGGCAGCAATGATTGGTTCAGGTGTTTGGACTTAACGATGAACGTTGAAAGTGCTTGAGGATCTAGAATGAGTTTATGCCTTTCTTATACAAGTAAGGCATAATTGCTTCATGATTGGAATAATTCTCACTACTTCTTGATTGCCCATTGTATGGGAGGATGAAATTAAAATATGCTTAGCTGATTGATGAACCGTAGCCTTTAATTGTCGCATGGTGAATTAAAGGGGCCTTCATCCTTGCTAAGAATATTGGATAAGCTACAGTTGTAAGGATATTTATTCATTAGTATAATTCATGATTGCATGCTGCATGATTCTTAGGATTTTTTTGCTTTGATTTATTCATTAAAAAACGATGCTGGTTGAAAGTTAATACAAGCTGTATGGTTTTGTACTTGGTCGATTTGGCTATCTTTCTTTGTTTCTCTAACTTCTAAGTAGGAGGGTGATGGGTGGCATTTTGCTATGAATGATATTGTTGACTGGTGTGTATATCCCGAGGGTTTTTATGAAATCTTATGTCATAAAAATGTTGTCTTTTAGGTATAGATATCCCTAATTTTGGACCCTAACTTGTATGGGAATTTGTTTGTCTTATTTTACTATTTTGTAACTCAAAGTCCAAAGTGTTATTTAGCTTTAGCAAATGGCAATAAAAATTGCAAACTCTTCAAAAAAAAAAAATTTAATTTGAGAATATAAATTTAAATATTTAATTTTTAAAAAAATTATGTTTATTTTAACTTAATTGACTTGTTACGTAAAATCTCATACGTTTACAATAATATTTGACAATGCTTCTTCCACCTTTATAATTTTTTATATTAATTCTTACAAGTTTACATTAAAGTTTTTCAATTGGTATTTTCCACTTCAAATTTTTTTATCCTTATTATTATTTTTTTAAAATAAAAGTTTGAAAAATGTTAAATATTTTAAACTCGAGAATATAAATTTAAATGTTTAATTTTCTAAAAAAAATTATGTTTATTTAATATAATTGACTTATTATGTTACATGTAACACATTTACATTAATATTTTGATAATACTTGTTCCACCTTTATAATTTTTTTTGGCTAATTCCTATAGTTTTATGTCAAGGTTTTTTAATTACTAATTTTCACTATAATTTTTTTTATTCTTACTATCATTCATTTATAAATCAAAATTTGTAAACTATTAAATACTTTAAATTCAAGAATATAAATTTAAATGTTTAATTTTCATAAAAATTATATTTATTTTGACTTAATTGACTTGTTACATTAAATATCACATGTTTACGTCAATATTTTGACAATGTTTGTTCTACCATTATAATTTTTTACGTTAATTCTTATAGAGTTTTTCAATTGCTATTTTTTACTATAATTATTTTTATCCTTATTATTATTCCTTTATAAATTAAAATCTATAAATTGTTAAATACTTTAAACTCGAGAATATAAAATTAAATATTTAATTTTTCAAAAAAATTATATTTATTTGACATAATTAACTTGTTGCGTTAAATCTCTTTAATTTACATCAATATTTTGATAATACTTGTTCCATCTTTATAATTTTTCACGTTAATTCTTACAGCTTAACGTAAAAGTTTTTCAACTACTAGTTTTCAAAATAATTTTTTTTGTTTTTACTATTATTCATTTATAAATTAAAATTTACAAACCATTAAATACTTTAAACTTGAAAATATAAAATTAAATATTTATTTTTAAAAAAATGTGTTTATTTAATATAATTGACTTGTTACGTTAAATCTTATGTGTTTACGTCAATATTTTGATAATGTTTGTTCCACTTTTATAATTTTTTTACGTTAATTCTTATAGTCTTATCTCGAGTTTGAAGTATGTAACAGTTTATAAATTTTAATTCATAAATGAATAATAGTAAAGGTAAAAATAATTATAGTGAAAATTAGTTGTTGAACAACTTTGACGTAAATATTTAAGAATTAATGTAAAAAATTATAAAGTTGGAACAAGAATTGTCAAAATATTAACGTAAATATGTGAGATTTAGTGTAACAAATTATAATAATAAATTTAATTGAATTAAATTAGTTGGATATAATGTTAATATTACAAATATAATATTTTTATATATTTTTAAAAAATAATATAAAAATAAAAATTAAATAACATTTAAAATAAATAGTTAAAACCTAAAGCTACCGCTATTTTACCCAAAAAAAAAAAAAAACTGACTTGGGACATCTCTTCTCAAATACGTGGGACTCATCCCCACCTTGCCACCTAAAAGGCAACCCAATTTGACCAATTGGATCAAACCGGGTTGTCAATGGTGAAGCCCTTAAACAACCCATTGAACGAAAAAAAGGAAAAATATTAATTAAAAAAATGCATTACTGGGTTCGGGCTTCTTCTTCTGATTTCTCCGGAACTCTTCCCCAGCCTCGCAGGTAATGCTAAATCTATGTGTTTTTCAGTTTTTTATATCATGAAGATTTATCTGACTGATTTTTTCATGGTTTCTCAGCGGTCACACCGCTGTTCCTATTGGAAAGTCCAAGGTTGTCGTTTTTGGTGGTCTTCTCGACAAGAAATTCATTAGTGACATCGCTGTTTATGACATTGGTACTTTGGGTGTAATTCTTTTTTTCATTTTTAGTTTTGTTGGGATTGTTCTTTGCTCTCTGATGAAATGTTCTTCAATTTCGCTTCATGGTCTTACTTTTGATTGAAGCATTGGAAATGCATTTGGTAGCTCATGTTAACGATTTATAGTTTAATTTGTGTGATTTCATGGTTCTTTTGCTCTTTTTTTTTTTTTAATTTTATGATTGTGATCAAACCCATGTGTATTCACAAGAGTAGGTAGATACGATTGATTTCTGGTTTAGTTTTTGGATTGCAAGTAGCTTAACTCCATATAGTCTGATGCAACTATTCAGTGAATCATGTAGATAGAATCATTTTTTTGCTATTCATAAAGCATAAGGTAACTGCCAAAGTGGGTGATTAGGGATGTTGAGAAGAAAATTCAGTGCTTACCTTTGAAAAGGTACAAGTGATAAAGCAGTTGGAGCTAAGGTAAGTTGGGCTGCTTGTTTATGTTTGGCTAGGAAAGGAGGTTTGGGTTTTGGATCAGTTGAGGATTGGAGCAAAACCTCTATTTTGAAGCAGTGGGACTCTTTTCACCCAAGCTGGGTCTTTGTGGGTGGCTTGGGTCACAAGTCTAGAGCTAATTCAAATGTCATTATGTCTAGGTCATCAATCTGTTGGGGAGATGGTAATGTGAGTTGGATTCCTCAAAATTAGTGTTTTTTCTGTGGCTGCTACTCAGGAGTTTTTGAGGCTAAAATTACAATGTGGATTGGTATAAACTTGTTTTTTTCTTCCTATTCTATGCTCAAGCATTGTTTCTTTGGTTAGTTGGCCAATAGTGGTAGGCTGGCTACCATGGAGAGATTGCTTAAATGGGGTTGCAATGTTAATTGCCTTTGTTTTTTGTACTATTTAGTTTGTAAGAGCAGGGACTGTCTCTTTGGAAATGGAGTCTAACATTTATGGAAAAAGATTTTCAACCTCTGTAATGTTGATGGGGCAAATGGTGATTTTGGAATTTGAACTTAGATGAATGGTTATTCATGCTGGACGAGATCTTTGATAGATCTATTGTTCAGATCAACTTGGAATGTATCATTTAACATGCCTGGACTGAGAGGAACAAGAGAAATATGCTGGTACAGCAAATACAGAGGATGTTTGAATGATACTCTCCATACCATTAGACGTAAAGTGAGTTTGTCAAACACAGCAAGTCTAGGGATATTTGTGAGATTTATAATAATTGGGGTTTTTGGTTTGATATTCTTAGCACTCTTTAAGAGTGATTGTTGTATTGTTTTGATAGTTTTTCAGTCTTGTTCATTATGCTGCTTTGGGTGACATAATAAGTAAAACTTGTACATGCTATCACTTCCGTAGATCTTAAAAAGCTGCATTCAAAATCTGACTTTTACCCCCTTTTCCTACCCTTTATTGTTTTAGAGAACAAAATATGGTTTCAACCAGAGTGTACTGGAAATGGGTCAGATGGACAAGTTGGTCCCAGCCCACGAGCATTTCACGTTGCTGTTGCAATTGATTGTCATATGTTCATCTTTGGTGGGCGTTTTGGTAGCAGAAGGTATTTAAGTATCAAATGTCTGGTACAGTCAGTTTGTTTTATTACTCAAGTAATTTTAGTCACACACTATTGATTGTGATGTTAATATCCAGGTTAGGCGACTTTTGGGTCCTAGACACCGGTAAAATTCTGTTTTTGTTATCTTGTGATGTAAGCTTCTATAACGTGTTTTTCACCTGTTGGAATAATTGAATTTATATTTATTCTAGATATATGGCAATGGTCAGAGTTAACAAGTTTTGGTGACTTGCCTTCACCACGGGATTTCTCTGCTGCTTCAGCTATTGGAAATCAGAAAATTGTTATGTGAGTATGGTAGCTTAGATTCTCAATCACGCAGAAGGTTTGTTTTGTGTACAATATATTTTTCAAGCAGGAGTGAATTGGGTGCAGGTATGGTGGTTGGGATGGTAAAAAGTGGTTGTCAGATGTATATGTCTTGGACACAAGTAACTCTTTGCTCTGAGCTTTTATTTGTTTCTCCTCCATTAAGTTTATAAGTAATATTTAGAAAGATGACATTGTAAGTAACAAAAGGATGTCATTCAACAGTATCACTAGAGTGGATGGAGCTGTCAGTTACTGGATCACTACCACCACCTCGATGTGGCCACACAGCTACTATGGTTGAGAAGCGGTTGCTTGTCTACGGTGGTAGAGGTGAAGTATTGTGTATATTTGGATTACCATCCATCTACAGTCCTTAGTCTTTTGACCATGATGCCACTTGCTAGATGGTTACCATTATTTATTGAATTATAATGGGAAATTTATTGTATATGTTAGCAGCAAGAGGCATTGCATGTGTTCTTAATTATATGTAATCTTTGATACTGCTACTGCTCTAGTAGGAGCCTGCTTGTTTCTACAAACTGAATTTTTAGCATGTATGAAGTATAAAAACTGCTGCATATATTGCTGGTGTAGTCGGTGCTGGCCATCAAATTGCCACAAACCTCCTCCATCTGAACTTGGGCTTGTTATGTACCAGCTCTCAGTCATAAGTGGAGGAGTTATAAACATGCAGAAAACAGTCATTAGTTGCATGTTCGTTGTCTTAATTTTGTCCTAGTTTATTGCAGTATCTCACTGTTCATATTCCTATGCTACATGGTTGTCAACCCGAAACCTTAAATATCATGTTACAATTATGAGTTATAGTGCATATTTTGTCACATCATTTGATGTTGTTTATTCAATTTGACCACGACATTTGGTGCTTACTAAATTGAAATGATTTTAATGCTAAATGCAAATGAAACAAATATAATTCTCCCGTTAGAACCTTTCATTGAAAGATTTCCGATGTTGGTTTTCTGGTGTGTAATGAGTCTGCTTCTCCTTTGTGTGCTTGGACAGCTTGAATAAGAAGTTCCAAATCTTAGTCAGGGGGTTAATAGCTTTGGCTTTGATGTAAGAGCACAAGGATTTGTATGTTTGAAATTTAAATGTTATAGTTTTCATTAATTCTAATTAAGCTAATATGTTTGGATGGTAAATCATGTGCATGCATGGTGCTTATATGGTGAATCTTGTCTATCTTAAAATTCTAATTTAGTTAGTATTTAAGTGCTTATTTTGTTGATAATTGTAGAGTTCCATAACTGGCTTTTGTTTAGTACACGCAAAATGCTTTTCTTCCAATTAAGTAAGCTGACATGAGCACCTTCTAACCTTTGACAGGTGGTGGTGGGCCAATCATGAGTGACTTATGGGCTTTGAAGGGTCTTATTGAAGAAGGTTTGTATTTGGTATAAATATTTGTGGTTTTATGTGCCTTATTGAACTACTAAGTTGATTTATGTTTTGCCTTTGTTGTGGAAGGAAGAGAATGAAACACCTGGATGGACCCAATTGAAGCTTCCAGGTCAAGCACCTTCTCCCCGTTGTGGGCATACTGTCACATCTGGAGGGCACTATGTAATGTCATTTCTAAACCCCTCACTGATCTAGTTGTATATCTTAACACTGTAAAATTAAAAATGCTGAAGATGCAAACTAGCTTCCTCATAAGATTTATTTGTGGTGTTGCTTAACTGTTGGATTATGTATTTACGTTGGAAAAACATTGTTAATTTTATACCCCTCTGTTAATCTTATATGGTTAAACATATAAGAAATTTTTTCTGTAATTTATGAAAAAGTATGTGAATAAATGTTACTGCTTTTGCACTTTATTATTACTTGATGAGCATCAACAGCATATATCTATGTTAAACATTTATCTTATGCATCAACATTTAAATTATTCCTTAATTTTGACCTAGGGAAATCTTTTTGAAAGGTAGCTGGATCTTTACTTTATAACTGATTAGATGATATCCTAGGGTGAAGCTGGGATTCTTGTCTAGAGGGGGTCAGAACAAAACTAAGATGTCAGAGTGAAAATAATAGATTGAACTCTTTGATGAAAATATAAATAATGAATATTAGATTCAAATGAAATAGTATGTAATTGCATATAAAAGTATAAATTTATTTTAATAAGTAGACAATAAACAAATTTCAAACATCATAATCCATATTGGTACATAAAAGATTGAATAAACAGTAAATCTTGCTAATAATTCTTTTTAAAAATAAAACAGAAGTTAAACTTTGAAATGATTAAAAGGATGATAGAAAACGAAAAATGAAATTAGGAGTAAAATTATATGCACAATTGATTTTGTGTGCAAAATATAGCAGCTAAATTTTCTTTAATTGCAATAGAAACACATTACTAGTCTCAATAATTAATGTGAAAATGCTTGTTTAATTGATTGAAAGGTTAATTTTAATATAAGGTTAAAATCAACTTTAATAAGTAACATTAAAAAGAGTCAAAGAAATGATAGTTAAATAGGTCTAGAACTAAAAGTCTTAGTATATTATAAATTTTACCATATTAATTTCAAAGTTTTGTGGATGGAGGCCAAGTTATAATTTTTTTTTGGGGGGGGGGGGGGGGGGGGTGTGGTGGGG
>NC_030859.1:9621335-9637761 GCF_000208745.1 Theobroma cacao | reverse complement strand
GTGTGGGTGGGCAAAAACAAATTTTACCCTTTTTATTTAAGAGTTATACATCTAATACCAAAATTTTGAAAGTAAAGTGGGGTCCATGGGCCCGGCCAGCCGCTCTAGGTTCCCTAATGATATCATTGAACCTTGCTGTTCAGCAGTGTTTATGAGATTGAATATTGGGCAACAAAGTATCAACATACCAAAAAAAAAAAAAAATTATGGTAGGTGGTTGGGGCATGTGAAATAAAGATCTATAAATGACCCCAAGAGAATGTGATTTAATGGAGGATACCTATTTTAAGAGAGGGATAGGAAGACCAAACAGGACATGAACAAAATCTATAAACTGACCTTTTACCTATCTTCCTGTGGATCTGGTTTAGAGCACATGGCATAATATATGATCCTTATGGTCGACTCGACAGAGTGGGAAGGAAAAAATTTAGTTTTTTCTTGTATATAAGTTTAAGAAATATTTCCTAATAAGAACATTTTAACAAACTACTGTTTTGAAATCTTAATCCTGTATCCATGCCATCTTATTAAATTGCCCCTTCTTAGTCAAGATTTTTTGTTTAAGTATTTATAATGTCTGTGTGCGTCTTCAAAGTTTTTGGAAGGCTGAACCTTAAGGATTGAGTGTCTTTGGCATTGTTATATTATTATTATTATTATTATTATTATTATTATTATTATCATTATTCTAATGCTCAAGTTTCCGTCATTTGCTTTGTGACTTATTTTTTCCCATCATTGCAGCTCTTGTTATTTGGAGGACATGGAACTGGTGGTTGGTTGAGTCGTTATGATATTTATTACAATGATTGCATTGTTTTGGACAGATGTGAGTACTTCTGGTTTTCTCAAATACATTGAATGTTGCAGCTTCATGTATTAGAGTTTTCTACATTCTTTCTAGTTTATTCTAGTCTGTGTATTTTGACAAATCGGTGGAAAGAGTTAAATACCTCATGGATTTTTTGGATCATGGTTGTCTCAAGTGGTACCATTATTGCACATCTAAACATATACCAAACCCTCCCAGCAGGCCCCGCCATACAGAAGGAAAGAAAAAAGAAAAGAGAAAAACAAAATGAAAGAGGAAAGGACAGAAAGAAGGATTTCTATAGTTTTATGTGGAAGGGCCTTAAAGTGGAAGAATAGTGCTTGATGTATTCAGATTGAACATTTTTGAAGCACATTGTCTCTCCAGTTCCACAATGATGTAAGCTACAGTTGAAACTCCTGATTATTGGTAGATACAAAGTTTGACCTAATACAATAATGGACTTTAATCAGTGATTGGTTAAACACATAAAGGTTTTGGGTGTAATATGTTGAATTTGTATGCAAGAATGTTTGTGCTTAATATCTCAGCTTCCCATAACTTAAGCCTACAAAACAAGACTTATAGCCTTGCAGCCCTTATCAGAAGATGTGGAATTAATCTTATTTTAGTACGCTATTTTGTTATTACCGCATCAGTTGATCTTCTCATCTTCTTTATTGTTTTTCTTGACAATTGCCTCAACTGTTTAACACAGTATTGTTTTACAAAATTATGAGGCCCATCCTTACTCATGCCTAGTGATTTATGTGCTTTATTTGGTTCTAACTATTGGTTCAATTTCCCCAAAACTAGTGTCTGCACAGTGGAAGCGCTTACCTATTGGAAATGAACCCCCTGCTGCTCGAGCATACCATTCTCTGTCTCATATAGGTTCTCGCTATCTGTTATTTGGCGGCTTTGATGGCAAATTAACATATGGGGATATATGGTGGTTGGTTCCTGAAGGTACTAAATTCACTTTCAACTAGTATACTTTTGTATCATTTGGCTATTCTTAAGTGACAGGAAGTTGTTGCAACCTTATTCCAATGTGTGGAAAAATGGCTGAGAAAAGAAATGAAATATATAAAACGTGGGCTTCCATATACTGCAAGAAGTGGCCTTTAACTTCTTCATCACATGCATTTTGTTGTCTCTTTAAATTCCATGCCCCAATTTCATACATAATTTTAACATGTTTAAAATGCTTTTGCTTTGTCTCCTCCTTATAGAGGACCCAATTGCAAAGTGGTTCATTGAGCCCCCACCAAAAAATCTCCCTCACAAGGGCATGGCAGTGGCAAATGATAATATCCAATCTGCTTTCAAGGTATTGTTGCAAATTCATCTGGCAATGCTCCACTTGTTTATTTTGTTTATACCCTTTTAAAATTTAGCCAGTGATCTAGGAGCTCATGGCCCTTTCCTCAACTTGTTGAAGATTCAATTGGAAAATTATGTCTTCCAAGGTCATGTTAAACTTTATCTTGTTTCACATATAAAATAGCACAAGTGGGATGGACAATTAAGCCATCTTGTCTAAAAAATAAATATTCACAGTTAAATGAAATTGATCTTGTAGAATGTAGTTGTTTATAGGAGAAATCATAATTTGTTACTGTGGAGTATTGGTCGTACATGGTTGCTAGGTTTTAAACTTTTAAAAGCACTTATTGGTGAATTAACAGATTAATAATATTTTAAAGCTTGATATTTTATTTTAACTTCCATTGACATTTTTGAAGTCCATGGAAGATGTGTTCACTGTCCATTGTAAACATAGTTTGATTCAAAGCTAATTTTTCAGCTCACCTCTAAGGTAATTTGCCATTCAAACTGCTGCTAGTTTGGTACTATCTGATGTTTCTATATCTTCCACAGGAAAGCCAAAGAGAAGATGATGCCATTACTGAATTGCAAAGAAGGCTGGGAGTTTCAGTTTCACTCTCTGGTCCTGGGCTTCAGATAATAGATGAGTCAGATGACAAAGAATTCATTGAACTAGGATCGAAGTTGATTGGAGAAAAAGTTTCTAATAATGAACAGGGTTTGGTTAGTCAGGTATTTTTGAAATATTTGATTGTTTTCTTTCTGGGTATGTTCTGTTAATAATATTTCTTATGGTGGAATAAACAGACAATTGAGGTGCTCCGTGGTCACTGGCGGAACTCTACACCAAGTTCAATACCACTGAAGGAGCTTGGACCTTTGCTTCGTGATTACCAACGGCTGGTTACTCGTCATCACCTGTAAGACTTTGAGCTAGCAGTATTATATGTACAAAAGCATTTAGTTATAACAGATTGCTATAGTTCCTAAAGAAAAACAATTTCTTTGCTTGTTTTTCGAAATTTTCAACTCTGCTTGTTTGAAGCTTTTGATATTTTTTTAAATTCTAATTTTATTTTTAATGTCTTCCCTTCTCGGCTTTATATAAAAATTATTTGCTTATTAAACTGAAGATAGTCTGCAACTCATCTTAGGGATATTATCAAGTTAAAGATCATTGTTCATGCGGAATATGAGCTCAACGCAAAAGTTAGGTATTGTTTTTCAGTAAGTGGAGAATAAAATGAAAAATTGATGATAATTAGGAAACTGAAAAACAGTTAGAAGGGTAACAAAAGAGCTACTTTGCTCCAATGCTATGTCAAACGAGAAAGAAGAGTAATAGGGTTATGGGCTAGGCTAAAGACTGGTAGACTCAAGATGATTGGTGGGGAGAAGATGTTAAACTAGGTTCAAATGGCAAAATGAGTGGAATTTTGAAGTTGCTTAGTAAGTTGTGAAGAGAATGGAGTAAATAGCCAAGACGCTTGGGAGTATCTCTTAAGAATTAAGGTTGCTGTCATGATGACGCTTTCATGATGTTGATGACTTTGGTGTGTTTTTATTGGTTTCCTTTTCTTTTATATCCATATTTAATCATCCAATTTAAATCAATCGACATTAGTAGAGATCCAATCTCAATAATAAGTAACAAAAATTCCGATCTATACCAATGTGGGATGATGCTACTTAACACCACCCTTATATTTATAGGCCTGATTGAACGATAACATGGCCTATGAAAATGGGGTAACAAACAACAAATGGGGTCAACAAATAGTTTGTGTTTTGATATTATGCTAGGCGTCTGATGTAACCAATTAGCAAGTGGACAGGCTTAAAACTGAATATTGATTTAGAATAAACTCTTCACCGAACCTATGTGGGATAATACTAGTTTAGATGCTAAGATTTTTGTTAGCATCTCTTCACTTCTTCTAAAGTCACTCCAGTTGTTAAAAGCTGGAGACTCAATATAGAGTCTTGGATATGAATCCTGGGATGGGTATGGTGGGACCAGAAAAAATTAATCTGAAAATTACAATCATATGCTATTAAAATATTAATGAACCCTTGTCTATACTAAACATAATAAGTAGGAATCATATTCTGTTCTGAATCCTGTGTTCACCAAACGTAATGTAGGACAAGAATTGACGCAGGAGCGTCTAAGATTGTATTTTATTTAATTTAGCTTTTGCTAATTTTAGTTGATTTAAGATTTATTTTCTTTATTCTATTTAGATTAGGATTCTTTTCTTATTTTTATTTTAATACTTTTAAGAATTAGTATTTAATTAGGATAGTCATGTTCTGTTTAGGAATAGAACATCTATTTTATTTAAATCTTTTGTTAATTATTCTAATTGTATTAGACAACTAGAAGTAGAGTTTTATTAGGATGTGGGCCTATATACTATAAATAGGATCCTTTGGCTTAGTTATTATTCACATTCAAGTTGAGAGTTAATAAATAATATTTTCTTAAGCAAGAGTGCTTATTTTTGTAGGCTTTTTTTAAAGAGTAAAAGGTTTTAGTATCTTTGGTCTAGCCAACCAAAGTGGGATTTTGGCTATTTTTCACCTTAGTGGGGTTTTCAACCTTGCCAAGATTGGTGATACACTTTAGTGGGGTTTTCAACCTCGCCACGATTGGTGTCTTTCATAACGCTCAGGTTTCTTTACAACGCCTCGGCTTCAAGAATCATTAGTCTTTCTTTTTTTGCTCAGTCAAAATAAGGTTTTTATTGATAATCCGAATTGGATACAATTCTGGTGAGAACTAGAAAGTTAGAAGGAACAGGTCAAGGACCTGCTTGAATAGAACAGACTCTTGATACATGACTGACTTTACACAATCAACGCTCAACAACATATCTAACTGGTAATACAAAAGTTGAAAACAAACACATACCCAACATTGAGCACAACTAGTCATACAAGAAATTGAACACATGACACAAGGACCACCATAAAGAGAGACTGCCACCAGTCAAAAAGTCATCAACCACAAAACACCATAATCCATTAGATAGAGTGCCTTCCCTGCATAACCACAAAACTCCAAAGTAGTTTCAATTGAGATGGATGGAAATTGGAATAAGACATCAACGAGCTGAAAATGAAAGAGCAGTAAACTAAAACTGGTGGCAGAGGGTCCAGAGATTAATTCATGCATAAGAGCAATTCACCATATAATCAAGAAACAAAATCAGAAACAAAACATCACGAAGATCTTATATAGAACACCAAGAGACCCACAACATCAAGCTGAGGCATCAAAGGCAACATTAAGCCATGTCAAGCCTAATCATCAAATCACCGAATCATTGACCATATTGAAGATGCTTTAACTTGTTCAATACTGATCTCATTGAGTCAGATATTACCAGAAAGGGCCCCATTTTACTAGCCATAACCCATGATAGGTAGCCAAAACCAAATCTAAAGACAATATTAGCAACCAATTTGTGTGCATCTAATATGTGCAGAGCTGTATGAACATAGTTATATAGAGTTCACCGACTATACTCAAACTCAGATCAAAATTATTTACAGAAACCATTAGTGGTTCGTCCAAGTGCAAACACGAAAATTACCTCTTCCTTGTCTGGGATCTTGTTTTCATTCGTTTGATTTTGTCCACTATATGCCCTTCAGAACAATTTGGCTTGAGCCTAAGCTGTACGCCCATATTCCACACATCATGAGCCTTTGTCGTAAGAACTTCGTTCCTATGATTTATATCATCATCAGATAATGGAACCTTAGTTGAGACTTTCTTGCTGAGGCCCTTGATTCCCTTCTTACGTAGTTTCTTAAAACTCCTACTGGCTTTAGCAATAACCCTATCTTCAAACAAATTGGCCAAGCAAATCTTCTCATTCCCATCTAAGTCCTCACTTTTCTCATCTGAAGGAGATTGGTCTGAGTCATTGGAAACACATTCTATTTCTGCTAAATGGGGCTGCATGTCACTCTGCTAATGAGACTCCGATTAAACCATTGGCTCAATGGCTCAATGTCAGTCCTAGTTGCAATTTGACTTGGGTTGTGATTTACTGATTGTGTAGCTGATGAACATGGTCTTACTTCCAAATGCAAGCTACAGACTTTTGGGTTATCAACATGCCAAGTTGAGCTTATGGAGTCCAAGGTTGTGAAAACTGGGTTAGTGGCCTCGTGGTTTGTATTTGAGCTGAACTCCATAGCATTTTGTCGTGCTAGGAGAGCTTTCCGCTCTTGCGCAGGCATACTTTTGTATTCATTGGCTGAAGTTGAAGGCCCACAAATTCGTTCTTCATCACCAGGTCCTATGTCCACTTCCATCACCCAAGGTGCTTTGTCTGAGAGTTTGTTGCAATTGTGCTCATCCACCCCACCTATTGGACTAGCAGCCTTAGCCATTGAAGTACCATCATCAGAGGAAGGGTCATATGAGGATTCGTAGTCTTTCCATTGAGACCATTCTGGATAATTCACAACACAGTCTGGAGAAAATTCCTGCACATTAATCAAGTAAATTTGAATTCCCAGAGTCAGATGAATACATTCGTCAATTGTTTGTAAAGAAGAGGGGATGATCAGCATTGCAGCTCTTTCAAAGGACTCCAACTTCATTGTGTCATTGCCTAGACGTATGAAATCTCCGCACATCTGTGCTATATTGTAAAAGGAATACATGTTCCAGGCATGGATGGGTATGCCAGAGCATGATAGCCAACATCTTCTAGCTTTGATGCCCGAATTTGGAGTCCTTATTTCTATCTTGCAAAACCACTTCTCAAGCCATGACCAATTATCTATCTGCCCTTCTTCAAATTTTGATTTGTCATCAATGGAGATTAAAGTAATGAAAACCAAGTACTCTTCTGATGGATATCCCCTTTGTGCCTTCCTCATGAATCAATTTTGCAACTGTTTCAGGTTCACAGGCATTTTTACAAACACCAACCAGACTGGTTTCAAGCTAATGTAATGTTTCACCTTCAATATGACCAGAACAGAGCCTAAGGCTTGATGGGCTCAGTGGCAGTGGTGGGGTGGTGCTCGTCTGCTTATTTGTTGCACCAATCAGAGCTTGTAAATAAGATTTTCCTTTTACATCGTTCATACCAGGGTCTTGACCTGCCTTTGTTTGATCACTGCATTGATATTGTGCATCAATTGATTCATCTTTTCCATTGCTATGGCTCGTGGAAGCCTTGCCCCTTGTAAAAACTGCAGGTGGGTCTGATGTTTGAGTGGCCCCCCTTTTCTGCCAATAAGTTCTATGTGAGCTTGTGTTTGTCAGAGTACCAATTGAATCTGAGATTGGTGCTTTGTCTCTCCGCCACCATTGCGATTGGCGTTGATTGTTCTTGGCCAGGTAGACTCCTAATTTGCTATTGAAAAACCAAACACCTTGTAAGCTTTTGTTTGCATTCTGAGCCGCTGTTTCTGATTGAAAACTAACAAAGGCGAAGGCTTTTCCATTAGTGGAGAGCTTATGCGGAATGAAAACATTGGAAATATCTCCATGTTTCTCGAAAATTATCCTTAGCCATCAAGAAGAGGTTTTTGGGGGGAGATTCCCCACAAAGACCGTGAAGTTTTCTTCTTGTGGTATTGTTTCTGGGTGCTGCCAATCGTTAGTCACGATGGGTTCCTTCTTGCGCCAGTTCACTTTTGGGGGTATTCCCTCAACTAATGGTGGAAAATTCGAATCCTTAATTGTGTTGAGTTTCAGTTTCATGATGGGGGGCAAGGAGGAATGAAAACTTTGCGTTAGAATGCACGTGGCACCAATTGTAAATGCCCAGAAAGTGTTTGATGGAAAGCCTGTGACCGTTAAGAATCATCAGTGTTATCCTCTATTTTTTCTAATCTAAGCTTGTTCTATTCTCTTCATCATCCAACATGTCAAATGTGCCCATACTTTTTTCAAATATATGCAATTCAAACTTTCTGGTCAAGCCTGTTAAATTTTTTGACGGAAATGTATAATGTTTTTGTAAATTGCAGTTAATCTACAAAATTATTGTATGAAAATCTCAAAATAGTCAAGTGTAAACTTGAAGAACTAAGTACACCTGTTAGTTATTTAACAGATTTGGATGAGATGTATTACTCTGAAATATCTTCAATGTTAATCAATCTGGTAGTGATAGCCCAAAATTAGGACAATCTCTTAGTTAATGTGTTTAAATCATTTTACATTTTTGTAGTCATTCAATCGAGGGAAAAATGTGATAAAGTTTCAACTTAATTTTCATTTTACCATTTTAAGACCTAATAAAATGTTACTCATTTACTTTCCATGTTAATACCACTTTTTGCTTATGAAGATTAAATAAATGAAAATACATATATGTGTAAATCTCTATGAAATGTCCTACTTGTTTTTATTCTTTATGCTTCTAACTATAAGTCATTTTCTTGGTGGTTTTGTGATCGTCCACATGGTAGAGCAAATAATGGATCTGATTTTCAGCACATTGAGTCATGGTTATCAGGAAAGGAAGCTCACAAGTTTTACCATTTGAACAATGTTTCTCAGGTATGATTCATATATATATATATATACGTAGATCCAGTATAGTATTTCTCATTTATGGCTGCTTTTGCACCAACTTTTGAGAATCTTAAACTGCTTTTCTGTTTGGTACACAATTGAGGAAAACAAATTGTCTTTCTAGACATTGTTATGGAAGAAGTAACATTTTTTTTCTGCTTAGAGTTTATCACTTGCAATGATTACAGCTTCAAATTTTGTAGTTACCAGATAACTGGTTCAAAATATGTGAATGGCTGATTGATTGAAAGCATGGCATTTCCTTTTGATATTTGAAACATTCCCTAATCCCAAATATTCACCTGCTGGTTGACTTGTTTGTGAATCATGTGAAGTCAGCACTTGACTTTTCATTATACAATTATCTATAGAGCAATCTAATGATTAATTTATCAATTATTCAGGTAATAAATGAGCTAACTGACTGTTATTATTGGAACTACTTTTCACTTAACTGGACACGTATCATATTTGTATTATTCTTCATGCTCTAACCTATATTTGTTTACTGCATCACCTGTTGGCATTCCTTTCAATTTCACTGTTCTCTTATTTTCAGCTACGAATGGATGATATTCCGAAACTGCTAGCAGAATACAAAAAGCTTCTACCCGAGTAGAACACCTTTGGCCAAAAATCAAGATCAGAACAACACCCTTTTTGATTTTGAGAAATGAAGTAAAAGGTTTCTATGAGGCTTTTCTCTATCCTCACGATAAAAGTTTGTCAGGGTTTGCTCTCTGCCAGTTACTGGCTTTAAGCATTATCAGTTTGTTGTGCAAATTTAGTTCAAATGATATGCTCATCCATGTGAAGACCTGAGAAACCTTTATGTGTGTTTCTTACCATTATAGACCATGCTTGCTGGTTTGGTGGTAAGCTGTTAAGTATGTTATGGCATACAGTATTGTGTCATTTATGAACCTATTACAGCTCAAGTGTGTTACAGCATACAGTATTGTGTCATTTATGAACCTATTACAGCTATAAATTTGTGTAAGAATGAGTTGTGCTTGAATTCTTGTGAAGAATGCACTTTTCCTTTTTTTTGTTTTTCTTCTGCATCCTCAGACCTTTATATCTAGCATGGAATTTCAAGGTAAACTATATGCCATCATCTTGGAACTGCACGATATAGCTGTAATTGTGGAGCTATATGGCGAACAGCATAATGGAAATCGATGACATTAGGGTTTCAACACCCCAAGATCCTTAAACTTTCAATACGAGGAAATTGCTTAATTATTCATGCGGCAGTGACAGGACACTGGAGTCATTATAGCATAGAAATTGGAGAATGGTACTCATCAGAAAAGTTAAGTGCTAATGATGGTCTGGAGCCTGGAAGCCTAATGCGTTTGTCCACAGCTAATTGAGCTGCACTGATAATATTTATTTGCCATGTACTTGGTTTCAGATGTAGACCATAGAGGTAAACTAACTTAAAAATCCATGAAAATAAATGTCTAAAATACAATAATAAATGCTCAGGGTAAGGACATGGATCTACGGTATTGATTCAATGTTCTTACTGAGCTCCTCCAGCTTCTTCATTCTCAGCCTCTCGCTTTCAGTCAGCATCTGTTGAGAAAACATGGCCAAAAAAAGTTTAAAGGAAAAATGTAATGAAGTAAAAGGCAAAGAAAAGGAAACATTTGAAGGAAAAGTATGAATGTTTCTCATCACCTCCATTAAAGTAGTAACCAGCTGTGCCTTTTCTTTGTTCTTTTCGTTGAAAGCTTCCAGGGCTTCTTTATATTCTTTCTCCTGCACCCAAGCAGAAATCTAACTTGCGTGGTGCATTGAATCTTCATGCTTTTCAGTTTTATTAAATATACAGCTCTAGTTCGAGTGAAATATATATAGAAAAGAAAAAGGAAAATGATGCACCTTCTTCTGGCAGCTCTGTCCAAGAGGCTTTAGCTCCCTGTTAGCCATGTCAATCTTCTTTCGTACCATGGCAACTTCTTTCCTTAGTGGATCAGACAGCACCTCAAGTTCCTAAGAAAACATTCGAAACCAAATCAAGATGATTGGTTACGATATCAAAACAAAATCCTTTCCGGATGCATTCATGCAAATAGGGTCTTGGCTGTTTTATGGAAACTTACTTCCCAAATCATTGACAAGCGCCTTGTTTCCTCCTCAGCACGACCCAGCTGGATCTCAACTTTCTCTTTCACTTCCATCTTTTTCCTTTCAATCTCTTCTTCCCTAGCTTGAAATGTGGAGATTGCCAATCTAGAAATCTCCTCATCCTCAATATTTTCTTCCATTGACGACCTCCCACTGCTGCCCATGCTTCCCAAGTTCTTCATTTTCTGCATAATTATCCCAACAGGATCAGGTTACAAGCAGCATCTAGCCCACTTCAACAGGGCTTATGTCTACCCTTTTTGTATGCACCAATCCCCTCTCTTGTTTTTTGCTTTTGCTTTAAAACTCTCTCTCTCTCTCTTTCATGATCACTTGCTTCCTTTTCACTAAATTCCAAAGAAAGCAACGGAATCCCAAGACTGCTCACAATGCACAACTTGCTTTCCTTTGACAATATCTCTACTCAAACCTTTATGCATTGCATGCCCACCAATCTTTTGGTAAACATTCTTTACCATTTGAGACATTTTCAGTCTCTTGTATCTATCTTGAACACTAAACTCTGCTAAATTTCACAGCTAAAGAATAATTGGTTACTGACATTTGCTCGTCTTGAATGAGGAAATGTCCAAAGTGAAGTAACTGCTTACTTAAGAAATCTACATATATCTACAAATAGAAGTGGGCAACAATCTTGATTAAGTGAAAAGAAATTAGTACAATGTGAAATCACATGGTTGAATGACATTGATGTTAATTCGTGGCTCAACTATGTTTCGTTTTTGTCTTTTAAGGAGAGGTGAGGTGGTAATTGAACTAGTTCGGGTTGAATCATTCTAGTTCGGATTATTTTGAGTTTGAGTTATTCTTAATTCGAATTATTTCAAATTTAAGTCGAGTTCGAGTGGGTTTGATGTAATTTTAGATTTTACATTAGATGTAACCATTTCAACATGAACTAAATATTCAACTCCATAGGTTATTTTTTTTTTAAAAAATAAGCTTTTTATATAATGAAATAATTTTTTTAATTATATATTTTTTGTATTTAACATTGGTAAACAAAGATATTGATGTAACATCAACTGGTTTTTATTTTTCTAAAAAAATCAATTGGTTTGAAATGGAGTAATTACAAGTGTAAAGTTTTTTCTTCTTTTTGGTACATGATTGAGTGGTGCCAACAATTAATAGTGAATATTATTCATTTAAAATAACTTAAGAAAATTTTAAAAAATTGATTATAGAAAATTATGATATATTAATCTTTAGAAGAATCAATGTCATGCACTATCATGACCCAATCTCAAGTCGTGATTGGTGTTAAGGCCAAATGGACGTAGCCCTCTAACTCATGCAAGCCTTAAACACATATCACTTGTATAAGCCCTCATAAGGGCACCCAGTCAATGGATAAACACCCACATTTCATTTCTTATCTTTGCACTTATCACAGTTATGTTCTATAAGCATCCATCATGTACTCACTCATGTCATATACAAAATCATTTATCATTCTCCATTTTGTGGCTACATCATAGTGTACTAAACACTCACACATATATAACAACCCACACATATATACACAAAACCTGATAACTAAATGACCAGACGACTAGCGAAGTCACTTTGGGTGAGGAGATAACTATTGAATGCCATGGTTTTGAAGCTACCAAAAGATGTACAAGGATCCCCTTAAAGTATCTACAACCCAACTACCTTCAAATCTGAAAACATGTAATTTAAAACAGTGAGTATAACTTAGTAAGGGATGTTTGAGGGGAACAAGCAATAGGAGAGAGAGAGTTTATAAACAATGCTCTTCTTTCTCTAAAATCATACAATTTAGATCAAAATCATCAAATCCATGATGCAATAGTAATATCTCTCTTGTAAAACAGTTATGTCCATTGAAAACCATCTTTTTCATACTTAGTTGAGTGTTAAATACAAGTGGGAAGGCATTCCCATAAACAAACCAACCATAAACAATCATTTATCCAAAAACAGAGCACAAGTCTTGATACCTTTACTAGAGGTATTGATACGTTTGATCTAGAATACCTTAGTTACTCATTTTGAGTAACAAGTTTAGGTACCTTCTTCAAAGGTATGGATACTTTATTCGTAGTTTTGCATATTTCTGTAGTTTTTAACTACCAGAGACAGGTTTACATCATTTCATTCCTAAGCTCAAACTTGTCATTTCTCTTAGAATTCAACAATAGCATGATTGGAGTACACTTACACAGTTTCCATACCTTTCCATGGGACTTACTAATCATGGGATAGTGATATTTCCCCTTCCCTACCAAAAGAATCAGGTTATTAGGTGGGACCACTCAACCATGGGATAATAATATTTCCCCTTCACTATTAAGGGACTTGTAACATTCCTAAATGTGGGATAGTGATATTTCCCTCTCACCATCAAGGGGCACAGTGCCATTTTCCAATGTTGTGGAACCCCATTCTTAGATAAAGGTTAGAATCATAACCTAATTTGGTGAGCTAGTGATTTAATGTTTCTAAATGTGATTATAAAAGCATTTTAACTTTAGAAATGTATATTTTATTGAACATAAAAGTGTATTTCAGAGTTGGAGTCTTTTGGGTCAAAAGGATTGATTTTTTTGGACTTAAAATTGCATTTTGGAGTGTATCTATCGATACATGTTTATCATGTATCGATAGATCAACCCAGAAACCCAAAAATTCAAAATATGATGAACATCTATCGATAGATGATAGATGACCAAATTTATTGATATATAGGCTCAATCTGATGATAGATGATGTTTAGACTGGAAAAAAAGGGTGTTTTGGTCGTTTCACCCTTCATTTAAAACCTTTAAACTGTCAGACTTTTCCTAAAAAGACAAAAACTTGGTTTCTTTTAAGGTTGCTGAAATTTGTTTTAGTCTAGAAATCTAGGATTTTGAGTTGCTTTTAAGGTTCTCTAACTCACCAAGGTAAAGTTGATCTAACTCTAGCCTATAGTTGATTTAAATCCTCAAGTTAGAGGTTGGATTAGATGCTAAGATTTTGGATTAAGCATTGTTGGAAATTTTTGAGGAATGATTTAGTAATTATTAGCTTAGAAAGACCACGTATTAATGTTGGAAACATTGTGTTAGGTTTTTTGAAGAAGATTTAAAGTTGTAGGGAAAGTGAGTGTTTGACAAAAGGTGCAAGAGAGCAAGACATGTTTCATTGAGGTGGGTGGATGTAGTATTTTTAATTATTTTTGATATAATTAAGCATGTCAATCCTTTTGCCTTGCATATAAATAAGTTTTGACTATGTTTGTGTGGTGAACAAATGTTTCCAAGGATATTTGCGAAAACTATAGACTAGCTATATATAGTCTACTATATGGTATTTGAAAATGGGGAACAAGCCTTTCAATGTGTTTATACCTCAACATCTCATTTGTGAATGGTTGGTGTGTGACGGATGGATTTTTAAAGATGCATGATAAATGTTTTCTCTTTATTGATGCCACGATGCTTATTGTGAATGTAGTCATGTTTTTTTTTTGTTTTTTGGGAAAGGGGATTCGAACCCTACTCTTCAAGTAGGGGATCAGGCATCCACCAATGAGTTAAATGCTTGGGTGCATTGTAAATGTAGTCATCGTTGTTTGACTAAAGATTGCAATTATTTATATCGATGAATTATGTTGTTCCTTGGATTATTATCCATTATATGTTGAATTGTGTATTGTGGTTGTTGGAGCCTATAGGTATAAGGTCTTGTAGCTAGTGGCAAGGAACATTAGCCATTGTACATAATGAGAGGTAACTTGAGCCAGTTGAGAATTTCTTAAGGACTCGCTGGATTGGTAGCTAATGAAGTATTACCCTTTTTATGAATTGTTGTCGACTATAGAGTAATGGACTCTTTTTATGAATTGTTGTCGACTATAGAGTAATGGACTATTTGGTTTCAGTGTGATGTCACTAAGTGATTTGATTGTCCTTGGTTAGAGCTCCATTTTACTTGATTGAATGTCTAATGTGGTGATTTAGACTAAGTATTATGATATGAATGTCTAAGGTGGTGATTTAGACTAAGCATTAAGTAGTGATTGTTTAATATGGTGATTTTGATTAAGACATCGATGAATTCATTATTGAGGTGGTTTATTGTGTTATAGCTATTGTAAATTTACTGTATACATGTTGTATACTTGTCTATGGTTGATATATAGACTTAGTTGAGGTTCTAGTGATGATTTCTAGATTGAATTTTTGCCTCTATAGCTAATTTATCGGTACTTGTTCTTAAAGTATTGATAGATTCAACCCAAAATCTTCAGAATTGTATTCTGCCTTCTATTTATAGATAGATTTCTCAAATCTATCGATAGATGCGGTCATCTATTGATACATAGGTCCTATGTATCAATAGATCAGGCATATTTTTGAAACAAAACATTTTCAAAAGCTTTTCTAAAGAATAACTAATTTCATTTTTGAAACTAAGCCTTGAGAAAGCCTAAATTATGTTTCAACATTCTTGAAATAATGTTTTAATTGAACTTTTGATTGACTTCCAAATTTTGAAAACATTTTTCTAAAAGGGTTTATGAACTGTTTTACAACTATGTTTTATAAAAGGTATTATCCATCCTTGAACTGGTTGAAAGACATCGGACTTGGAGTGTCAAGCCCAGCTCTACAATATGTTTATTATGCCATTCTTACATAAGAATGCATGTTTGCTTACTTCGGTACCTCGAAAATCGTTAAAGGACTGTAATGTACCAAATGGTACAATTAAGTTGAATTAAGCCTTGAACTAGTCCAAATAGAGATTTTAAGATGAAATTGAGAATTTTAAAACCCCAGAATAACTTAAAATGGTGATTTGGAGTTCGAGGACCAATTTAGAGTCAAATTAGAATTTTCATGACTTAGGGGCAAAATGGTTATTTTGCTACCCGAGGTTAAGATGTGAGTGTTAGATGAAATTTTTTGACTAAGATTGATCATTTGGAGTATAATTTGAGTTTGAGAAGTGAAAAATTTTAATTTCAACATTTTTCAAGCATAGGGGTAAAATAGTAATTTTGCCACCCAAGGGCAAAATTGTAATTTTACACCACCCAACACTTGTCCAACACATGGATTTTACCCAATATTATCATGGATAATTGAGGAAATTTAAGTGGTGGAGAGAGATTGCTTAATGTGTAAGTATGACACATGGACCAATGGAATGGTGACATGTGTCAAATTTTCATCCATTTATTATTTGGCTTAAAAATTAGCACAAAATCAGCCCATTTCTCTTCATATGGCCGGCCAAAGCAAGAACAAAGGAAGAAAAGGAAGAACAAAACCCTAGGTGGAAAAATTCAAGGGAAAAGTGTGAAAATTCAAGGAAACAAGTGAAAAAAGGTAAGATTTTTCAATTAAGCTTGTGATCTATCTTTCTTAAGCATTTTTTCTTATTTTCCATGCTTGAATCACAAGATATCATGAAGGATAGTGTGCTGATCAAACCCTAGGAGAGAGAATTTGATGATGATTTAGATAGATTTTTAAGATATATGGATGTTTTTAGTTGTTTATGGTGTTAAGTGTAAGAATTAAGCTTGAAATTCACATATTCCTCATGAGTTC